>NT_176652.1:75601-91065 GCF_000188095.3 Bombus impatiens
GACCGCCACGATTTATTCTCACTAGCGTTCGCAAAGAACCGTGGCGGAGAAAAGAGGATTGCCTTCTCTCGGTAGAAGAGTAACGGAACAAAATGCTGGAAACGATAAATAAAGGGAGATTCGCGAGCCGGTTCGGTGTCGGGCCGCGCCGCGTCGCGCATCGACGCGGAAGTGTACTCGTGGATGCTTATTCCGCGACGGAAAATCCGATATCGTATTTCGACGAGCGACAGGAAGCCCGTTCGCGAAACTATTAATTCTAGGATTCTCCACGACTCTGTTCCTTCTATTTCTCCCGACTATTTACGACGGGGTACGTTTCGCTTCAACGTTAACCATTTTAAGCATTGTTACAAAAGAAAGCGGCGAGATCCGCATAAACATTCACTTTTACAACCAACAACGATGCTTGCGCGAGAGTGCTCTTAATTTGCTTCGCCGATTTTCCTCTCTCTCTCTCTCTCTCTCTCTCTTCTTTCTTTTTTCAAACCAGGTCGTTTGTCCGCGAACGATCGTTCGATTCCCCTATCAACGTTTTTATCGCTCGAATCGATAGATACCTCTAAGGATATTCTCACCGAGTTGATCGATTCTCTATCTACATCCGAATAGGCTAAATAAAATATCTGTACAAAATATGTACATTTCTTTTTTTTCCTTCGATCTCGTTTCGTATCGCGATCCAATTAATACGCGAAGGGCGAGAGGGGGGGGGGAGAGCGAGGGCGAAAGAGAGAAAGAGAGAGAGACAAGGAGGAAAAGAAAAGTTAATCCAAAGACGCGACTCGACCGACGTCTTTAGTTGCACGAGTGTTTGCTGAAAACACTCGAGTGGAGGATCGACTCGTGGATGGCGGATGAAAAATAATTTGCATATGCATATTGCGGATTCAACGAGCCGTCTGCCGGCTCCCTGTGCCGCCCCACGCCACGTCGAGCCTA
The DNA here is from genome assembly GCF_000188095.3 of Bombus impatiens. Classification (NCBI taxonomy): domain Eukaryota; kingdom Metazoa; phylum Arthropoda; class Insecta; order Hymenoptera; family Apidae; genus Bombus; species Bombus impatiens. Next base: position 76,544 of record NT_176652.1, read on the forward strand.
CCAGCCTGACACAGAGCGCTTTCCAAGCCACAGCCACACATATTCGCCTGTCTTTCCGCATCTTCGCTCGGGTCTCCGAGAGTGAAGCGGTTCTTTGAACGGTCCAGCTATCTCAAAGCTTGCCGTCGAATTACTCGAGCCGGCCGTATGAAAATCACTACGCTCAAACCTTGTCTAAATTGCAAAGCACTCCGATGGACGCAGCTCGAGCCGAAACCTTCTCAAAGAAATTCGCGTCTCGACAGGAAAGGTGCAGTTTCACCGGTTCTTTTATCAACGACGCTGAAATTCTCGTATCCCTCTTCCCTCGCCTCTTCCCTCCGAACGCGAACCTTCTTTTTCCATCGAAGCATCTTTGTCGATAATTTTGTCTCCGCGTTGCACGAGAAGATAGAAAATTCTAACCCACTTCGCTTTAAATCGACCATATATTCGTGGAATACTGAAAATTACTGAATTACTGAAAATTCAACGAACGTAACAATAGTCTATTTTCGACGGGAAGAGAGACCGGTCAAAGGATCCTTCTCGAGCAAATATATCCCAGTAGCGATAAAAAGTTAAATTGCGTATCGAGTTGTACGGATCCGCTGTTTTTAAGCAGAGACGTACACATACGTAACTGAAATGCGCGGTCGACTTTCGACCTTGTCAAGCCTCCCCGCCCCTAACGAGGAAAGCGTCCGGCACGTAAATCATTCGCTATAACGAGCTCGTATGGCACGCTAATAGCGTATGAAAAACCGAGACATCGACTTGCCGAAAAACGAAACGATAAATTCCTAATAAACAGAATGGCTCGCCGCTGAACATTCGTACCCCGACATTGGGTTTTCCCGTGGCCGCTACCACTTTCATATTTATTGGCCATTACACCTCCATTAGGGGTTGCTAATTCTCGCTAATTATTTCCTAACCGTAACCGGAAACAATCTGGTCTAACATTTAGATCGCGAAGAGAGAAAAATTGCGTCGTTGTTCCACGACGCAAAGGAGAGACCGATCGTTCTTGAGGAAGAGCTCGTTTCGTTTTGGTTATAGTTTCGCGCGATTCTTTGGATGTCGTCACCTCGCTGAGAAAGGTGGTGACAGGTCGGCTCGTAAAGTAAGATCGTTTCGCGGCCGATGGACGCTCGTGGCTGGCGAGTAAAGAAACATAGTTGCGAAATCGATCGGCTTTCCATAATTTCCCGGTCAACCGCGTAATTTCCGGGAAGAATCGAGGCTAACGAGAGCATCGTCGCTTATCGCCAACGCTACGCGCCAGCCACGTTTTTCCACAGCCTCTCTCCTACCTCTATCGATGAAGTTTGCGACACGCTTGTCCACGAATACGTAACACAGTGTGCGGAGGCTGCCGCCGAACGGGCCACGGTGCGTGACATCGAGCGTATCGTAACGTTTTCTTTTAAACGAGTATTACGAGGAAAAGATCAAAGTTTTATGCAAGTTGTTGATTTACCAAACACAGATACGTTCTATTAGACGCGATGTCGAATTCTCGACCGAGGGATTCGTAACGACGGATAAGTCGTAGGCAAATCGAAAGTAACGTTCCTATGACGAGCAACACGATTTGCTCGATCGCGAATCGAAGCGCTCGAGCGTCGGTAAACAGAGTTTTACGTCGAGTTAACGAAATCGTGGCCTGTTATGGTTAAACGGACGCGAGTCGATTTTCCGACGAGGTGAATCCGCTTTGTCGCCGAAGCATCCGAACTTGATTTCCGGCCAATCTTATTTTCGAATTGACGTGGGATCGGTCGATGATAAAGCGCAAACAAAACTCTCGACCGCTTTGTCGGCGTAATTAAAGTGAAGCACGTTCGCGCGGCTACACGTGCATGCGTATCTCGACGAATCGATCCTCGCGGCATTCTTCTCGGGGAGAGGCAAAGAGGAACGGGACCGCCGCTTTCCACCACCTCCACCGTCGCCTCCGTCAGGACTCTGGCGAAACTTTAAGCTCTACTTATACCGTCAATCACCCAATCAAGCGGCAGGATTTCCAAGTTAAATCCTACTTAAATTTTAAGTAAGAGGGTTCAACGACGGCTTGCCTCGCGCTAGAGAGAATATGCGCGCGCATTTTGAACGCCGAGCCGATAATCGCGCTACGAAAATGCCATTCTTCTTCCATCGGTATCCCCTTAGAACGCACAGACCTCTTGGTTCTCCTCCCTCGATCCCTCCCTCTATCGATCTATCGACCGTCCCATTTAAACGTACCCATAGCTAAATAAGTAAATTCGACAGCCACTTTTGCGAACTTTACTCGCATTCGACAGATAAACGTATTCGCATTTACATTGTTCCGCGAATATTCGTATTTAAGTGGTCTCGAACGTAATCAGCGATATAAGATATATCGTGACAATTGAGATACGTCGTAAGCATAGCGTCGTAAGTATTTGCGAACGGGTGAATTCGATGGCAGCGTTAAACGGTCGGGTAAATCGACCAACTTTGAATTTCGTCTAGTCCCTGTAGAATATCACTGAGAACCGGCTATATAATTGGCTAGCCGTCGGCAGGGGACGTGAAATACCGTGTTAAATCAAGCCGAGAAGGTGAGATCGCCGATCTTGGGGCAAAAGTCTCGGTCGGAATTCCGAGATAGCGCGAATCGGCTTCGAGAAACGCGTTTCTAACGACATCTTCGTGTCGAAACAGATCGCGCGTAAACGTCCTAACCTGACGGGTATTCGATGTTCGCGTCATTGGCGACGAGTCTAATTTCACAAAGGGCGAAAGCCCGTATCGAGTAGCGAAAATCTCGACGACTAGAGGTAGCGACGACTCACGATAACCAGATCCTGGTTCGAGTCCTCGTAAGGGTGTTTATATAGGTCCACGATTATCGGGGAAAGTTTTCGATGCCGTGATAATAGCGAACCGTGTCTGTTACTCCAAAGGTATTTGCCTGTATATCGTTTCGTTTGACTATGTTTTTATAGTTGTTCGGCCATTGAGGTAAACCGACAAGCACGAAATATCCTATTCGCGAACGATCCACGGCCGTCAGAATGAAATATAGAACGACGAATAAACGTTCCTGCGTATACCATATGATGCAACCATCGGCGTCGCCTCTGTCAAAATCTTATGGTATTTTATGGTATATGAGCGGCGAAACGTACGCCAGTTTATCACGCGACGATAGTTGGTCGAACGGCGAGCTAGTTTACGAGAGAAACGTTGTAGTCAGAGTGGCGAGAAAGCTGGCGCAGATTATGCGCGTAAAGGACGGACTTCGAGGCAAAAGGCAAGAAACAGCCGCGAAAATGAACAGTATTTTGTTGTGCAAATGAGAACTTAACTCGACCCGTTGACTTTTTCTGCTTATCCAGCCTTTAAAGCGGCGCGCCGCTCAGCAACGGGCCGTGCTCTTTCGACCTTACCATTTCCACCGAGATAAGGATTCTGCATTTCCCGTCCTGCTTTCCGTTAAGCGTACTGCATTAGTAGCGGAAATTACAATTATTATTTCGACTCGATCGATCTTAACTATACGGGATAACTATCGCGATTATGCGTCGAATTATTCGCTGATCGCCCGATCGTCCGATCGACGCGAATGCACGACAAACATCCCTAACGTTCTCCAGCCGTTGCAATTTCTACCACTGGCATCCGCGTTCCTGCGAGTCTCGTTTGCCCTTTACGCGAGAGGCTCGATATATCCGAGCGTACAATGTCGATACACCGGCGCGCATCGATAACGATGCCGGATAATGGAGAGAAAAGATCGTTCGTCGCGTTATCTAGTTCACACAGGCTAGACGATCCGTACGGCTTGGAATGTAATAACAGGCAACGCCGTACACTCGATATTTATCGCGGTAAAAGCCACCACGGGAATCGATAATGACGAACGTTCCGCATTCTCTGTGCGCACCAACGCCAACTCTTTTCGCCGCAGAGAGAAGAGAACTCGCACCGGGCTTCCGTTTCGTTTCCTTTTGCCGTTTTCATCTCGACGCCAGATCTGTACTTCGTTAGGATATCGAGCGAATTACGTCGACCAACGGTGCCGTTCCCTACCATGCTTTTCCATTATGCGGAAATCTTTGCCGTACGCACGTACTATTATCGTTGTTTCCAAACACGGTGCGTCGTTTGCTCGACACCCTTGCGATAACTCGTTGTCCGAACATCCTCCAAACACCTGACCGATTTCGATCTACCAACTCCCTTCGTTCCGCCGCTCTTTGGATAGTCTCAATGCCCGAACGAAATAGCTCAGCCATTTGGCAAGCAATTTTCTCTCGAAACGACGCAAGGAATACACGCGTTTAACGAACGTCGCGAAATAAACAACGTTGTTGCGCCGTTCGAATACCGCACCTCTCTCCTCCTGTAGCGTTCGATGAAACTTACTTTCTTAATGAATCTTATTCTCTAAAATCGTGCTATAGATTGAGTAAACGTTAACGTTCGGCAAATGGACACCGATTGGATCTCGAGATAAGTTGTATAAACGTTGGAGAAAATCTGTCGACGAATTAAAGCCTTCGCAGAGGGAAACAGTCGCGAAGCAAATAGCGGCGACCAAGCAGAGGAACATCGAAAAACACCGGAGGAAGTAGGAGAAAGAAATTAGCGGACATGTCGCGGCAAACGAGTATTCGTAGCGACGTTCCGCACGTGTAAGAAGGAAAAAGAAAAAAGAAAAAATCGACGTTACAGCGGGCACGCGTTGAAAGAGGTCCGCGCGCGTGCGACAATGAGCGTGCATGACCGCCAGTGTGAGTTTCGAGTCGAGCGAGCAACGACAATGAAGCACATCCGCGAACGAAAAAGATTCGACTCGTTCGTTGGCATTCGTTACGGCGGAAACGAGCGCGGACGATCCTTCCTAAAGAATGGCAATAGCGGGCTACGTCTGATTTCATTAATCATAAGCATCGAGAGATATCCGATAGGAGGAAATGAAAAGCGTTCTGTCACGGTCTACGTCGCATCCTGCGCCAAGTGCTAAATATACGATGTGCTCATGCTGTACACCGGCCCTCTCCGAACATACGGCTCACAATGCATCAAATTGCATCTGCCTTTGTACAATCGTCACGCGCGTTGCACCTCGCTTCGATTGTTCGATACCGGAAACAAACTGCGTTACCGTCACCTGCTGCCACCGCTGCCGCGCCACGCTGCTGCCCCTTCCGGCCAATTTTCGGACCTTTTTTACGCATCACCTGATTACCCTGCACGCAAATTGCCAAGCAGCCAGCGCCACTTTGCTTCGAACGCGACAGACGCACCTACTAAGTTGTCACAGGCCGATACGGCTCGAAACTATGTACGATCGCTGCCACGAAATTGATTCGACGTCGCGTTTACAGGTCGGCAGGTTTACACGAACACCGATTCACCGTGATCCGTAATAACAGATTTCTCCTTCCTTAAATTCGATATTCAAACATGGCGATATATAACAAAGTATCGTTATTTACTTACGTGTATAGATATATTTGTACCGATTGTACGTCGTATCCTACGGAATAAACTCGCTACACCCCGAAATCCCAGATCCTCCGCACACTCGACAACGTTGTTTGCTCGCACTTTGAAAACTACCAAACGACTATTTGCGAAAATAAAGTTTACTATAGAACGAGAGTTAGCGACAAACAACGCAGGTACGCCAACCTATACACGAGCGCCAGTGTATGGCAACGAGCGGGAAACGAACCACATGTCCAGGCAGTTGATTTCTCGCTCGACGATGTGAAAATATTCTCGCGACAGGCGATATAACGAGAGCAACGAACGGCATCGTACAAAGAATGAGCGAGAATTCTTACTTGGTCCGAAAACTGGAAGCTGGTACACGTTTCTTGTCGGAGCAATCTCGGCATACGTTGTAACAAGGGCGTAATTTGTATACGCCTTGGAGCGCGTTTACGCGTGAAAGAAACTAACACTTAGAGCAGGTTGAGCTCGTACCACGAGGAACGCGTGGTAAAAGTACGCGACACAGATATTCAGACGGAACGACGGGACGTGATTTTTCTCCGCGATTCGAACGAAATATCGCGTTTACCCCTTCGGATTCACGCGTGCCAGACGACTGCAGATTGCAGGTGGCGTTAAAAGATTCCGCGCGAAAACAGCGACATCTCGGACGGCTGTGACAACTCCACGGACAAAAGTATCGTAAATTACATAATAACATCGACAACCGAGTACCTCGTATTTTCGTGGATACTGTTTCACCCGACTACCATAGCTGTTTAAATTTATCGTTTCGCGGGAATAATTAATCAGTCCTTAATTTAAATTTATGAAATAATACGTTTCGTTAGAGGCGAAACTCGAGGTCACGTCAAATATTTATTTTCGCCCTTTCCATAAATTTTCGAACGAATGCGAAGCAACACAACGTTCTTTTAGTAATTATTTATGCGCACTTTCTAGACAGAAAATCAAGAACGTGTCCGTTCTCCGATTCGCTGTACCGTTATTTAAAACCGTACCGTACAAAAACCGTGCTATATTCGCGTCATCTTGCTTAATCGCAACAAACTCTTTCCTAACGAATGTCACGCTTAACGTTATGTCGCGATATTTTTGCCAGCGATATTCCGGTAACGGATATCGCGGTATCGCGTTACAAAACCGATGCACGCGATACATCCTTTTCCGCGCGTAATCGACGAAACGTTTTAACGCAGGTAAAACGCATCGTAAAAATATATGAGCCGATAAACGGGGCAACGGTGTTTACGTTAAGCGAAAGTTTATATGGGATGAAATCGGCAACGAGCTACTTCGTCACGCGAGACTCGCAGCGTCGGGAAACCACGGAAAGAAAGGTAAACAAGCGGAAAACGAATTCGTATTTAGAATCGTTGTGTCCGAAAAGTGAGAGGTCAGGGCAGAAAACGATCGAGAACTCTTTTCGACTTTAATAACAAGTCCCCTTGTTGTCGTTGTCGTTGTCGTTGTCGTTCTCGTTTATTCGTTCGTTCTTATCCCCTTTGTAGCCACCTCCCTTTTTTTAACTTTCGAGACGCCGAAACTTTGTAGACGTCGAACGGATACGTTTAAAAGGGACGCAAATAGAGTTGGACGGTTTATCCGATTCTCAATTATCGGCGTTCATCGATGGAGGAACGATGAGAAAGAAAGAAGAAAATACGTTCTCCGCCGATATCCTTCTTTTCGTTTTAACCAACGAGAAGGCTTTTCACTTAGCACCGACTCGAACCAGGGTCCCCGAACGATTTTTCCCGATAGACCGAGTTCGGTCGACGACTCGAAGGCAGAAGGAATAACGGGCCGACACGCAGCACGTACTCGACGAAGGTGGAAAGTTGCGTGCGTGAACGGAATTAAAAATAGCGGTCCTAAAGTCGGTATCATATCGAGTAGAGAAGGGTAATAATGGAGAGGGTCGATAGGAAGACGAGTTTCACCCGTTCACGGTGACCGACCGTCAAGATTCCATGCGGAGCTCCTCTTTTTCTCGTTTAATCGTTCGATAGGATCCACCGCGCCGATGTAGCGTGCCCGCAATTTTGATTAAACCGCGCATCTCGGTTCGTACTAATCCGAGGGAAAATTTTCCAGTTGGACGAAAAGTCTTGTCGTTCGCGAGTCGTCTATGATTATCAAAGAGAATTCTCCCCTTCCCCCCACCCCTACCACTCGCCCGAGGTTCAAACAAGAAATTCCAAGAAAAACACTGTATCTGTATCGTAAATCTGTAAACAATCTGTATCGTAAGAAAAAAACCGTCGGAGGGAAGCAAACTAGAAAGAATTACAAATGACGTAATAGACAACGACCTGTGGTACGGAGCGACGTTAAACTTCCCAATTCCCGTCTAAATTCCCATAAACCAGACGCGATAAGATTCCGGCATCGCGCTCGGCTGGTAGTCGTCGAGCACGATCGCTCCGTTCGATCGGAATCTTATTGTCAGCGAAGGATAGTGGGTGTCGTAATGGAACAGATCGGGTGTTGAAAACGGAGAACGAGGGGTCAGGGGGGCAACGTGGCTGTTACAGCTAGGGTTAATAACCGATATATCTTGGACCGAACCGGAACCGGATTCGCATTCGTATCCGACGAAATGCCAGTATATACGTATACGTCGAACCACTTACCAATCGAAATCGTCACGATTCCGTCCCCTCGTGGCTGCATCGAATCACCATCGATATCCGTTATAGTCCCGAAGCTGTACGTAGTATACCGTAGAGTATCCTCCCGACTGGTAAGCAAATCACAGCAACCGAGAACGCTTACGTATTCGATCCTTGGTCTCACGTACGACACTCGTTTTATCGTCATGTAGCAAGTAATCGTCACATGAGCGCGATCCTCGTCGGCCACACGGAGCCAATGATCGAGATCGAGCTTGTTCGGTGGGCGATATCGCGCGGATCCGACATTCGACGATGTCACGGCTACCGATCGGAAAACGCACGCGTGTTACCGCGTACGAATCGAACGAAGCGAACGTCCGTCGATCGCGAGCACAAGCTTTACGGGGGCGGAAAAAAAAAGTCTCGCGAGGGACAACGGAGATCCCGAGCTCAACGTCCGCGTAGCGACTGGCGCCCGACACCTCCACCCTTCCGACAACACCCCAACCACCGAGCGCACGCGACAGACAAAGAGCGACTAAGCAGCGCGAGCGGAGCGATTGAGAAAGCTGCCACGAGAGGCGCTACCAGCGGGACGAGGCAAAGGGTGGGGATTGGCTGGCTGGTTGGCAGGAGAGCTACCCTACGCTGACTAGGCCGTGGCAGATAGAGAGGGGCAGTCAACGGAGAGAAACCGCTAGTCTCGCCCCTACTTTCCCACCGACTCTTTCTCACCCTCGCGCTTCTTCCTTCGCTCTTTCGCCCCTCCTCGAGCCGCTTCGTCCGCTCGCCGTTTCGCTCTTTCCTACGTGCTACCTATCTTACCTTTTCGCAATTTTCCTTATTGGCATAAGTAAATCGATAAGAATTAAATTTTACACGAGCCAGACGGTTGACACTGTCGTTACGCGATTAGCGTCGTATCGATTTAACGAAACGCGTTTCTTCGTCCTTTTTTTTTGGCGTGTGTGTTTTCTCGCCTCCTGTTTCTCTTTTCGCTCGTTCCTTCTATCGCGTTTAATTGTTTTTATCGATGACAGACTGCACGCAGTCCTGCGAATGGATAATGGTAACGTAATTGGCTATCACAAAGTCAATATCGTGTTCGTTTAACGAAATTCCGCATCCCTGCTTCCTGCACCCCTCTCTCTCTCTCTCTCTCTCTCTCTCTCTCTTTCTCTTCCCTGCCCCACCCCCACCCCCGCCTTCGCTATCTACCTCTGTCTCTCTCGTTCTATTTACCACTTGCAACGTTACAGTTGAAATTATTTTGCAGGCAAAACGAAACGGCGAAAAATGAAACTTTGCACGATCTGACTAATTAGTAAGTCGATACTATCGATGTCGCTGATATAACAAAGTTTCGTTTATCGCGAAAACGCGATGCACGCGTTCCTGTCTTTTCTCTCTACGTAGTTCTTGCTCGCTCCGTATAGTGACCAGCGTCTTCGCAAAGCGAGAGTGCGGCTGCGCGCGGTCCTAGATTTCGTCTCGCCTCCTGATTTTTCGTAATAAAAACGTTTGTCTTGGCGAGCGACTCGGCTCGCGTATCTTTCGGCGTGGCGTGCATTACGGGTCGCACATGCTCCTTTATTCCTCGCCACTCGCGTAGACGCTCTCGATTTACACATTGGGAATGCAAGGTTCGTTCGAGCGATTTACAGCGAGTATGAAATCGGACGGGAAAGTAGGCCAACGGATCGTCGATCTTTCGTATCGTAACGTCTGTCGTCGTTCGTGGTCGTCATTGGAAATTAAAACGGTAGGGTGGCCGATGCACGACGTTACCGCGTTTCAATTGAAAACGCTCGAGTTTCGATGGCTGAGGGAAATTTCGAGACAAACGCTTCCAGCGACGAACATTCTCCGTACGAGAGGGAAAAGTCTCTTACCGGAAGAAAGGAACGCTCGCGATCCTGGTGACTGGCGGACGTCAAAGGCATACCTTCGTGATACGAATGCACGTTTCAATAATACCGTTTTAAGGGAATACTCCGCGAGAGACGAAAACTCGATCCGACGGAAATATAGAAACTCGTTTAACGATACTCACGGCAGAATGCCCGACGATATGTTACAGAGAACACCGTTTCGAAACTCTTAATCGAGACTAGAACGAAACATAAATTTATCCCGTTTTCAAAGAGCGAACAACTTCATCGCGATAAACTTCATTAAGGGCGCCTAAGAAGATTTTAATGGAAACTTGTATCTGCAGGACGAGAGCCCGCTAAGATTTCTCGCTACAAGGAAACGTACCACGTGGCGAACGGTACGGACGATATTTCAACCCTCTTCACCCCGGCCTCGGTTCAATCTCTGTTCTCCCTGACCCTGTCTGTCTGTCTGTCTGTCTCTCTCTCTCTCTCTCCCTCTCTCTCTCTCTCTCTCTCTCTCTTTCCCTCACTCTACTTCTTTCTTCTCCGCCGTCATTCTAGTATGAAACACGAAGAAAGGTAAAATAGCTGAAAGGGTTTGCTCTGAAGCAGTTCTTAAAGAAGCAGCGCTTGGAGTGGAATGTTAAGTATCAGCGACGTTTAAAAGTTTGCATTACGGGAAGGATATCGACATATTACAACGACGTGTAAGGGAAATTAATATGTGAAAATGTTGTTAGAGGAGCGAATCGTTTTTACGATATTTAGATGATTCGATAGAAACGATCGTAAACGAATACGAAGTATATTTGGTCCAAAGCCGTGACAAGTGGTTCGACTAAGTTTGGGGTTCGCGTACTTTCGACACTGACGGTCGCGTAATCGCGCTTCTAAAAGCGGAAGAAAGATCCGTCGTTCCTTTCTTACGGTCGACCGTGTACTTTTTCTCGGACAAAACGCAGACCCCCGGAATGTAATTAACTTTTAACAAGGCAAATGGAAAAATTGTGCTGCTGAAAAATTGAATGAAAAACGTTTCGAATATTCGCGAAAATAATTTTTCGAGCTCGTGCTACGCTCGCAGATAGGAACTGGCCAAATAAGCATACAAATTGTCGGGCCAACGATTGCTAAAATTATAAAAAAAGGAAGGACGAGAAAAAGGGAAAACGCGTCGTGTGTTACGTATGTACGTATCTCCATTATAGTTCTTGTTTCCGAAGTAGTTATCTCGGGTATGCAGATGAATATGTATTTTAGTACTTTGAGCAATTCGGGGTGAAAAGCTGTTCCGGGGAACTTTGTGCTTACGAACAAGCGTAATATTAGCCCTAAATGTTGAAGCTGCAACTTCGAAATAACAATAAACGAAAGTTAAAAGGGGTTGGCAAATGAATATTCGTAAATGAGAAGGTAAATGAGTGTCGTTGTTGCGCGTATTTCAACGAATAACGAAAAAAACTGCTTACCTGCAAGTTACCCTTTGACAAAACACCATAGACACGTTGTTCGCGGGCCACGTTTATGTACGTGAAATAGCGCTTGATAATCATTTTATATGCGCATAGGAAAGGAACTCGTTTCGTAGGAGCTAACGAGACCCGCACGCGATCCGACTATATTTAGACAAAGTTCTTGGACCGTTAGCGAAATGTTGCGGCGTTTTGGAAAATATCGCTTGCAAAGGACCAACTTACCCGGAGACCAACGGGACGCGTGTTAACCGCGCATCGACATCCGTAACGTTTATTTCCACGGAGAAGCGTTAAAAAAGTCAGGAATCGAGACAGTGGCGTGCCCGGAATACAAAGACTCTTCCTTGCTAACGAAATCCATCGGATCTGGATGTTATCGATTAGCGTTCCGTTCAAACGTATAAAGTCATCCCATATCCAAACGTCCTCTGCAACTCAAACAAAGTTTCGTTTGCTGGAAAAGCAAAGTTTCATAAAAATCGAACTGTAATTTGTTGGAAGAAGCCGAATGGAAAAGCTTATCGGAAGAAATATATTTTAGCTACGTGTTATGAAAAATTGCCGAGTAAGTAAATAGACGTTCGAGGTAACGAGGTAACGACGCGAGGTTCGAATTCGGTAAATTCTTTGTAACTGAATCGGGCTGAATCGCTTTGACCAAATCATTTTTATATTTATCCATCGCGACGGCTTTCCGAGCCTCGTCCCTAGGATATGCGTTTTAATCTCGTTCGAGCACCGTAATCGGCGAAATATTCCTTCTTATCGCGCGCTGCTGCATTTCATATCTGCTTTTTATCGCGAAAGTGTCAAACGCAAATATTAAATCGAACTGACAATGAAATATTTCGCGTAATCCCTTTTACAAGTGACGTCCACTGTTTGTCATGGAAACGAAACAGATTAACAAAATTGTTTGCTTCATTTTTAGTCGGATACGTTTAAATTTGTTCTATTCGACGAAATGATCTTCGAAAAATTGGACGCGCGTCACGCGTCAGAAATGAATATACCCGCGGAGCAATTTGCTTAGCAACGTGCCGTTTATTTCCAGAGTGGCGCTCGTCATAGGAGAACACGGACGCAAAATTTACCAAACTTTCTCAACGGCCATCGGCTGTAATCGAGTTGCGGCAGGACCTGGAGCATAGGTTTCCGCGGCTCGTGCATACGCTTCTTCGAGTTCGAATTCATTTTCAACGCGGTGGGTTGATATTAAGAAAGTGGCATCGTATTTCGTCGAGATAATGCGCGTTCCAGGGTCAGAGGGGAACGAGCGCCAGCCGTTGTAGGACTGCGAATTACCAAGTCAAATACATACGTAGGAAGCGCATTCGTAGGATCGTGGTGGATTAAAGTGTCAAGCCGGATTGTATTGGCCGAAAACGACAGGGCGGCTTCGTTCGACGCGTGAATTATGTAGACGCCGGTGCACAGGCGCTGGTATCGAGGAAAATCGGGTCACAGCCGGGCGGTGCCGTCGATGGGGTTGGACCGAGAGCTAAGGCACGTCGAAATGCGTCCTTAATATTAATCCCTTCGGGCGCACACCACTTACGTGTCACCTCCTGCCTATACGCTAAGTACGTACGCAGGAAATTCGACCTGATGTTCCTACTGGAAATTCCACTCGAGTCTAAACGAAATATTTCCGGGAAAACCGACTACGTTCCGGAATAGCGTTATCTTTCAGCAGCTCGTCAGCGGTTAAAGGAGAAGCCAGGTCGTGGCTTCGTTAGCTGTACTTAAAAAGAGATTTATAGCCTCGGATTAAAAGCAAGTGCTGGAAACTAACGATAAAGGAGAAATTTCTTTTAAAAACTATTTAAAGTATCGCGTTACACGGAGATGACGAGGCAATTGTACGAGATCGTGGCAAATTACATTCGCAACGGTATAGGCACTACGGGTTACGAAGAAACGCAGCGGCCGTTTTATCGTGCATCGGCCGTGTCTGACTATAAACGATCTTCTACTACTCGCGTGTACGTAGTCTCTACTTACCCTCCTTTGACACTTTGCATAGATCGATTTCGTAATGAATCGCGTATATCGCTATAAAAGCCGTCGAAAATTCTCGTTACACGATCGTATCGTTGTTCGCGCGCCCCTTTCGAGATACAGTTCCACTTTTTATTTTAACGGAGCTTTTGATTATGGATCTGTTGGCAAACACTTATTTTCTAACGTGGTTACTCGTTTGATTACCGAACGTTATTCTATACGCTCGATATTTTCCAGAGTAGTTAAAAGAAAATATCCAGCGCAACAAATCCGTGTCAGAGAAGGCGAAACGGCGCGCTACAGTTCCCTGTCGATATCCGTGGTTTACCGCTGGATGAAACGTAAAATATACGATCGAATATTGAAAAATTTAAGTAACCGTAAAAAATAATATTTTTCTCTCCATGCAAATTTAAACAACGGTAACAGCTGCGAACTACGAACTGCGAAGTTTGGATAAAAATTCGTAACGAAGGCCCGCGACAAGACAGGCCCTGATAAAATATGGTAGCCATTCGAAACAAAGGCCGACGGTGTTCCGCGTTCAGACCGACATCGAACAACTATTACGCGTCAAGAGAGAAGGAGATGGAAAAGTAGGAGTCGACGAGGGTCGAAGGATCGTCGGACAGAATGGCGAAACTCGCGTTTATCAAAGCAAGCGCTCCGCTCCATCGATCGGCAACGAGTCTCTTAATTACGCGACACTGGCAGTAGCCATACAGCTCGCATCCTACTCTTCCGCCCGTTTACCCTTCGATTACCGAAAGTGCCCCGAAATGCCGCTTTTCTCTATTTACGAGACTTTCGTTCGAACGATATCCCTACTATGGTGATTCACGGAATCAGGCAAAGGAGAAATCGCTGTCGTTCCGACGCCACGCAACGATCAAAGACAGGCAACAACGGCGGTGTGCGCTTGTATAGCGGCGACGAACGAGTAATCGGGGATGTAAATCCAAGGATAGGGAGGGTCGAAGCGAAGGAAATCCCGCGTAAACAAAACAGCGTCTGGGTGGAAAGAGCCAGAGCCGATTCTCTCTTGGCCGCGACAAAGAACCGGGGTAGTT
>NT_176652.1:91237-104237 GCF_000188095.3 Bombus impatiens
AGGCAGCCGCGTGTGCACCGCTCCTTCACGGATAAAGCCCGACGGGCAATGCGATTATAAAGGAAAAGTCCGGAGGACAGCGGCGGTTTACGGAGCCGGAACGAAACTCGACTTTATTCCCCGCTCGAGACATTCGCGTCGGGACAACGAATTCATTGTCGTTAAATTAAGCAGTCGCGTCCGCTCCCTTCTCGTCCCCGCGCGTTTCTCCGAACCTTTCTTCGTTCCTCGTCTTTTTTTTTCCACTCTCTTCCCAGTCTTTATTCCTACCCTCGTCTTTTATCCGTCGCCATTCCGTTCGAGAAACGTCATATTTTTCCGCGCATTTGCCGTGTCAGTTCCCTCCGTAGAAGTTGTCAAACGCGAGACTCGACTTTTAAATAAACGTACGCTAAATGACCGTTTGCGCGATTCTTTCGCCTATCCGTAGACCGTGAAATCGGACAATCCGCTAAGGGCATCGTAGAAGGAGATTTATCATCTTGTAGGATCGGCCGGGTAGAAGGAAACACGGACAACGACGCCGTTAGAAGTCACGACTAGACGGTTAGGGAACGAACGGTCGGGGTTTCGCTAATGCGTCTTCGGTTGTATACATACATCGATTACGCGTTCGCGATACGAAACTTGGTTCTCGCGGTAACAACCGGTATCAATCGTAGGGCGTTAGGGGCAGAGCAATTGCCCGGACGGAACAAGTTCGTTGCGACCTAGGAAATTCGTCGGCCAAGTAACGGTTCGCTACTAACCAGGAAAATTATGCCGGCGGTGCGTTTAATCGGCTTCGGATCGAGCAGTAATTCACGCAGATAATACAGGTGTCTGGCGCGAGTTAGCGCGAAACTTACGGATAAACGAAAGGACAGGTAGCTCGGGATAACAACGGAGAACGCGAAAATGAAGTAGCTATTACGTATATAACTAGTTGTTTTACAAACTTGGTTAATCCGCGCAACTTTTGAAATTAATTCCGCGACTCGCGCTTTGACTTGGTTATTCGATTACGAGAAACGAGCGTGCTTCGGGGACTGAAATCCTCGTTCGAATTGCTTTTCACCGACTACTCGACTAAACAAAATAACCAACTTGGACTTCGTATACACGCACTCCCCTTTCCCCTCTTTATCATCACCCCTCGGCGCTTTATTTTCTTATTCTTTCCCTTGGAGGGACACGCGGTATTAAAACTTTTCAATTCGCCCACGGGCAGCGCGAAATTACTCGCCGCAGATGAGAAATTCTTATTCCGATTCATCGTCCGCGCTCGAACGTGGGAGATCGGTCAAAGGGAGGATCCGTTCTGTGTCTCTCCGCTCCGACTCGTCGCGACGCGTGCCTCGTCGCTCTGACTAGCTGAAAAGCCTTTTTCCCAGTCGACGCTGAGAAACGCGCCGGTGCGACGAAATTTTCGTTCTTTGAAAGAAACGCGGCATCGACGCCAGCCAGGCACGCGGATACGAAATTGTCTATCGTCTAACGGGCGTAACGGACGGATTTAGATTTCGTCGAAACGCGTAGAAATTGGCGTTTCGAAACGTTCGTCAACGTTCAGCAAGGGATTCGACGATCTCGAAGAACTTGCGATAGCCAAGTTACGCGTCTGTCTGGAAACGATTAAACGGAATGAGAGAACGAATCTCCAAAGGCTAGTTTCATATTCGGATGTATTTCTCGGAGATCGAAGATAATTGTGCTCGGTACAAAGCGTTCTTGCTCCGTATTTTCAGACGTTTCTACGCAATATGCTCGTTAATGTGGTCAAAGTTGTCAAGAATTTGCTGAAAAAATGGCCATAAAAGTCGACCAGAGAGAAGGTACAGTTGGGAAAGGCAAAGCAAAAGATGGTTCGAAGCTTAGGCAAAGCTGGTGAAGCGAACTTGGTTCTAAAATAAGGAAGCGGATGATGGAACGAGCTGAAGCGAAATCAAACGACGCTCTATCGTTTCGATCGTCCGCGAACCCGAGATGGTCGTTCCATCTTGGAGAATGGCGCGACGCTACGGGCATGAATAGAAGGCACATGTATTTCGAGGAAACCAGACTAGCTGGTAACTGGGCGTCGCGTTAACCGGCGCGTTCGCTGTTTCGAATTTATTTCGGAATTTATCCGGTTGTCGGAAATTTATCCGTCGGACGAAATGGATATTTTCGCAAACGGCCAGTTCGTTGGTCGATTTGTCGCGAGAAACTCGGTTTCTCCTTCGTGCGAATTGGCGGAACCGCGCGAGACAAAGACGCGGCGCAATCCATTTTCAACGAAAGAACCGCGATCGCCTGCGCCGTTTCACATGGAAAAACTCGTTGGTAACTCGTGATATCTCGTTGGTAAATCGAGAAATTCTGAAAACGGTGTTTAGAACGCCGGCGGACGAGCGAACAAACGTACTCGTGTGCACGATGGACGCGTCGCAGGTTCGAGCAAAGGCAGGAATCCAGTTTAACTAGGAAACGTCGTTTGTCTGGACGATGGAAAAGCAACAAACGAGGAGGAACCGCGGGACGCTAATTTTCCGGGATTTACTTGTGGCTGGTTGCCGATAAAGGCGAATGCGCGACCGCCATACTCTGTCCCGTTTTCCGATACTGCAAAGTCTCCTTTCGCCAGGGCAAAAAGTCGTCCCCGAGACGAAAACGTCGCGTCTCGTCTCGATCGTCTGGTTTCCGATGACACGGACGAAGAAAAAGAAAGAGAGCAAGGGCAGAATTTGCCGGCAAAGCAATCGAGGAATCGGTATCCGGGTCACACCTCGAGATCGAGAGACAAGGAAAGCGGAGGGAAAGAAGATGAGGGAGGATTTGCAACGTTGACAGCAGAGGGAATCGGGCGAGACAACCGACTGTCCCGATGTCTAATTTCGAGAGAGGATCCTGCCAGGCGCCGCGACTAACGATAAGCCTTCGATCTAGCGACCATACGTAGCCGTAGGCGATCCGACAGCGAACGGCATCAGGGGAAACAATACGCTCGAAAATCGACCTTTTCGTCTTTTGTCCCCTTCTTCTCGTATCTTTCGTTTGTAGCGCTGCCTTCGATCACATTCCCGTAGGTTCCGTAAGGTCGACCGACCTTACACGCGACACGGCTAGGTAACTAGAACGCGGTAGCAAGTAACTAAAACGCTCGACGTTCGACTACCTCCCTTGACGTTGCGCTCTTCGAGGTATTTTCCGGCGCGTATTCCATCGCGTATTCCATCGCGTATCTATAAATTTTGCAAAATGGTTTCTCGTCGACGTTTATTCGTTTACGCGAATCGCGAGGGTGGATATTCCATGACTCGGCACGAGCCGCCACCTCTCGTGGCAATCTGCCGCGGACACGGGGTTGCGAGTTCGCCTCGCAATTCGCCTGTTTGCCGCTGCTTGTCGTCCGAACGCTCGACGTTGCAGCGTCCCAATCTCTTGGAAAACCTTCGAGCTGACGCGTCTTTGATCGAAGTGTACGAGTGCTGGTAAAATTCGATCGGCAAATTTCTGTAACACGAGCGAGAAGCTGGCCTGTGCGATTTCCATCCGCTTACTAGCGTAATTTAAGTGGCAGCGCGAGCCAGCTTTCTCGCTGTGCGTCTTAGGCAAATTTCATCAACGTTATTTCGCGTAATTTCCAGCTCTTTCGTGCAAAGCAAACACCGACAGCGTCGAGAAATCATCGTTTCCGAAGGAACGAGCTACAGCCACGAAATCTGCGTTTACAAAGGCAACATAGCCGGAATCAATCGCCTCGATGCACGACGTTAAATATCTAATTAGCGAAATTAGGCTGTCAAGCGGCAACGATCGTACCGCGAGGAAGGCAGGCGTACGTTATTCGGCTACCTGGCCGGGCCGTAACGAGGATACGTGAGAACACGTGCGAGCAAACGCGTTAACCTGCTAGCCGAGTGTTGCGAACGTCCACGTATATACCTACACGCACGCGTATATATATGTCGAGTTTACATTATATATATGCATACGCGTATATCTGTTATCTATTATTTATTATTTATTACGCTAGACGTTGAAATTCGAGCTGCGTGTTCGCGAAATTCCGCTACTTTGTCTCTTTATCGAGAAGAAAAATCTGTGACGCGTAAAAAGAAAAGAGCGTATAGGAGTGATCTTGGCGGCAAGTTGCAAGCCCGAGGTACGCGAACCGTAGATCCGTCGAGTGTTCGTAGACATAAAGTTGTTCGTCGTTTAGGAACCATAAATCTTCGTGCGAGTGAGGAAACTGGCCAATTTCCTACGCGTTACGATGAAATATCACAGAGTTGTGGAAAAGGCACCGATTCCCCATGGATTAATAGAAATCCTCGACCGATCGAAGTCTCGTGGCTTCCCGATACGATTCGTACGAGTCGGTTGCATGCGTGCGAGTCGTATACGTACCGATGCCACGTTGTAGGAGCGCGATCGCGTAACTGCGTCGAGAGAAATGGGAACCTTGTCGGACAGTGAAGGCAGGGAGGAGGAGATATCGAGAGTATTTGCAAAGATTCTCGAATTTCAGGGAATCGCGGCATCGGGAGGACCGCGAGACCGAAATTCGCGTCCTCTCTTGCGTTGCTCGCGCGATTCGAATTTACCTCGTGTCTCGATGCAGTGCGAAAACGATTACAGGCTATAATCGGTGGTGGTGTTCGAGTCAACGTAGAGACGATGAGTAACAGGAAGGGTAGTGGAAAGTTCTTTTTCAATGGCAAACGCAAGATCGATCGCCGTAGCACGCGCCGCTGTCGAACGTTCTAAAGCGGTCGTTTAAATTCGAGTTAGATAGGAGAATTCGTTCGGCTGGAGTGGCGAATCTGGTCTCTAATTTCGTTAGGGAGCGCTCGAAACCAACTAAACGTAACTTCTCGTTACGCGTGGCGAAGGATCGGCCTCCGCGGCTCTGGACAATTTCTCGACGCGGTCCGTCCCTACGTGATCTCGCGTTGCGCGACCGGTGTATGCCAGTTCGCCGAACACGGCGGACGCTGCGTGCACGGGTAATTAAAGGGATACCTCTTTAGATCGGTAAAAGAGACGACGACGATGAATTCCCTACCTGTTGAAAAGGAGCAAACTAAATAAACTTGGAGCAAAGATCGTTGCAACACCGACTCCGAAAGTAATCCATTTTCTATGACCGAACGAATCGACCACGCGACCAGCGAATTGCCGCTTGATTCTTTCGCCGTTCCCTTTATTTTTACCGCTTCTGTCTTTTCTCTCGGCCCACGGACAGACAGCCGGATCCCGGTGTACGTAACAGAGAGCAGTGGAACGAAGGGACGAAAGAAGGAAGCTAAATTGAATTCTAGGTTTCCCACTCGATTTAAGTTTCCTCTGCCAGTGTTTGCCCTCTCGAAGAATGGAGCATGTACGAAGGGGCAGAGAGGATCCGGTCGAGTCGGTTCTTTCGTCGGAATCACGCATTTAAATCGACTGTTTAAGTCGGTTCTATACTAATTTCGTAATTCGTTTCGTAATTCATTTCCATACTTAACGCTGGGCTGCCAACAAATTTCGAACAAACAGACCTGGGAGGAGGTGGGTGCGTGGACAAAGAAGGGTAAAGAAAGCGTGGGAAGCGGTCGTATTCACCGCGAGACCACTATAAATAAATGAACGCGCAGCTACGACGATGATGTTTAGCGATAGGCCGGCGATAGACGCTATTCGATAGACGCGTCAGCATTGGCCTTAGATATCTCGAGGTTTCGACCGGCTTTGTCGTCAGCTGCAGCGAAATGGCGGCGAATTGGAAAACGGACAGGTTCGCCAACGAACCCGTTTACGAGTAGAATCGAAGAAATCGAAATCGGCGATATCTAGCAACCGCAAACTATATCGGTGGTGCATATGTACGTAACGTGAAAAATGCGCGAAAGATACGACCATCTTTTCGCTCGTCGAAACGTTAATTTCAATATGAGAGGGATCGATAGAAGCGAGGAAAAGAGAAGTGGGCCGGACGATGGAGAGGAGAGACGAACGTCGATTCGATTGTCTGGCTGGCGAGCTTTCCAACAATTTAATCGTACAAGTTGCTACGGACTGCGAGCACGTGGATGACTCTGCAAATATCGATTTCGGCAAAAATTGCTGTCCTAGGCGATCGTGTAGCGCGCTACTATACCCAAGTTCTTACGGTCGTCGTTGCTTTCGAGGCTAAAACGCGGTAAAGCGCAGTTGTCCGGCTGCTCTACGAGCGAAAATCGACTCGCTTCTTGCGACGTCTTCGAACGGCCTTGCAGCTCGTACAACCTTCGTTAAATTCGCATTAGCCTTCGTTTGAGCGACTTTGCCAACTTTTAAGTACTCGGAATGATTTGCAATCCGTCGTACAGGTTGGAAACGAGCCGAAGCGTCTCGGTTAAAGGAAGGGTGCTAACGGAGTCGAAGAGTGCCGGGCAGAGGCGTAAAAACGAAGGCAAAGGGGATGCGAATAAAGGAGGAAAAAAGAGAAAAGGGAAAAGGAAAAAGGGAGAAGGGAAAAGAGGATGAAAAAAGAGATACTACATGGAGGAGGGAAAAAGGGGGGAAAGGGAGGAAGGAGGAGCGGTTAATTTATCACGAGACTCTTGAAGTTTTGCTGGTCCAACAAAGGCGACCGCGAGTAAAGTTTCCCCCAAGCGATGTTTCACGGTAGCAGGATAAGAAAATTCGAACGGTTCTTCGCGGCCGAAATAAAAGTCGTGTCCTACCCCGGTTGGACAAGACGAAGAGGGGTAGGTCTATTTACGGGATCTCCACCACTCTCTTCGTAATAGCTCGACCCTGCTCTTACACGGCAATCCCATTCCACGACTGTCAAATATTTTATTTTCCGGCTGTTAGCCTGCGTTAACTCGCGATAACGTGGCCCGTGAGGATCGATCGCGTGTCCTCTAGACGGAAGCTCGCTCGTCTAAATATTCGTTGCGAAAATTCACCTAGGCGCGTGATTTCGCGCCAGTCGATCCGATTCTCTGCCGCTGTATCGTCCGTAACCTCGATACCTTCTGCGACAACACAGTTTGCCGTTCGGGTGTCGCTTTGTCTCGCGAAGCAACCAACGGCCAAAGAAAGACAGCAGACTCGACGAGTGTCTAATTAAAATAAACGCGAAGCTCGTTAAAAAGCGGCAATGCGACAAAGTAGGAGAAAAGAATAGATGCAGGATGACAGGAGAGTGGAGAGGAAAGAGCGGAAATGGAACGAGATGTCGATAAATAAAATATTATTCTCTCGGATTCTTTGACGGCGGATACTTGACGCAGAGAGAGAGAGAGAAACAGAGAGAGAGAGAGAGAGAGAGAGAGAGAAAATCAACGAGTACATAATTATCCGATTCCAGATTTGCGAATCGGCGCAACTCGATCGCAACCTGATAATTCCTTCTGCCTGAGTAAACTCGGTTCGACTTTGAATCTCCGTTGCTCGCTGTTTGTTCCGTTTTATTCCTTTGTTGGTTCCGTGCAGTTCGAGTTTGTCGCGAGAAAAATTGGTCGAAACGGAAGCGGATGGTCTGGAAATTGAAACAGGTACGTGGAAGAAGAAGGTAACGCTTGCGAGGAATATCGGAGACGAAGGTTTCAAGAGGAAGAAAGGCGAAAGAAGGGACGATCGCTGCTGCGTGCGATTAATTTATCGGCAGGCTGTTCGTAAACGAGCGAAAGATAGGAGGAGAGGGCGCGATTCCTTGCCCTTTCGAAAGCTTGGCAAAGGCCCCGAAAGGGGAAACCGATGCAAACGAGAAATTGTTTTCAAAGTCGTGAAAGAATTATGGCGTGTGTATAGCGGCTCGCATATTTCGCGGCCGGACACCGTCAGGAAATTAAGCGAACGGTCTCAAGGGCGGCGTTTTCGGACTCGAAACTTGGCTCGGCAAACTTTTCCCGCTATCCCGGCTGAATTTATCGGTTCGCGGCTACAAATAAATTATCGGTAACCGTGACTACCGTACAAACGTCGCGGAACTTGTACTTTGGACAAATCCCTTATCGGGATCGCGATCGCGATCCTCCCGCTTTTCTTGAAATATTCAACGGGTACCGTGCCGTCGCGCACGACTCCGCCCCCCGCTCGATTCTCCACCTTCGTGTAACTTTCACGATGCTTGTTCGCCAACTAACGAGCCGAAACTACCTCGGTAAGTGGTCGTTTCGGTTAGTTCGAGAAAAAATTCCAGCCGACAACGAGAGAGCTAATAACGGCCGAGTTAATTCAATTTCTCCGACAAAAAGACGCAGGAATTTCACGACTATCGAAGAACCGCTCGAGCGTGTGTCGTCTTCCGACTGAACGTACAAGGACGTAGGTGGGGCCAGGTGTGCGATCGGAACGAAACTTTGGTCGGGAACGGAAGGCCTGGTCGTCCGGTTCCGCCAAGGAAAAATCGACGACGAACGTCGAAAATCGATGTTGCTTTATGGGCTGAATGACAAGATAAACGATCGTTGTTCGACGTTAAACTAAGCGACAAAGTAATTCGCTGGAAAAATGTATATCTACGTTCTATGCGATTTACCTCGGTGTAACGTATAAGGTGTGTATTCTTACCGAGTTTATTGCTTAATAAAACCGAAACGTCAAAACATATACTACGTACTTTGCGTAGGACGCGACGTCCTCCTATTTCAGTCGACGTCTTTCGACCAAGATGCTTTCGCGCGACACGCACAATGGACGGACGACGCGCATACTCGAAACGAAATTGCGACGGAATCTGGAAGAAACGAGTCGCTCGTCTCGTGCATACGGAAGTGGAGATGCCGCGTCCCACTTTTCCCTCTACAGACCAGTTCCACGGACGATTGTAAAGTTGCCGGAGCGTTTACGACTCGCGGCCAAGTTAGCGTCGGTTGGCCGTCGTTGTCTCGTGGAAAAATCGCGATTCGATGTTCGAACGGCGGAGAAAAAGAGGGGAAAACGACGGGAAAAGAGGGGAAATTCTCGATAACGAGAAGGAACGTGGCAGGCGCTACGTAGGTTTCGTGAAAACTTTCGTGCGAACGGCAAAAGGAGCGAGCGCGTACAGCGCGTAGACCGCGTACGAATCTCCGTTGGATCGGTTCGATCGGATAAATTTTTTTCCAATTTCGCGTTAAATCCGCCGGTTTACGTTTCGTTCGCCGACCGTGAAAGCGGCTTGATTATTTCGAACGCGAAACAATCGGTCGTGACAGAACCGCGAGGGGAATGGAAGGGAATGGGGTTGAAACGGGAGGAACGATGCGAAAGGCGCGAGCTGCGTAAAAGCGCGACGTGCCTGGCGAATTCTCCTTTGTTTTCCAAGCGCTTGTCTTTTCAACCAAACGAACAAATCCTCCGAGATTCGCACTCTCTTCGGATTTTCTCGTTCGTCTCGCGGCTACCAACGAATCGGACTCGCCGTGCTTTCGCGTGGAAAGGTATTCCTCTACTCGGAGGCTGCTCGCTTTTTCTCTTCCGATTCTACGCAAATGCAACGTTTATTTTGCAATCTTTTAACCGAGTACAGAATTTAAGAAACGGCGTAGCCGATTTATCAATGGAGGTGTCGACGAATCGTCTTCGAAGGCTACTTGCACGTCTTCTACATCGCGAACCGCTTAGTGTAATTCGATTCCACGTTGTTGCGCCTGATCCTGGAATTTCAGCTTGTACTCGCCAGTCGGGTCGTACTTCTTCGACAGTCGTTCCCAGATTTGTGGTCGCTGAAACACAAACATCGAGATCGTTTCGTTCGAAAATTAATTAGTTCCGTTTAACGACAAACGTCGAGTTTCTGCAATTTCGGAGCTGCGTAATTTCAGCGACCGGAAGTGCGCGCGTTACGTTACACGGAACGGCAGGCGGTGAAAGAGGAGTGCCCCGCGCTATACATCCGCCGTGACAAAAGGGACAAGGATAGAGGACGCGTAACCGTGACATGGGGATTTTTCAAGTACGTCGACCGTGCTGCTTTTTCTATTCGTCTTCTATTCTAACGAAATTAATCGATCGCGAGACTCTGTTAACGAAGCGTAAAAACAAGAACGGCATTCGCAAGTCGGATTAAAAGTCAGCGACAAAGATAAGGCCGCGAGAATTAAATCGTTCGTTGTCGACCCTCGTAAACCAGAAGCGTTCCCGCTCGACCGAAAATATTTTCTTCGAAAGTCTCTGCTCCTTTCTCACCTTCTACCAACTCTTTAAACATTCGCGACCAACTGTAATCAGAGTGTCGACAACGAGAGATTCGCAACTTACTCGGCTATACTCTTCCTTCGACATCCGCGACTCACCCGCCTCCGCCCATTCCCGATCACGCGCACAGCGCCCACCATTACGATATCGTATCGACGTTACCGGCGGAAAAATGCACGGAGAACCGACGAAAGAAGGAAGATACACAAAGGGGGCAAAGTTCGGGGTCGATGGGACGCGACCAAGTTGGACGCGGAGCGAATTAACCGGCTTAAAAAAGAAAAATCGGAAAAGTCGGAGCCTGGGTTGACGATTATCGGTCGAAGAAACGCAAGATCCCCGCAGGATAGAGAACGACCGAAACGGTGGATCGTTGGCGAGGATACGAGGATCGAAACTGTGGCGTTCGGTGAACGGGGAACCGGTTCTACGACATCCGGAAGCGAGGACTAATCGATATCGCGTCTCTGTGTCTCATCTGCGACAGATGACCGGTGCGTTTGCGTTCGATTAGCGGCTGACGGTGAACGTACCTTGTTGACCAGGAATCGGATCACCTTCTCGCTGCCCTCTCTCTGCTTTTCGCTGCACTTATCGCAATTGTTCGCCAAAGCATCCGGCAGGGACTCTGAAATCACACGAACGATTCGATTACGCGTGGCGAAAGTTTGCTCGTGCTTGGCCCATTTTCTATTTATTCCACGCCCCTGTCACCGGACCTGCCCTTTCGTTCAAACTTTTTCGGTTCAGCCTGTCTGGCTAGTTGGTTGCGATCGCTAACGACAAGGCCTGATAACGCGCATCCTTGCGACTCTAGAACAGAGGTAATCGGCAAACTCTCGTAGCGACGACTTTTTCAACTTTCGCTGTTCCGCTCGTCGAGATAGAGCACGGCGCAAGTTTTCGCCGGATAAGGAATTTCCGCACGATCGTTGACCGACGATGGCGTAATTAGGAGATTCGACGATGTGAAAATCGTGGAAAAATACGCGAACGTAAAGACGAGTCCCATTGCTAAAATAGAAGCAAGTGCTTTTAAACGGGTTGCGAGCCGCGTTCTTATTTATACCAACGAGAGTAAGATTACCGTCCCCTTTTTTTCCTCTTGAACGACGGTTCCTCGGGGAAACAAACTCGGGGACACAGGAAAGCAGGCGCCTTGAAAACGCCTTGAAAACGCCTTGAAAACGCCTTGAAAACGCCTTGAAAACGAGATCAAGATATTCCATACCGCGACCATACACGTAACGAACTTTCCAGCGAATTAAAGCAAAACCGAGCTGATCTTTCGCGCGATCTCTTTCATAAACTTTCGACGACTATCTCCGTTACCAACGTTTGCCAACGGAAACGTTAACGGAAGAACGTTGCTTGGGACGTTGCTTGAAAATTTAGCGGTGCCAAGCTGGCCTCACGGTACTTTACGCGTCTACGAAACTTTACATCCAAGACCTCTTTGCGCCTCCGTCTTTCCCTCGAGTGGGGAACTTTTAACAAGTACGACATACGTGTTATTTTTCGCGCGAGAAGTCCACGCTGCTTTTGTCAAGGCTGAAGGAGTAACGATATCGCAAAGAGTCGTTGAATCGTAGATTATTAGCTTATCGAACGAGGAAATACGCGTTACGAAAGAAAGAATTACAGTCGTAAGGCGGCCGTTCGACGGACTTTGACCGAGCTGCCCTGGCAGAGAGCAGAGTCGGCTGGCGAAGAAAAGATGGCTGGGTCTCGATATAATTTTTTCCATATGGCGTTCTCGATCGGTACGTCGATCGGTACCTTCGTAACGTACGTTATTCCTACGAATATAAAAGCGGCCCTCGTATCGGCTCGTGACGCTTTTCCCCGGGCATCGTTTACGCCAGCTGCTCCGAAGACCGACGCGCGCTCATCGTTCGTGAATTTCCCGAGACAAGAAGTACGTCAGCCTGATAAAGCACCGTCCGTTTGGCCCTCGCGATCCGCTACGCTCCACGGTAAGGGAGAAAATAAAACGGAACGAGGGAAATCCGTCTCGATGGACCGATACGTATTGACGTTTAGGCGAAGCACCCTGTCGACGCGAGGGATCGACGACGCGTTTCCCGTGAAACACGTCTGCGATACCGGGATTACGAATTCGTCCAGCAAACGAATCGTTCGTCACCGTTTCGTTCGAAAAATATACTTTGTTCGCGTTGAAACTCTGCGGAGCGTAGGCTCCAACGATCTGCCAGGGTCTCGGAATCTCGCGTTCGCTCCGGGATAACGCTTTTATCGAAATCGACGGACAACGGGATCGACGGCGACTTTCTAACGAAGCCGTTGCGTATGTACATAGATGCAAAGACCGGAACCGGTGACTCCGGCTGGGAATCGTTCGAGGTCTTATCGGCGCATCGCAACCTGTTGGTTGCCGCCGCTTTTTAATCCAAATACCTCGTGAAAATTTCCTCCCTCTTCTCGCGCCTCGATTCCCCGACCTTTCTCCCCGACATATTTATCGGCATAATTTATCATACGAGCAGAAAGAAAAGAAAAGAAAAAAGACAGTCGAGCAAAGGGGTGAAACAAGCCGGCAGAGTACATCGCTTTCGCGTCTCCGATAAAAAGCTTATCGTACGTCGTTGCAAGAGAAACGACTCGCCGCCGTTAAACGGAGAAAGAGCGACTGTTAAACGGATGGTCGGCGTTCCGTCTTGCTACGCGATAGGACGCGTTACAGCGGCAGCTCGTTTACCCCAAGTATCTCGATCGAATGGAAAATTATTTCGCCTAGGCGGCAAGCCGGAACGGCGAATCGCCATCGATATGGAATATTTATCGGTGGAGCGATCGTTCTTTCGGATTATCTCGGGATTACGTGGAAAGATTAAAAGCCGCGAGGCTGGCTTGCCAACGTTTT
>NT_176652.1:104262-104930 GCF_000188095.3 Bombus impatiens
GCGCGTGGTCCACCGACGACAACCGGATGTTATTCGAGGCGCGAACGAACATCGGTCCGCGATCACATTTAATCCGAACGTGGCGTTTCGTCTCTGACGAGCGGCAGATTCGATTGCACCGGTTAATGCAAAACGAATTCGAAAACAACGATTGGAAACGCGGTCAAATCGGCTAGAAGTCGATCAGAAACGATCGGATTCTGGATATTCGTGCGACCGAATCGTACCGTTCGTACCGTGCCACGAGTCGGCCGTTTTCCACGCTTTCCGCGAGATACATTTCCGTGAATTGTTACGACCGCGTGCGTGATTAATTCGAACGGACGCGGTAAAAAGAAAAGCGCGGAAATAATAATGGAACGGAAAACGAAGAGGAGATTCGCGCGACCGACCGTATCTTGCCTCTTTCTCCACCCGTGTCGAGTCTTGACGTTTTGAGCGACGTAACGCGTGTTTGTACGTCGTTTCGAAACGAGAGCGCAAACTACTTTGTCCTTTGCGCGCAACTTTAATTTCCAAGAGGAATCTCTTCTAGGAAATAAAGGTAGGTGGCGATTACATGGGTAACGCGCCCAGCCCCGCAAACTTTCCATCGACGGCATTCGGGAACGGCGGCGTTCGGCTACGGAAGCCTACGAGGAAACCGGAAGAGACGGCGGACGCGCGAG
>NT_176652.1:105463-111825 GCF_000188095.3 Bombus impatiens
GAAACCGGAAGAGACGGCGGACGCGCGAGTAGCTGCACGTTTCGTTGGTGCGCGACCGCCAGGACGGGAATGAGAAGAAAACGAGAAACGAAAACAACCAGGAGAAATAGGAAGTAGAGGACGTTGCTTATTGGATTTCGAGGCAAGAGGTCCCCTAAGACCAAGTAACGGGGAACGTTAGAGTCTGCGCGATAAAACAAGCCGCGCCGAGGGAAAGGATAGTCGGGTTAAGGCAGAGATCTGTGAAATAGAAAAATACGCCGAGACGTTTGCCTGCTACTTTCGTCTGCAATTTATATCGCGGCACGACGCTACGTTCTTACGAAAATCTTCCTTTTCGTTCGTCCCGTGTACCGATCCCTGCTTCCTCTTATTCCCGCATTTTCCGTTATTTCACTGACAGTTCCGCGTATTTCGTGTTCGTAAACTGTAGAGTTTATGTCTGTCATTGACGACAAACGTATGCGATCGGTACCGGTATCGTTCCATCGTCGTGCAATTACATCTACCTGGTTTATAGTTTCCGGCAAAATGAAAAGCCAGAGATAACTCCCTGCGCGGCTTAATCGTCGCCTGACGTTCTCCGATTCGAGAGGAAGAACGCGAGGAAACGGTTGTTTCGCTCGTAGGACAGTGCGCCGATCGGCCGATGTAATTGGAGACGAACGAGGGCGGCACGGTGGCCAGGTGTAGGTGGTGGCGTTAAAAGTTAAAGTTAACGTTAAAGGATCGACTCACGTTTAAGCTCCTTGCCGTCGGGTGTACAGTTTCCGGCGTCCAGCAGGCAGTTTACGTAGTTGTTGAGTAGACGATCGCTGTTGAGGATCGAATCCAAGTCGATGTTGTCGTATTTCGTCGTGTACTTCTCTGCCAGGACGCAGACCAACATGGCCAGGAAAACAACCGCGACCTGCATACGAAAGCCGGACAGAAAAGCGCGAGTCTTTTATAAAGTGGCATTGTACGTGATAAAGCGACGTAACGCCGTGATACCGAGCACCAACCCTTCACCACCCATTTTCCTCCCCATCGTCCTTCGTGTTTTCTCGCGGCTGAAGCTAACAGGCTAATAACAAAAACTCCACCGACTTTGAAAAACCGTTATCGTGCTGCACGACACGACACTGCGATGGGTATCAAGAGCATCGAGGGATTACGTCGTTCTCGAGACTTTCGCGAGTTACCCGTTCTACAGCGACGACGATCCGATGCAGCTAGTTGGCTGTGATACGTTTCGACGATATTTTACTTGGTAGCCTGTTGTTACGTTCTCGAAACTTTCCCGCTACTTTGTCGAGAAGCTGAAACTTGTCGGGTAACTATCGCGTCAAAACAGATTACGCGATTCGGTGACATGCAACGACTTTTAAATACAACCCGTTCGAACTTTGATCGAGAAGTCGACCTGCGCTACCTCTCGGATTAGAAACGCTCGTAAAGTTTATTATCGGAGCGTCGTACGAGCTTCGACTTGGACGTAGATGTGTAAGAATCTGGAGATCGAACGTACTTGGGCTAAAAAAATACGTATACCGAGATCGCCCTAGAGACGGAATAATTTAGCTGCGTCGAGTTTGTCGCTTGCAGCGACGAAACGTCTTTTATTCGAGGCACGAAAAGTAAAAGAGAGAGGGAGAGAGAGAGAGAGGCAGAGAGGCAGAGAGAAACACAAGCAAGTGGTTGACGTGCAACGAGAACCGGTTCGGCTCTTTCAAAAATGCGTACTTACGCCTGCGCGTGACAAAATGGAAGGGGTTAAAGAGATCGTTCGTCGCGACGCGCTGTATAAACAGACTGCGATCCAGCGTGAGCGTTTTCACGGTTGGATCGACGATAGGTGAGCGAAGTTGGCCGGATAAGTCGGACGAAAGGTCGAGTAGCGCGTAACGGAACAGAAGATGATCGTGAATCTGATCGTGGACAATGGATAGGACGCGACTAGTAACGCGATCCTGGCTAAGTGGATCTCGGAAGCGACGCGGCCGACACGAAATCTGGCTTGCTATTTCCCGGCTACCTTGATAATGTCGAAATTTAATATTCCATCGATGTAACCGAGATCCGATCTAGATTTAACCCGACTTGGATCCGCGCTCGACGGAAATTTGCTCGGTACGGGGAACGCGCGGACGAAGACTCGGTGCGTATACCCGAGGCGAGCGAAGTCTAAGTACAACGCGAAATCTAGTACAACGCGACTCGGCTGACAACCGCTGGTTAGTCGTAGCGATCTCTGCTCGTTGTTCGTGCGCTTGACCCAACGCGAGACCGGATTACGCAACGACGATTCACGGTTAAACGGATCGCAGGCGACACGAGCCCTGATCGAGCATCCCGCTTTCTACGCTCCAGATGCACGAATAACGCGCACACCCGACCGTGCCGTACCGTGCCGTGCCGTGCCGTGCTGCTGTTGTAGCTGCTAACCGCGCGACAACAAGTCGTCCTTGCCCGTTCCGACTCGCGATTTTCCATAAATCCTGCGCAATCGTTTCCGTACCTACGCGTGCACCGGTGCTAACGATCGACGCGCATTCTTCGGCCGAGCAAAGCTGTTTCGAGGATAACTTGGCGGAAGAATTTTCGTCGTTCGTTCAATTTTCGTTAATCGTCGGACACGCGGATTTCGTTCGGCAACGTTGAAATTTCCCTTCTTGCTAAATGCTTGCCGATGCCTGTAACGAGTAATCGCCAACAAAGAGGAAAACTCGCTGTTTCGTAACCCAGTCTGTACGAAACGTTCGTCTTTCGTACTTTCGCTGACTCGAGAGGCTCGTAAAGACGCGTACAGCAGCGTGTTTGCACGGACCGGATTTCGCTCGTCAATTTCTTACCGCTGACCGATCCGTCGTCTTCGAAACGGGCCAAGGTGAAGGAGATGAGGAAAAGACGAATACCGCTCGCTTGACGATACAGCGCGAATGCACCGCGCTCGGGACCGAACGTTAATCCACGGAAATTGTAATTCGTGCGTAACGTAGTCGTAACGGCGTCAAGGATAAGGATGGTTAAATCGAACGTTGGTTGGTTAAGGAAATCGTAGTCGACGATTGGTTACAACGTTACGAAGAAACGTCTTTCGGTACGTTAAACGTGCCCACGCGAGTACATTTTACGCCATTATCGTCGAAAGAAGGATTCTTTTCGTACCGCTAAATTTTCCAGACACAGCGGCAAGATTAAAAGCACCGGTTAAAAAAATTACCCGATTCTTTCTCGCGCCTTTTCCACGAAAAGAAAGCATCGACGATGCAGCTACCGCGCTATTTTTCGTTCCAACCGCTTTCGTCGATCGTTTTATCCTTACGAAGGTTTTGGTAAAAACCTGCTTGTACGACAAAGAGGAAGAAGAGTAGAGTTCGCGAGTCCTGTCGCTCGACTAAAATAGTCCGAGGCACGATTGCGAAAATGCTCGTACACCGAGCGCCGCTCTCTAAACAGCGTAATGTCGATAATTACGGAATTGGTGTCACCGTCGCGCCGTGTCGTCGTCGTTGTCGTTGTCGTCGTCGTTGTCGTCGTCGTTGTCGCTGTCGCTGTCGTTGTCGTTGTCGTTGTCGTTGTCGTCGTCGTTGTCGTTGTCGTTGTCGTTGTCGTTGTCGTTGTCGTTGTCGTTGTCGTTGTCGTTGTCGTTGTCGTTGTCGTTGTCGTTGTCGTTGTCGTTGTCGTTGTCGTTGTCGTTGTCGTTGTCGTTGTCGTTGTCGTTGTCGTTGTCGTTGTCGTTGTCGTTGTCGTTGTCGTTGTCGTTGTCGTTGTCGTTGTCGTTGTCGTTGTCGTTCGTGTTGTCGTTGTCGTTGTCGTTGTCGTTGTCGTTGTCGTTGTCGTTGTCGTTGTCGTTGTCGTTGTCGTTGTCGTTGTCGTTGTCGTTGTCGTTGTCGTTGTCGTTGTCGTTGTCGTTGTCGTTGTCGTTGTCGTTGTCGTTGTCGTTGTCGTTGTCGTTGTCGTTGTCGTTGTCGTTGTCGTTGTCGTTGTCGTTGTCGTTGTCGTTGTCGTCGTAGTCGTCGTTGTCGTTGTCGTCGTAGTCGTCGTCGTAAGCGGCACACGTAAGTACATAAATCCCATGACGCAATCGCACCATCGAGGAATGCTTCCTAACGCCTTTCACTCTCACGAATAAATTTCACCTCGGTTCTTTGCTCGTTTTTCGTGGACAGCGGACTGCCGTTCGATGAACAAAATTTTGTTACCAACTGCGACGGAAACCGTGCTCCGTACTTGGCAATCGAACGCGGATAACTTTTGACAACGATAAATGTAAATGGATCGCGGAAGGTAATCCGACGAGTCAAACTGTCAAAACGTTAAGCGATATTCGTCGTTCGCAAATTAAATTCTACGAAATCTCTAACAACGATACATCGATCCGACCATAACGAATGCAAATATCCTCTTTCGCGCGATACCGCTGAATCACGATGACCGGATACCGCCGCTGAATCTATCCCGGACTAATCGATGGTTTTTAAATAGTCGCACGATTAACCTCGCGGTTGATTAAAACGCCGATGCGAGCGACACGCCGTCAAAGCGGCGAAATCGTATATCCGATGAAACGGCGCGCGTTAATTTCCGACGATTAACGAGCTGCGCGTAAAGTCCTCTAATTAGACGTAGATTAAAACCACGAGCGTCGAAGATCGAACGAACGGCGATAGAACGAAAATGGCGGACGAATCGCGTTCGATCAGCTCGAATCCAGTTTCTTATCACGCTGCTCGATCGTACCCGTAGCGGTTACCGCAGACATGTTGTTGCACGCGACCAGAAATTTTCCTGTTCTTTCTCGTATCGCTTGGAAAAGATGGCGGTGAACGCGTGCGAAATTCATTTGCCATTGTCCGCTGGCCATCTCGCGACGCGTCCAATCCGATTTTCACCGATAAATCGGCGGGAGAAATTGAAATTGAAAGTGCGATTTTCCTATCTATTCGCCGAAGAGGATTAGAAAGATCGATCAACGAGGGTGAATAGAAACGTGCGGCTTTCCCCGGATTAAAGTATTCCGGCGAAACGATGATCCGATTTAGACGAATGTCAACCGGCATTTTTCCACTGCGCTGCGATCCGATCTATGCAACTATGGAGAGACTAACGCGTCGATGTTCGAGCAAACTTCAGGAAGAACGAAGCAAATAAAAGGCCATGGCCGGAAACGAAGGCTTGGCTGCGCTAGTCAAGCTAGAACGGTCGACGAAATAAAATCTTCTCGGTTAATTTCGTACGAGCCTGGGATAGATACGCGTGCGAACGAATACCGGCGACCGAACCATCGCGATTCCCAGCTACGGTTCGAGGTTCGGTTCCTCGGAACCACCGTTGTTCCACCGTCATTCCGTTCCACGCTGCAAACCAGAGATACGTTCGGCAAATTTTCATCGACGCTGTTCACAGCCGATCTGCTCGAACGTCGAATTACTTCCGAATCGACAAGAGAGTATGAGCGATTTCGCAACGTCCGTCATATCCGAATCTGTTCGTCGCTCGATGCTCCGATCGATTTATTTAGCTCGAGCTAAAATTTCAGTAGAAAGTGTTGCGCGCGAACGATAGTCGTCCCGAAGGCCTTGGTCGCTCAGCGAAAAATATTATTATCGGCGGCACCGCTTATTTCCCTTACGTGTCGCGAGACACGCGTGAATTTTCTGCGAAACGAACGGAGGGCGGGTTCGCTGTGGCGCGTGTTGCGAATTCAAGCGAGACGATCTTCTTCCGGCGTGATAACTCGGGCAGACGCACGCGTCGCAATTAAGTCGCGAAAGACGTTCACGGCGTTAAATGGTTTTGCACGGTGTTAATCGCCCCGGACGATCCTCCGAGGTATTCGAACTACGTCGTCGCGCATAAATACGTTATGCCGTTACATTTTCTTGTCTAAGGTATATTTTCCGGCATCTCTGTTCGTCCAATGATTCGACTTTTAAACTTACGCGAACGTGAGAATACGTTGCGAGAACGAGTCGGCTTGCAGCGCAAAAACAGGCGCTAGATTTACGTTTGAACGAGAGAAGCAAGGTCGATCGAGTGCCATAGAGATTGGAGCAAGCTGTGGTACAAAGCGCAAGACCCGATGCAAAAACCGAAGGAAAAGCGAAAAGGAAAGAAAGATATGGAAAAACTAAAGAAGAGGAAATGGGGAGAGGGCGAGGCGAGGACAGAGCGTGGGAGAAGAGGCGAGAAAAGGAAAGAGTGTCGCTTACCTTCATGTTTGCAGCTCGTGTGGTGCAGGAAAACGAAGTTAAGCGTGACTGATGCTGGCTTCGGCGTCGATCAAGTGTTTTATACCCGGCCGTTTGCCCAGCCTCCGAATTCGTCGGATCGGTTTTAGTCGTCTTTCTCGCACCTCCGCTGCCGTTGCCGGCGGC
>NT_176652.1:112497-138767 GCF_000188095.3 Bombus impatiens
GCGGCTGTCCTGCTTCGACTTCCGCGGAGGGTCGCGTGGACTCGGACGAGACGAGGAACGGCGGAACGACGCGACAGAACCACCGGCATGGAAGGGAACGGGACGGGACGAAACGAAAGGTAAACGCAGTCCACACCTTCTGAGAATTGCGACGACACGTGCCCGTTAATGGATAAGTAGCTCTGTTGCGTGATGATTTTTTGCCAGAAAAATAACGTTGCTTGTTTTTCGCGAGAATACGTCGGATATAATAAACACGAAGAAGGAAAGAACGTTGGATCAAAGATACACGAGACGCGTCTGGTCTGGACGGCCGTGAATTATCCTACCGCCAAATATAAATCCGATCGTTCTCACGAAAAGTGGAAAAGAAATATCGTATTATGCAACTGATAACAATACGCGAGCAAATATCGCAGCCGCCAACCGTGCTAATAACAACGATCGCTCCAAGTTGCGCGAATGTACGTAGGTAAACGCTTACGTAGGTCGTGATTTCTTCGAAGCACTTTTTCCGAAGTTTTTTCACCAAATGACGAAAGAAATGGATAAATAATGGAATTATTTGCGCGTACGTTATCAACCCGAGGATGAATCGCGATTCTTTTCCAATGTTTCGCGATTCAGCGTGGAAATATGGGTAAACCGTCTCGTCGATTATCCGTTGAAGCTTCAAATTTTTCGGATAATTGGTTCGCTGTGTAATTTTATTACGAAATATCGTAATTTTATTACCAAACTATCGAACGAACGAAACTGCGACGCGTGCCTCGAGTTTCGATAACGATACCATTATCGCAGGAAATAGGTTCGTCCACCTGCCTCGTCCTGTCTATGTTCTTGTAATTACGTCTAACGGTTTGTCACCGTATAGCGAATTCGCTATAGAACTCATAGGTATAGATATCGGAATCAGATATTAGAAAAGATTCGAAACGCGTCGATCAACGAAGCAGGTAATTGCGTAGTGAAGTAACGAAGTAAGGTAGAAGAATTTCGATATTGTACGTGAGAATCGTCGAAGCGAGATCAGACTCGCGAACCTTATACGAGGAATCGGCACGATGATTCGTCGTTTACGTTATTTCTAAGAATCGCGAATGGCTATTTGTCGATGCGATTCGTTCGCTTTGACGATACGAAGCTGCGCCAAAGTAATCCGACCGAGGCCTGGCCTTTACGCGCAGAGAAAACGCGCATTTGTTCGCTCGTTCGCGCGAAAATGTTTGATCTCGAAGCAATTAATTCGGCAAGATCGTTATAACGCTTGCTAGGGCAGTTACAAAGGGCGCTGAGTGCCATTAACAAGATACATTTTCTAATATTCCAGCGACCTAATTAAATTAAGTAGTTGTTGCAAATTCGTTTTGCTCTGTGGTAGCATAACTGAGATCGATACGCTCGCCTGTATTTCGAATATATAAGGAAATAAAAGGTTTGCGCTGTGTAAATCGTGTTACAGCCAAGTCGAAGAGTAATTTAATTTCTATTAAAACCGAGTAAAACGTAAAACACGGTTAACGCGGTCGAAAAAGTGCCGCGTTTAGCGAGTCCTGGCGTCCTTGGCGTTTAATTCGTTTCCGCGACAAATACTTTGGAAAATTATCTCGCTTGTTGCCGCCAGTTATCGATCGCGCGCAAGGCTCGTAGTCGATTCATTCGGTACTCTTACTTAATAAATATCGCTAGAAATATTCGGTTTACACATTCGGAAGCGTTTCTTTCCATTCTTCGTACTTTCTCGAGTCAAAGATTCGCAATTTTCGCAAACTAAACGTCGCGTATTCGCGTAGAACGAACAGCGTTCAAGGTTCAACGTTCGTCCAAAGGTCAGAAAATCGCCGACGTACAAAAGTCAATTTCTGTTCGGCTGACGCAGAAACGTGGAACGAACATGAGATGCAAAAAGCGTTCCATATTTGTCATCTTGCCGCGTTTGTTTTTATATTTCGCTTACACAGGCGCGATTACGTTATTAAAATCGTTTGAATACGCCGCTTCGAATTCGTACGTGGAATATTCGATACAAAATCGCGACGGTCCTGCCGCACGTTCGGACCTCGTTCGTTTTCAATTTATCAGAACTTGGTTCGAAGGAGGATGCCTGTCCGAACGGTTTCCGTCAGAAATCCGACTGTTCGATCGTCTGTGAACGCAAAAATGTCTCGGTGATAAGATTCTTGCCGATCGATCGCGTTCGTTTCGCGTCTGCAATTACGCGATTGCCCTTTAATTACGCCGCCATCGCGTAAATAATTTACGGACAACGGACGTTATCGATGAACGCGAAATCGGGTAATTGACGCTGCCAATCGTCCTCTACTAATCTATGCTAATCGCTATTAATCACCGCTGCGGAACTTTCCGCATGGACACTGTGTTTGAAGATTCGAAGAACGTAATTTCGATCGTAATCGTTCTTCGTAGGCGATTCGATTTCCCGATATACGTACGAGAGTTCGAATTTAAATTGTTCTAAATTATTCGACATTTTGTACAGTTTATCGTTTTATCGGGGCAAATTTTGCCCGAAACGCTTCTCGATCGAATTGTCGAATCAGCGAGAGAAGAAAAGATGAGCGCTCGCGATGGAAGAAGATAATTCGAGTATTTAAACGATGCTGCTCCTTTTCCACCCTGTAACCTTATTTACACGAACTATTTTCCAGAATTTATGGACGCGCGTGCACCGGCAACCGTTGTTCCAGGCAGCCGAGACATCGGACGACGCCGCCTGCCCCGCGAGATTTCATCGAAATTACTCCGGCAAACTTTTAATCTCTTCGCAACGAACACATCGCGTCAAAGCAGCTCAGATAAAGGAATTTAAATTACTGGTGTAACGGATTTACGATCGCGTTACGTTTCAGATATTCTCGTCAAAATTAGGAAAGTTGGTCGCGCAACTCCGTTCACCGATCAACGTCCAAAGATTTTTGCAACGGCCAGCAAATTTTATCGAATTTTATCTCGGTGACAAGATGACAAGACGAGAAGAAAGAAAAGTTTTTTTTCCTCGTGCGTCTCGTCCCTCGGATGCTGTCGTATTAAATCACTGGCGACTGCAACTTATAGACGAGAAATCTACCGAAAGTGCCAAACGAGAATCCGGTAATATTCTTTTTCCGGCCTTGACGTTACATCTTACGCCGTGGCTATAAGAATTTCGTTCCGAACGAGATTCTTAGAAATTCTTACGCGTAAATTCGAAATCGAGAATCTCGACGTCGTAGGTCTCCGCCACGAAATTAAAGTAAGAACTCCATTTGAAACTTGGAATCCTTGCAAGGCTAGCTTATACTTTGAGTCTTAAACTGGGAAAGTTCTTTTTTTCTTTTTCTTCTTTTTTTTTTTTTTTTTTTTTTTTTTTTTTTTTTTTTTTTTTTTTATAGGGAACATGAAACGAATCAAAGAACTAAGAAGTAAAATAAGCGTATTTCATTCTCCTAGATATTTCTATGGAAAACATTTCTATGGAAAACCATCGTAACGACTTGTACCGCTATTTTGCTCGTCTCGTTCGATACTGTTCTGGCGTTTACGTCTACTGTTTGTCCACTCGTTCTCTGCCGCGCCTATCTTAGCCTATCGGGACGTTCTTTCAAAACTACCGAACGTACCTATTCAAAACAGAACTAATCTTGTAACACGAGCTTGACTCGCTAAGCGTCTCTGGAAATAAAACGTTTGGTTGGAAAATTGGCGTTATGTTCGGTGAAGGAACGGAGGGTCCGAGAAACAGAGGGAACGTTCGAGCGTTCTCTAGTTTCTCAAGAGCGATATCGTAAAACTGAGAAACCGTCGAGACTCCGTGGTCGATGTGAAATTCGGCGAACCACCGAAAACAAGGTTATCGACGTTCTCGGGTTCGTCCCTTTAGCCGCAACCCACACGCGAGATAGCGTCCAGTCGGTTTTTCCGAATCGGACGCGCTTGGAACTGCGGCGAACGAACGTTCGGGACGTTCGAGACCGCTGGAACTTGAAATGCAGGACCGAGAAACTTTCGAATTTGTAATTTCCACTTATCCTTCGATTCGGTTCTCGAGTGTCTGCGAACTCTCAATAAGAAACTGTCTGGCGAACGTTGGAAACGAAGTTCGTCTTACTTAAAAAAGCAAAGGTAGCGAGAAAGAAAGGCGATACGAGCGTTCGTACGCGGAAGGAGAATCGGAGGAAATAAAGGGGAAGGAAAAGGAAGGAAAAGGAAGGAAAAGGAAGGAAAAGGAAGGAAAAGGAAGGACACCGAGCCAGCTATCTCGCTCGAAACGATTAAACGGGCCGTAACAGCCGGCAACGGTACCGGAACCGTTTCATTGTCCACGATCAGATCCGGTGGATACGGCATAAGGGAATTGCTCTCTAGTTACATATGCGCGACGCATCCGAAGTTTGGCCGAGCGCTGTCATTATCGCCACGATTATGCATATTCAGATAAGCAATCAACACCATTGAGGTACCGGGCAAGGGTCATAGAGTGGAACAGAGATTCGGTGGAGCGCGTCGGTGTGAGTCGGCTGTACAAGCGCGCGCACCATCGCGCTCTTCCACACGACCATCTAGAAAACTTTGCTTCCCTTTAGCGCCAGATTAGTGGCCATAATTTGCAAATAAACAGTGGTCGACGTCGCGATCGAGCTAACACGGACGATAGAGCGCTTCCTAATAAAAATGAAACGAAGAGAACTGGCGAAATAATATCGATACGGATTTGCGCGTGACGTATAAGCTAGGGATAAACGTCTGGTCCGATGTTTACGGTGAACGTTCGATTTTACTTTATTTTTCGCCGGTACATCGAACGTCAACGTCGTTCGATGTAGCGTTTAGCGAAGTAACGGCGCCCTTTTTCTCGCCCACGTTCCCTAATGCAGTGTCAATATTTTATCAATCTCCATCGATATTTTCGTGTATTCCGCTCGGTGATATCGAACGCTTTATACGTACAGGCCCAGTCCCATCGATACACATCCCGTAGCGCGCCTTTCGAAATCGCAAGGTCGACCATGTATATGAAATTTTCTATTTCTCAACAGTCTACGTATCTGTTCTTCTCTCTCTCTCGATCGTATTTACATCGCCTTGTTATTCGCATCGCGTATTATCGATACCGCGCAGAGTAAATTACTCGAATCTAATTTCTCGACAAATATGCGTATCGCTGTAAGCTTTAAACTATCTGTTCGTAGTAAAGTTGAGAGCGCGCTGCAGCAAAGTAGGCACACGAATTTATTATTGTAATATTTAGTCGGTTGATAAAGCCAACCGCTGGTTCTCGCCTAATACGCACACTGCGCCAATAATAATAGCGTAATAGCGCGATTAGAGAGATTAGTCAAATGCTCGATTAATTATAAACAATCGATCAGCGTTTGCCCCGTGCACGTCGTTGTATTTCTATCAAATTACGGATAATAATTCTGGCCGATCGGTCCATAAATCTGCGAGCGTTTGCTCGTCGCAAACGTTTGGGAATCACCGCAAGATTCGATAGCTCGTAAATCATATTCTTTTACTCTTACCCTTTGTTAACATGCCAGCGATATAGTAAACATTTGAATTACTCGGAAACGATCTCGCTCTTCGATCGATCTAGATTTTTCCCGCTAGAAAAATAACGCATAAATTCGAGGAAAATACGTCATCAAATAAAACGCAATCACGCGATATTTTAATAACTTGTTTGCGTTAATAAGCAGCGTTTTATATCGTGCATAAATATCGGCCCAATAAAAATCAGGCGACTGTAAACACATAATTCACGGAATCTCGATACACCGTATAACGAGATAATCGATCGCGTTCGAAATTCGTTTAGAAGTTTTACGGCGATCGTTGTTTTTCATCCTAATAATCGCGGTAAGCTTTCGAACTAGCCAATTGGTAGATTTATACGAATTTCTAGCGGCGCTTTTAAATAAAATCCTCGTACTCGACGTTTTAACATAGCGAATTTCCGAAGCTCGTTTCCAAGCGAAACCGGTCCACAACGGTGCATCGAATGTCAAGGCTGTAAGTCGAAAACGTTTAAAGTTCGAAGCGGGTATTTTGAAATCGCAAAGAATTAAGGATGCGTTTAGGCGTGCGAGAACGATAAACAGTGGGAAATCGAGCCACGTAGCTGGAAAACTTTCTAATGGCCTAACGAACTTGCACACCTCCGGCCGTGGATCGTTTAATATTTGCAGAAAGTTTTCGGTCTCGCGGCATCGGGACACCGCACGGTACGAACATCTAGCACGATGCTACTTACAGCAGAACTCTTATCTTTAACTTACTTAGAATTCCTTGGTAAATTGCATTCCGCCAAACGTATAACGTACAACGTGCATAACGCGAGCCTAGAACCTTGGGAACCTCGCAGGTAAGGAGCACGAGTTTACGCGATGCAACGTGAAAATATGTATAATTTCCCCGGTTGCTGTCGATTATCTCAAAGATTATCTCCTTCGCTCCTCGACGAGCATTAAACGTGCCGATTCAAAGGTTTTTTAGTCTTCGCTCGCCGCAATTACCTTGATCTTTTACGCGTTAATACAAGATACTAAAACAAATGATCAAAGGAGAAGAAAATCGATGGGAATAAGGCGAATGGCGTTGGTAACTCGAGGCAACTTCTTTTTAGGATATTTCGCGTGGCTCGCGTAGCGGTATTACCGCGGTGTGGCCGCGCGAACGTACGTTCGATCGACGATTTTTGTCCGCCCACGTCATAGGGAACCGCTCGAGAAGCGCAACGTCCGAGAGAAGAAGACGAGTGGCCATAGCGAGAGAAGTCTGAGACCGTGGAATATATAATGTTTTAATTTCGCGGAAAATCTGATGATGTAATTTCAGGAGTAGGGCGACGCCCAGCAATTGTTTCAACCGGCTTTCACTCTTGCATTATTCATGATTCTTTTCTTTTTTCCTCGTCTACCAGAACACCGCCTAACCTCTCCATCCTTTTCTCCCTTTTTTCCCCCCATTCCTTCTTCCTTCCTCTGATTCTTGTCCCCTTCCCAATTCTCCCTCTCAGTTTTCGTCACCACTCCACCTACTTACGTCTTCGTCCGTCCTCCTCTCTCGTCCCTTCTTCCCATTTCTCCTCCCCTCGCGCTTCTTTTCTTTTTTTCTCTCTCTTTTTCCATCGCTATGTCTCTCCGTCGTTCTCTCTCCCTGGCTCTTTTCGTCATCTCGCCGTTCCATCCTCTTTTCGCACGCCGACCTGCCATCCGTCCGTCCTCGTCCTTCTCGCAGTCCGGATACTCTTTGGCTATAGGGTAGAAGGTTGGAAGTGCTCGTGGCAGGCAGGCAGCAGTGTCTGCCCCACCGTGAAACCTTCTGTCATTGCAGCCTTATTTTCTTTCTTTTGCGGCCGAGAGCAGCTTCAAGGCACGGGAGAAAAGACGGTTAAGAAAATCGATCGAGGCTCACGCGCGCTCCTCGCCGGAAAAACGATAGAGTTCGTTCCTCGAATTATGAAAAGTGGTGTCTCGTTAAACTCTCCTCAGGGGACGAAAGGGGGAAAAAAACGCGAGACGCTTCTCTTCCAACTTTTCAGCCTTGCCACTACGCGATCCCGTAGCTGAATCTGCCTATTACGGGATCGAAGGATAATAGAAATGATCCTGGTACGCCTAACGCGCCGAAAATACAGTTCCATCGATCCAACGCTCGAACGTTCCTGTATAAAGACCTTCGAAAGTTTAAAAGATGGCACTACTCGGTGTCATCGATACCATTTTGTTACGAGTTTCGAACGTCGCTCTTGAAATCCTTACGTCGAATATTAAATTCCTTCGCGGGCTACGACACATTCCCTCGAAACGTGTCAACGAAAGCGGAGTTTCCTTATCGAGCATGGTTAAAGGAATCGCGAACGAATCCGATTAACGACGAGAACGTAGCAGCGATTCTTTTTAATAAAACACGAACGCTAGTACGTGAGTACAAACTCGGAAAACTATTTTCTTTGCGAAAGGTTTCGAACAAAGAGCCGCCGTTTCGCTCGTGACCAACGTTAATAAAATGCTAATACCACGATGTGATATTAAGCCGATATCGAATAAGTATTAAACATGCAGCCACCGCCGCTTGACGAAATTGAAATTCTTCGCGCAAATATCCCAGCCTTTTGTGAAAATTATACGACTGTTGGGAAAGAAGGGCATCGCATCGATACTTGCCATCGGAACTCTTTTATCTTCGATCCAACGGTAACGAAACGCTTTATATTTTGCCAATATGAGAAAAAAGAAAGAAGAAACTTCTAGTTATTATTTAAGCTGAATCGCTTCCGAGTCGGTTACCGAAATTAGTTATCGCTGTCCATACTTGTAAGAAATACGATTGCCAACAAGTACCAGCTTCGATTGATCTTTCTTAATCGAAATCGGACAGATCTTTTGCGTAGTCGGTATCGGTATCATTTTTCAAAAGCTACCTACTATTCCTTGGCAAACGATACTAAAATAAGAACTACCGTTACGTTTCAGTCGTTCGCTGATCAAATCAGCATTTAATCTGTTTAAATCAAACCTAGTAACTTGAGTCGAACCTTCCATAAATCTGATCAAACAGTTCAAGACAAATCAATTGTTAGCTTTACTTCGAAATTTAATATTGCTCAGTTCCATATCGTACGTTATATTTAGCATATCGGGTAAAATTTAAATACAATTTTTATGTAATTTATCTACTTCGATTCTTTATGGAATTTCAAATGTGTCCAGTAATAAAAGACGCGAGAGTTTTCTAGTAAAAATAAGGGACAAAAATGAACTATCAATGACCTCGTGCATTATAATCTTGTTAACCTCGTCGGTACGAGAGTCGACTGCCGCCGAATATATCCTCCTGAATATATGCTCACGGTCGAGCGTCGACTAAAATCGGCAATCGTAAAACCCTACATACACACTGTCGTCTTTAATCGACTGTTTATGTCCTTCTGCTTCGCCTTTCTGCAAACTTCGTCATAACTGTCTTTCGACTAATGTGCAATTTCCCAATTTAAATAGTTATTGGATTTCGCTTAATTTAGATAAATGTCACGATTGGTGTCAAACGACACTGCGCGGCAGACGAGCGTCGTACCGAAGAAGTTGATGGCCGTCGTATCGTATCGCGATCTCTCTAAATGTATAATTCTGACGAAGAAACCATATCACTTTCAATAAATTGCTGCGACAAATATTGATACAACTACGTGTAACGATTCTAAAAGAGGAAAAAGTAAAAAGAAAGCCGTATTTATCATCCATGTTTTTATTAGCATATGTAAAATAAACATATATCGAATTGCTACATCGTACTACTATATTATTATGCTATTCTTTTTCGTATTCTCAGTTCAATCCAAAAGTATCCGTCGTCCTCCTACGATCATTAACCTGCACAAAATATAAAAAATACATATACTTCTACTGTTTCTTTTATACAAGTACAATAATTAAGTCAAATACGCTATGTTCAGAAGTAGCAAATTCAAAATCATGGCTCTCATAGATCTTGGTGATCGAATCATCACGACGGCATAGACATGTAAGGCGAAAATCATTTAATTTTGGACATCGATAAGTAAATTCCTTACCTCTCTTGCGGAGCGTTAACTTTTAAGCATCGTCCTTAGATCCCAATCGTCTATACAAAAAAAAAAAGACAAAACACAAACTATATTAACTGTACTTCTCGTTT
The DNA here is from genome assembly GCF_000188095.3 of Bombus impatiens. Lineage (NCBI taxonomy): Eukaryota > Metazoa > Arthropoda > Insecta > Hymenoptera > Apidae > Bombus > Bombus impatiens. The sequence continues at coordinate 122,176 of NT_176652.1, forward strand.
TCTATCAATTACTTTTTCGTACGAATTAATCAGTTTAGCAAATACTGTGACTAATCATGGCATTCATAGATCTTGGTGGTTCGAGATCTCATCATTTGTAGTTTAATAAGAGATAGTCTAATTAATAAAACATTATACTTACATTTTACTATAATTGCCTTCCGCAAGCGTTGTTTGTCTATGAATCTGAAATGATTTATGTTTAATAATAATAATGTTCTTATCTTTGTAAAGTAATATTGTCATTTATACGATTCAGTTAGCAAATACTGTGACTAATCATGGCATTCATAAATCTTGGTGGTTCGAGATCTCATCATTTATAGTTAATAATAGATAATCTGATTAATAAAACATTATACTTACATTTTGCTATAATTGCCTTCGGCAAGCGTTTTTAGTCTATGGACCTGAAATGATTTATATTTAACAATAACAATATTCTTATCTTTGTAAAGTAACATTGTCATTTATATATTTCAGTTAGCAAATACTGTAACTAATCACGGCACTCATAAATCTTGGTGGTTAAAAAGTTTTGTCGTAACATTGCCTCACGGAGAAAACTAATTAACATAATATTAAAAAATTGTACTCGCTCGATTTTGACGCTGCGGAACAACCAAGTACATTTGCATTTAAACCTAGAAATATTGTTAATATTAATGATATTGCTCTATTCAAGCTTACATATAAATAATATCCACGACATGTGTTACAGATAGCAAATACAAAATTTAACCATATCAATCGTCGATCTTGCTGGTTAAAAGAATCATCGTCGTCGGAGCCAAAAAAAACGATGCAACTCACCTAAGTAAAAATGCCTTCCTAATATCCTAGCAATATACTAATTCTGTAATTGAAATAAATAATATCAACTTAAACATATTTTCCAAACCAAATATCGGATTAGATAACTCACCTTTCACAATGTATGTACGATCTTTTACGCTTATCTATGTGCAATCTTTTTAATAGGAATTTTTAAATAAATATATTGAATATAACTGTAAAGAAGAAATACTACAATTAAAATTAAACTATCTATAAATGACTATTATCGTAGGCAGCTAAATTAGTTACATCTTGGTGAAATAATTAATAAGTTAATAAATCTTCTTCACAGTATATGTCATGTCTGTAAATTTACATTAAAATGTATATTTATTAATGTACACAAATTAATCAGCCTTTTTGGTTGTACGGGTCTTCTTAGCGGGTAAAGGCTTCTGAGAACGTAACACAGCACTAGCACGACGTAAGGCAGCCTGAAAGTATTACGTGTATTAAAACTCCTTTTAAATAGGTTATAAATATATTCTACTTCTTATTCCAAATTAATTTACCTTTGTAAGGTCTACACGATACTTGTTCTTTGTAAGCAATCGCTTCAACTTATATAGAGAACGACGAGCTCCGGCTTTCATTGTACACCTAACCGTAGCTTTTGCAGGCTTGTTCATAGCTTTAGCTTTTTTATATACTACAGTAAATCCTTTTTTATCAGCCGTATCAACAACACCTACGCTTTTCCTATGAATCAAACCAGAATAACGGTAGCTACTCAAATTGTTCAAATTATTTGGTTCCTGAAAGTTTATATCACACGTCAAACTATAAATTCTCATGAAAGTCATTAGCTGCGAAAAGAAAATCGTTCGATCATACAACAGTGTATATGTAATACAAACCGTAGAAAATGGTTTATTAATGTTACGTTTCTTCAAAAGGAATGCATTATTATTGCGAATAATCATCCAATTTAAATGGGACGACATTTTGAACGATCTGAAAGAATTATATATATTAAAATTTTGCATTAATCTTACCTATGTACATGCATAAATATGAAAATTGGCATCTGCATGATAACCTATACAGTGATCAAAGAAAATAAAGTATTTTCTATTCAATTTATTAAAAATTTGCTAAATTCTTCGGTTTCTTTTAACGAAATACTTGATCGATCTACCTTATTAGACGTTACAGCTAATAAAAAATACGATATCCAAATATCATAAACGGTAAAAGTAATCTCACCACGTGTGCACCTAACGAACAGAAGTTAGAAAAGAACATTCAAAATGGCGTGTAAAATGAATAAGATGAATTCTAGGAAACTATATGAAAGTATGTCCCTATACGTAACCAGATATAACATAAAAAAAAAATCACCATAAAATATTTCCGTCGCTAGAATTAACATGACACAATCTGAAAAAATAAAAATAAGATTCATCAAAACTAGTTAAAAATGTCAATATTTATTTTTTACTGCAATTCTTTATCAGAGTTTTATCTATGTTTACAATTTTAAAAAATAAAAATTAACCGTTAATCTTGCTTGTGTTACATTTGCTCAAAAGGTAATTCATTGAACATAGTCATTACTTCATTCGTATCGTACTCTTGTTTATCTCGTTCTTTAATTTTGTTAGATACATCTCGGAAATCTTGCGGAATATAAATTGAAGTATCATCTAAAAATAAAGGATCATCCTGCGGCAGTACTTGCAAATTCGCCCACCTTGACGCAACATGTTTAAACACACATTTTCTGAATATTATGCAATGTATATGTTGCAATTTTTCGTATTTTATTCTCATAAATCCTAATTTACTAAGGACGTATCTCCATGATTTTATGATCTTGGCATTTGCATTAACATGTTTTGAATCAGGGCTTATGATAAAAAGTATACCACCTGGTTGCAATAAATCATAGGCTTTTTTACAACATAAATATCTTTGTTTTGGGCAGGGTAAATATTCCAAAAATAAAGAAAATACAACTACCTGAAAATAGTTTTCAGGCAATTGCAAAACTTCTTCTTTATCGTTTGAATATAATGTTTCTTGTCCGATTTGAACATTTAAAAAGTCACAACAAAAAACTTTATCTGGTATACCACTTAGATCTATTGCAGTTACTTCAAATATATCTAGAGCTTCAAATGGATTATAACAACTGCCTACATCCAATAATAATATCTTTTGAACTGACTTCTGAAGATCGTTATCGAAGTTTTCCAATATTTGATTTTCCTGACATTTAATATTTACAGTACAATTTATGGCAACTTCAGTTTTTGACAAATTTGTGTCTATTTTCAGTTTAATATCTTCTTCTCTCAAATCATATTTCTGTCTTCCTTCGTTTAAAAAATATTCTTCACATTGATATTTGATCCATTCTATTCTCGAATACGTTGAACTCTTGGTGTTTAAGTTATTTTCCATCCAGTGGATAGTTGCCAATTTTACCATACAAGAAGCATATTTCTAAAACACATACATAAGGTTATCTTGCAATATCTTACGCGCGAATACCACTATTATTTTATCTTAATATTTATAGAAAAAATTAAACAAACCTGCAAAATGTCTTTACGACATATGTGTCGTTTCCATGCAATCTCAGGACCGTAATCCTGAGCTTCTTGTCGCAACGTGGCATGTGTATTTTTTATAATATCTGCTAAATATTTATGTTCTTCTGTCGCCATTTAAAACATTACATTGTCGCATTGTTCCAGTTTAAGAACAATATAAGATATAAAACGATTAATTGTTTCTTTAATTACGTATAAATGCGTCAATGATTCTCTCTCTCTCTCTCTCTCTCTCTCTGTCTGTCTGTTACTTTAACCAGTTTTAACCTAATATTCAATTTTTGACGTTTCATTAAATCGCCGTTATTAACCCCTATGACCAAAACAATGGCGGGTTCTGCACTGAGACGATTGATGGCAGAGTACAAACGTGAGAATCAAATTTAATTTCTTGCAGTTGACACTACACTAAAGAAGTCGTATAAAACTTCTCCTTTTGCTATTCTTTCTATTTGATTTTAAACGATAATGTAACAAGTACTGCATAACTTGCAGAGTTAACCTTAAATCCACCTGAAGGTATTATCGCTGGTCCAATAAATGAAGAAAATTTTTTCGAATGGGAAGCCTTAATCACGTACGTATTTAAGCAATAAAAATTTGTTTTTTTTATTTATAAAAATCTTTTCTTCACCCGCAAAAATTCGTTTTTATGCATAACGTGTTCATAATAAAATGTCTGCCCCATATTTCCATCTTCTTTTGAATTTTACAAGTTGAACGTCAACATGCGTCATGCATGCATGTTTATAGTGGACCAGAAGGAACATGCTTCGAAGGTGGTGTTTTTCCTGCAAAACTTATATTTCCACCAGATTACCCACTAAGTCCGCCAAAGATGCAATTCACTTGTGAAATGTTCCATCCAAATAGTAAGATTTTTTTTATTGAAATATCAAATTACTACATCGATTCATCATGAATCCCCAAAAATTAACAAGAATTTACCTTTCTTTAGTTTATGTAGATGGTAGAGTATGTATAAGTATATTACATGCACCCGGTGACGATCCTATGGGCTATGAAAGCAGTGCAGAAAGGTGGAGTCCGGTTCAAAGTGTAGAAAAGATATTGTTAAGTGTGGTAAGTATGTTAGCAGAGCCAAATGATGAAAGTGGAGCAAATGTTGATGCAGCTAAAATGTGGAGAGAAGATCGCGCAGAATTTGAAAAAATCGCCCAAAAGCTAGTTAGAAAAACACTTGGTATTCCACCTTAAATTAAGATGTTTAATACTTTATTGAAAACAAAATTGTAATTAAAATATCATACGATTCAGTGTAAAATACATATTATGTTTGAATTAAAATTTTATTGGAATGTGATATGTACTTACAAACATGTTTTACGGTCATGTGTAATAGTGATAAAAGTATTGAATTAAAAACGAATTAACAACTCAGGATATTAGTCTTAAAAAATGTATTTTATTTTCAACATTGCCGTACAAACATGGGTAATCAAATACATATGCATTTGTTTACACTTAGAGTACCTTTGACTGAATTAGTTAATGAAGTAATGAACAAAATTTTTTCTTGTGCTCAAAGATATGGGAAATCTGAGTTGTGCAAATGAATTACAAATTACGTATAATTAAACTATGTAAATAATGAATGTATTACAATTACGAACATAGTACTAAGTATTCACTAGTAAACAATTCTCTGTTAAATCATTTTATTGCGATATTGAAAAATATTTACAAAAAGAAGCTGAAATAACATTTTGGATGAGTACATTATAGATATTTGTGGAGTGTAACGAAATTTGTACATTCAAAACTTATAGTAAAATTAATGTTACCATTACAAAATTATAGAAACTTAATTGTAGATGAAAAAGGCTTATAAAAGTAGGATATTTTTTTGAATTTAAACTTAAAGTTCTTTTATCATAAAAGCAAACGAAGATTGTCCTTTTTTTTCTTTCTCTTTCTTTCTCTTTTTTTTTTCTTTTTTGTAGTGTAATACATCTGTTAATGTTTCAATAAGTCATGCACACTTCTGTTGTGCATGTTGGAAAGCATGCCTCATATTACTTTAAATATTTACAAAATTGAAAGATTTGTGATAGGTTTCTGATTATCATGCATCCTTCACTCTAATAGCCATCGAACTTGGTGATAAATTATATTAGACTAGAATAAATAAATTGAAGAATATAAAATCATAATTTAAGAAAGAATAATTATTACAATAACAACAAAGAACTTACATAGTTTTAGCGCTCCATTCTATTGAAAATATGTTTGGATTATATCTTTGAAAAAGATAAAAAAATAAATACAAATATTTGGAAGTAAATTGATATTTATTAGTAAACAATACTGAACTCCAACTTAAGACGCAATGTTTATGACTAGCACTTGTCAATTATTTATAATAAACAATAATAAAAAATTGTATATATCGGAACATTATAATCAAATTACGACATCGCGTGTCTCAGAAATATAACTCGTACAAGTAACCTTTAACTTTTCTACTTTTGTTATGGTACCCTTTGCATACATTTACTTATTTTTATACAATTCTGCAAAACCGAATATACATATACAAATATATGTATATATAGTGGGCTAAAATAGCGTTCTAGAACAATACATAAATAACGTGTATTTTAACACAATATCTTAATTGATAAAGTAATGTTATACTTTGAATACAATTATAAACTTTGGCATATAAGAAATAAATTATTGTTCTATGCCAAGTGCATTTCCCTTCTTTTTTATAAAAGATTTGTTATAATAATTTTCTAATTAAATATTAAATTGAACCATACATTTTCGTAATCAGATTTAAAGATTTTCTATTTAAAAGGATACTCCTTCAAGAATATTTTAATACCATGAAAGAACACTTTGTCTTGAAAATGTACGGTCAATTGCAAACTTTTACATTAACGATAATATCACATTTTGGTATCAAAAATGTAGAATTAAATTTGTTACTTTCTACATATCCTCATTGGAGAGACATTATAAAAATACGAAGCTGTTATTCAATGCCACGCTTACTTATATATAATCACATAAAAGAAATATCTTTTGAACATATATTATATCGTCCAATAGCACTTGGCATAGAATTTTCGTATTTTTTTTTTTTTTTTTCAATATTGATGTTAATAGCAGTGAAACATAATCGAATAAAGTATTGATATTTTTCAATAATGCTAATTTCTTCACAAGAATACGTATGTGCAACTTATATTAATGTAAAATACATTTGTTATAAAATGGTACTAATTCTGCTCTATATACCTGCCACTGTGGCTGAGGTATCATGGTGCCTTTAACCATTAATTATACGCACATGCTTCACATATGTTTAGATTTATCCTTAGACATAGTCTTGTCAGACAATCTGGTAATAGTAATTATATTGCAAAATCTACCACGTGAATATTGAGTATAAAATTTGTTTATTTAGTACTGCAAAGTTCACGAAAGTGCAACAAAAACTTCTGAGCAATATGTATGTATATGTGGCCCTTGCTATTCCATGATTGATGAAGCTGCACAGGAAAAGCAATTTAAAGATAAAATAAAACAGAGATTCGTTAATAAATTTTTGTAGTAACAGTTAGTACATATTTTGTATAAAAACTTTCTCCTTTCTTGAAAAATCTATCTTTATATCAATGCTTCATAGCGAGCTCTGTATAACATTACACAATACAAAATTTATCAAAGTAATGTCTCTGTTTCTGAAGATGAGTTTATACATCTCTTCAGAGGTAAGGGACAAAAATAAAAATATGTATCATTACAATTTACTAAATCTTATCTGAAGCTCCTCTCTACTTTTCGATTTGGTTAGTCGAAATTGTAAATTGAAAACTTTTCACTTGACTTATATAAATTCTTAGTATTAAGCTACAATCTAAAATCTATATAATAATTGCAAATCAAATATAATTCGAGAATGTAAGTTTCGGGAACTTTATCCGAATTAAAAAAGAATCATTTACATAGGTAAAACTACCACTTACCAAAAATTAAATATATAATATAACTAAATTCGATCAAGTGCATTGCACGATGTAATCTTGCTAAGTTTATCTGAGCACAAGAATAAACAGTGACTTCGATTATCTTGATTCAACTGTATAATTTAAGGAATCAGAATTCTATAATTTATAATTTTATATAGCACCAGTCGCTAATCAGTTTTAACAAAGAAGCTCTTACCCTTTCAAGGTAAATATCATTAAACCTTATTTTAAAATTGGCTATAAAGAATGCAAACAAGTGTAATACATTTAAAAGATTGCACATCATATATTAATTATCCTTTATAGACTTAAAGAATCACAAAATATATATATATCTAATGTGCCAGATATTAATAAATTCCTGGCGATTTAATTATTCTATAAAATCAAGTAATGTACACAAAAATATTTACATTATAAAGCAATCTAAAATAACATGTCCCATCCAAAGATTATTCTTGGAAATGATTATGATAATAATTTGCGGAAAAATACGATTGATGCTTGAATGAAAATATTTATACTATATTATGATTCCATTAATTCGTTGAATATTTTGTCTAAGTTAATCAGTCTGTGGCAGCTACTTCTAAACTTAAAACACGATATAACAACATGTTGAACTGATTAATATTGAGAATATTCTACAGTTGACAGATATAACTGATATTTATATATGCCAGATTATACCTTAATATAATGTGTTAGTCTACAGCATCTTTCCATAATTGCTTGCATGTGCATCATATTTAAAATTATTTATTGACTCTATATTGATCATTCAATAAAGTGGAACGTCAAATGTAGGATGTAGATTAACTATATTCATATTCTTTCTATTTACGTTAAAAAACGTATTTTAAACTTTTACAGAAAGTAATGAAATGCATAACTGAATAATCTCTGGCAAAAGCATAATTTATTAACTAAAAACCAATGAATAAAGAACATTATGATTTTAATGTCTATATGAACAGAGTAGTACGAGATATATGGCACGCAAGAAGGAGTTATTCGATCACCGTTTTGCATCATTATACATATATGAATATTATACATTCATTGCATCGTATGAACTCGTAAAGGTATTTTAAAATAAAAGACAGGAACTTATATTAAAACTGATAACATAGAATTTGTTGAGATTATTGTATAAGTGCTCTGGAAATCATTTTATGACAAAATGAGAAAATCATAAATTCAAGATCTGATATCAATCTACTTGTGCATTTTTAATCGTGTCAATATGAATTCTGATTGAAAATTATCTTCGAAGTAATTTTACCTTTTGCTTTCCAATTCGTTTAGTACTTTTATGCGATTAACCATATTTTTCTATATACGAACTGCGTGGAACGGATTACCCTTCTTTTCAAACAGATATAAAAATTGTATATTTCAAATTTAATTTAACGTATAATATATGTAAAAATAGGTTATTCCCATATTTAATCGTAATATTCTTTAACAAAATCATATGGAACGAAATTGTGTGAAATCTTAAATCTTAAACCATACATACTAAACATTTGGCAAGTATTTCACAAAAATGAAGGACAAAAGATTATATATTTGTACCTCACGATAGGCCTTGTGGTGTGAAACAAATCTTCTCTAATTCACCAGTTGAAGAACTAACAGGAGATTCAGCTCTATCGTCCTGTTCAGCTAACTGTTCACTGTAGTAATGAGGCGTGCTCAGGTAATCAATGAGCCGCCGAGGCAGAGGTAGAGTGGGAATAAGATCCCTGCGTACCATCTTCAAAATAACAAATCTGCATGTATGCTGTAAACTTTGAACCTGTTTAAATCTTGACACTGGGTGAAGAAGTTGCACACGCATTGGACCTAACACTGGCCGTCGATGAAGAAAAAACAAATATCGTCCACTACGTGAATGTTCTACCGCATTCTCGATAAAGTCGACAATTGTATGAGACTTGAATTTTGTGCAACTTCCAAAGCTGAAATTACCTACATATACAATGCGCACACGACATTAAAATTGTATTAAAAAAATGACGGTGTATAGAAAAACTGTATCAATAAAAACATAAAACTTACCCTGATCGTGCTCAATTCTTACATGTCGCACACAGCTGTTAAGCCTAAATGATAAGGAAAAAATATAATGATCATCGCTACTGTCTCGTACAATGAATGATCCGTCTGGTTCATTCGACAGTATTTTCTCTGCAGCTTCACCAGATATTGGGCCCCAATACCATCCATACTATTATAAATAAAATTTAATAATTATAATATACCTTAATGTCCAACATAATATAATAACTTTAAAAAGGAAATAAAATGTATATGTTACATACATCCTTTACTTTCTCAATACTAGCAGCAAAATCCATGCTGGTATCTTCTGCTGGTTCGTCCTCGACTTTTGGCGCAGGTAGAGGCATTTGTGGTGGTATAGAAGTTGGACTTTCACACTTAGATACCATCGTTGTAAGCGCATCTTCCGCTTGTTCGACACATCCTACATGCCCATTGCTTTTCGGCAATGGCGGTAATGCACGCTTAAAAAAAGGTAGCTTTTGTACAGAGGAATCTACCTCTGAGGTAGTATTATTATTATTAGCATGTTGGTCAGAATCAACACCCTCTTCTTCTTCTACAATTTCACCCTGTACAATGCTATTTCTTTTCTCTACGAAATGGTCCGGAGAACCCAAACGCCTGAATCTAAAGATATTGCAAAGTGTTTGTTTCAAATTTAATGAGAAGTTTCGTTGACTCTTCTTAATCTTTTCTCTTTCAGAATCGACCTTCTCTTTATGTGGCTCATCTTTTACCTTTTTATGTTTAATGCTAACAAACGAATTTTTTTTATGCTTCTTAACATTACCATTATGATTATTGTTATTATTATTATTATTATTATTATTGTTATTGTGAATCAGTCCATTGCTATTTTTGTTTGAAATCGGAGTATCCATCGCTGAATCTGTATGCGGGTTACTATATCTATTGTTATTATTTACACTAATACCTTTTGGCATTGCAAGGTGTACAGGTGTATGACTTATTGGAGCTTTATTATCGCGTTTAATTTTATTTTCACTAGAATCACTGGAGCTTGAGTATAGTGTTTGCAAATATTGACGCACTTCATGTAAAGTCATGTGAATTGGTTCACCAATATTATGCATGTGACCATTAGATGTTCGAGACGTATGTCGACCAGATGTGCCCGGAACGCTATGACGCTTTCCGTTCCCAGTTTCATTGCAGCATACATCGGATAATAGTCTCTGTGATTTTATGACGTGTGTAATAGCTCGAGGTTTTCCACAATAATGCCTTGCTTGCTGAATATGGGCTTCTAATTCACTCTGTGAACTAGCAGACACATTTCTTCTCCTTTTACGATGATGTCTATGACGTTTGGGCCTTTGCGGCGTTCTAAGATCATGCAAAGGTCTAACTACATCTATTGGTACAGTATAAATGTCAGAATCAAAGGGCACATTGTACATATCACTAATCTCACTGGTCGTTAAAACATCGTGTGACATAGCAGAGGTGATAAAACTGCTGTCATCCACTTTATGACTCAGTCCTGAGGTATTTATTGAATTATGAGAACTGGACAAACGAGAAGAAGCTAAAGAACATCGTGAATTTGGACGATTCAAAGTGCTATATGGGGTAATTAAAGTGGTAGCTCCCTGACACGACGAAGGTGTCAACAAATCTGTTGCCCAAAGACGTTTTGGATTATATACACTACGAGTTACCACCGGTACATGATTTGTTGCAGGCGCTATTCTTCCTTCTGGCCATGATATTCTACAAGATATTATTAGCGCTTCTTCAATCATCGACTGTACTAAATTTTCGGCATAATCGTCTATTAATTGTGGAACTTTTTGTCTCATTAATCGTGCATAGCTAAGGATCGGTGCAGATGAAGATTCAGAGTTAGGAGGAGAAGGGCTATCTTGAAATTCTGGTGGAGGTTTAATAGCTACATCGACCACTTCAACTTCTAGTTTTCCATCAGCATCAGTCCATCCTGGTCCTTTTTTCAATGTATTAAAATTTTCACCACACATACCATCTGAATAATCAAAAGAATCTTGCGATAAAGATTTACTTTCTATATCGCTTTCTTGCATCTAAAACAAAAGTAAATTATTCGCTCAACTTGAAAAGTATTACATACTTTTAATATGTACTTTACGTCTTGTACGAATATGAACATCATACTGCAATAAGCTATACCTCGATTGCAAGATGTGCTCGAACTGAATCGCTAGAAATGGACCCTCCAATTCCACTGCTACCAAGATCACTGAGAGGTCCAGTAGCGCTTAGTGAACATGACGGTGGAGAGTCCATCTCAATACTTTTAGTTTATTTGTTTGTTAAAGGATTTATAATAGCCAAAATTTTTGGAAGTTCCACATTGTCCCCTATAATATTATAGCAGAATTCAATATTACTATTAATATTTTAAATATTACTGGTTAATTGTATAAATCAGCCTAATCGATGAATTAAATTTGGTTTCTCAGTTAAATTAGAATCCTTACCTGAAAATAGCAATTACAAGCAATACGCGAGTGTCTCGTGATCTTCATGTTTATATAAGTACTTGTACTTTTTATATGGTCCATTATGAATAAGAAACTGAAAGGATATTTAAAACAGATTTATGTTAGAGTAATTTAAATTTACATCTCCACACAACAGTTACAAAAATCTTTCTTCCGTGATTCAAAAGGAATAATTATATTTATTTAATATACTTGTTTAATGTTATTACATTATTTAAAGGAAAAATCGAAAAATTTGACTTTTGAAAAAATGTATTTTACACGCAAACGCATGTAGCGCGCGCGCGCGCGCGCACGCATACACACTCACGTTTCATAAATTTTTAACATTTAACCTTCGATTATGTAAATCATATAAATTTTTCTTGAGCAAATTGAATAGTACGAGTGTACGTGAAACAGAAAGAATCCATGGAGAAACATATTCTTACGAAAAGCATTAGTACTGTCAAAAGATATATGACATAAAAAAACAATATGTCTTGATATCACTTCATAAAGAAATTTAGACCCACGTTAGCGTAGTACAGACTAAAATTGGGATATCCTTTGGTATGATTCATCTTTTAGCTGTCTATTGTGCAAAATATTCGAAATATCTTGATCAAGGTACATGCCGTACGATGAGCACTTTAATATCCCGGCAAGGTTGATGTTTGCATCGTAGATAGTAGTGGACTACGTTTGACGTTTCGAAAGTTAGAAGTGGATTTTACGTACTTATGCTAGGTTACTTGCAACTCGTTCGCATTCACGTAATATTTGTCAACGAAGCAAAGTATCAGAAAAACGTTCATCGTTGTCACATAACGTTCGTTCGACAGACAAATCAATATTTAAAAGACAAACGCAAGTCCTTCACGTTACAGTTTACTCCATGTCGGTTCCGTTCCCACATTCCGTCTGTCATGCCGAGGAAGACTTCTATTCGAGTACTTTCCGGGATCGACGATGCATTTCACAAAAGGAGGAACTGCAGCCACCAATGTGGTTGCACAATTCGAAATGGTTTTATGTACGTAGTTAGTCGTACGTAGTTCAAATGGCCAACATTCACAAATAAAATATAATTTGTTTAATGCAAAACCATACTTATTTGTACGATTTGTAAGAATAAGAATACAAAAACCTATTACTTTCTTTTACAATTATTTTAAAGTAAATTTAAAACAAATAAATTTAAAACGAACATTCTCTCAAACTAATAATTTTGGAGACATTCCAACGCGCCAATAAAAATATGTAAAGCATTTAGCATATTCTATTGCTTAAATGTCACGTGTTGATTATTCATTTTATTATCATTATTTACAAATTTTTCTCTAATTTTCAAGTTATTTTACATTACTCCTATCTTTTTGTTAATCTTTCTAAAGTTGTTGCACATGAACCGTTTTAAAAAGTTCCTAGATGAAAATCTACTAAACGCAGACAGAGAGGAAACCTCTATCACGGTAATAAACACGGTATCGATGGTGCTGTCGTGTCGAGTAAATGTATCTTCGATCGCTCAACCAGAAGAGAAATCTCTGTTTCGATTGATAATTATGAATTCTAATTTCTAATTTACGTGTGTGTATTTCTTGCAACTATGTGTAATTGCGCAAGTGTAAAAGGTATGCAAGCATGGCACAGGTGTGCATGAACAATTGCCAAAGTAATTATAAGATATGTATCGGTACAATCACATACACTTGTGAGGCAAAGTGTAAATAGAGATTAAATATTAAAAAGTAAGTTAAAAAATTAGTATTCATTTATAATTTGTTAAATTTATATCAACATGTTCGTAACGTGTTAAGTAAAAAGTATAAGGTAATGCAATTGTATAAAACAATTTGTAAAAACTGTCAAAAATTGTATTATAAGTGCTTTAAAATCATATGTTTAGTGCGAATAGCAGTTTATCATTTAGTTTGAAATAGTATTATTATTGCGTATTTTATATTTTTTTTTTTTGTGAATTTTTGTTTTAAAATTTTTATCTGTTATTTATTATTTTATGTAAGTAATAAAATGTAAATTTTATGTAACAAACAAATAAATTTGAAAGTACAACTGAAGTTCTTACGTAATGTTCGATCGCAGGTACAGAAATTAAACAAATGAAAATATGTTACTCCAACTATTAGCAGATTTTTTGAGCCTTATAACAATAGGCATGTGCTTTGTATTAAAGATTCCTCAAATTTTGAATTTATTGACTGCTAAATCAGCAGATCAAATCTCAGTTGTAGGCCTTCTGCTAGAATTAACTAGGTAAGTTTATCTTATATATCGTGCATCGATGTTTGTATTTTAACTTAGCTAGAAAATATGTTTAAAAAACTTTGAATGCTTTTTACAAGTAAGCTTAATTTGACATTGAATTTCTTACAGCTATACCGTGATGGCTAGTTATAATTTTACAAATGGTTACTCGATATTATCTTATTTGGAGTATCCTGTTATTCTATTGCAAGAATACATACTAATTTTCCTAGTGCTGAAGTACTTAAATAAAATAAATACGTTCTCAATTTTGGTCTCAATACTCTATATCGCCATAAGTATCTCTTTCGCAATGCAACTTATCCCGAAAGTCGTTCTTACGATTTTGGCGGTTAGTTAACTAATTAATAATAAATTAAAAAAAAATTTAATCGATAACTCTCCGGTCATCTATTAATTTTTTTTGTAATTGACAGCCACTGTGCACTCCAATTTCTGTCTCAAGTAAAGTCGTTCAATTAGTGGCCATTTTTCGAGCGAAAAATGCGGATACAGTGTCGCCGATTACCTGGTTTATTTCCGCATTTACTAATTTAAGTAAGTTATAGATAACAAAAAAATGTTGATCTCTGTATAGAAATATTTGCTCTATCTATTTCTCTACCGATGGTTCCCAATAAAAACATTGATTTCTGTTTACAGCAAGGGTATTTACCATATGGATGGATTCGGCAGACATTCTGCTACTAGGAAATTTTATTATCTCTGTGATTTTAAGTTCGAGTATTATGTTTTCCGCCATTTATTATAGACGGCATCGAGTAAAACAAAATTAAGAAGTTCGACAGTGGCGCGATGTTATGAAAACCAATCTAGTCAAAAGTACGTGCCATCTTTCTTGCTCAATTATTTATAAATGAAAGGCAATACAATCCTATAACACTATGTACAGGGCGTAAAAAAAAGTAAATGTGCAAGCCACCATAGTGGCATGATTCTACGCTCGACGAAGTTTTTGCCGTTAGAAACTACTACATGAATTACAGCGCGAAGCACGCTTTTTTGGAACGTGTGTTATTTACAGATGCAAATAGTTTTTGAAGTAGCAGCATCCTCAATCAACAGAATGACAGAAGGGCTGACAGAAATCTCCATGCAACGATGGAAAGATTTAATTGCTATCAACGTATGAGCAGGAATTACTAGGAACCATGTTATTTGGCCCCATTTATTTGTTTGCGCCGATAATAAATGCAATATATTTGCAATTATAGGGTATTGCGAATAAAATCAGTTTAACCTCTATGAGTACTATGTAATCGCTCTTAGCCGTGAAGTAACTACGGACGAGCGCCGTATCGAGAAGGTTGAAAATTGTCGAAACTTTAACAATTTTTGCCAAGAGAATTGCGGTTGGATCGCGTCCCATGGGGCCTGTTTAAGATTTCTGATCCTCATGACGAGTAAAATATGACGTAATAAAAGATCTTTGATCTTGAATTTCAAGGTTAAGATAAACTTTGCACAAACCTTTTTTACGAATTTCCACCAATTCGAAGGTGTAGAATCACGCTATTTATGGTGATTTTTACACTAATTTTTTTTTGCACCCTGTACTTATACCATTTAATTCTTTCGCCCGTTAAACGAACACTAATTCCGTAAAACCGTACGTAATTTGTACGTAACGAGATATTGTATATAGACGAATGCTGAAAATGAATAAAAAATGTTATGAATAGATCAATCATAATCTAAGATTCTTACGACTTCCTTCTCAACCACGTACTGCTCCTCCGATTTAGACTTCTTTGAAAAATATTATGCAACTAATTCTCGAGGGGAGAATTTTTAAT
Source organism: Bombus impatiens (assembly GCF_000188095.3). Lineage (NCBI taxonomy): Eukaryota > Metazoa > Arthropoda > Insecta > Hymenoptera > Apidae > Bombus > Bombus impatiens. The sequence goes on from NT_176652.1 coordinate 138,213, forward strand.
CGCCTAGACGTCTTCCTAAAACTGCAAGTCCAAGGATAAATACAAGCGTTTTCGACCGATAGATTTAATCGTTCTGAATAATTATGTACTATGTATCTTGAAAGAATGGTATCTTGAAGAAGGTTATTCCTCTGGTTTGTTCGCGAATAGACGTACAGTGGCGATCAAAGTGATTCGGCGATCGAGAGAAAGAGTAGACACAATAGTTCGTACTGCTGGGCAGAAACAGCATGCACATGTGTAGGGGTACGGAATGGCATATGGTTTCGAAGTGTGTGGACCATCCTTCTAGAGTCGCCACCCCCACTGCCCCTCTACCACAGATCGGCGGTCCTCGATGACCTCCGGCCTGTCAGTCTACACCGAGAAGCTGCCCGGGCTTCATCAACTTCTTCGCGTCTCTCTCGCCGCATTCTTCTCGAAGAAGGAACGAGAGTGAGAGGGGGGACAGAGAAAGAGAGAAAAGGGGCCGCGATAGTTTCAAGAAAACACGCCGCGTTAAAGGACGAAACACCGGAGGTGCCGACAGTGGCGGGCTCAATCAGTCCACCGTCA
>NT_176652.1:139612-145511 GCF_000188095.3 Bombus impatiens
CAGTCCACCGTCAGGATGGCGAGGTGGTTGCTGGTCGCTTCGTTGGCCAGCTTGCTGGTCCACCAAACGAGAAACGAAATCCTGACGCCGCCGTATTTCAATCTAGCCGAGGGCAAGGAGATTATCGCGTCAGCCACGTGTGGCGTCGACACCCCCGGCCCGGAACTCTATTGCAAGCTCGTCGGCGCGAACGCTGATCAGCACGAGGACATTAATCTGATACAGGGCCAGGTTGGTATACGTCTGCGTTCTCTTCTCTATATCTTTGATTTTTACTTAACAACCGTTTTTGTTCTATTTTTCTTTTAGTTAGTTAGATCTAAATCGCGAATGAGAAGATACCTTAAGGTATCGGAAAATGTATAAAAAGACATACCGAACAAGGACTTAAATTTTAATCACCGAGTCCCGAGAGAATCTAGACTAGTTATTGCAAATATTTCGTAAATTTCGACGTACTTTGTTCGTTTCTTACCGGAACGAAAGATATTTGATATTTATCTAAGAACGCATAACGTTTGCTTTGGATCGTTTAGTTGGAATAGGCTATGTCGCTCGAACCAATTTTTATCTATATTTGGTCCTTTGAGTGCAAGAGTTTATCACTCTTTAGGCAACCATCCGCTTACTCAACTACTTTTTTCCATCTTTATGGAATGAAAATATCTATATAGGGTTTTATAAATTGCGAGCAAAAAGGATTGTAGTCCTAAAAAGAAATTGAGCGTTCTAACAAAAGAGAATTCTAATCTTTGTAAATCGTCATTCTTGATGCTATATAATATAATATATATTATATAGTATATATCTATCTATCTATATTGTGCGTGTGTATGTGTGTGTGTGTGTGTGTGTGTGTGAGAGTACATATTTTTTTATACATATTTTTTCTTAACGCATGAAGATTTATCATCGTTATATGTAATTTAATATAGATGTTAGTCTTAGTATGCACGTATCAACTTATCGTTGTTGGAATTGCGATAAGGGAAGTTCATACAAATTATTTGCACGAAGAAATGTCAGTGAAATTATACACAAGTGATGCATTTTATTTATCTATTTACCGACACTAAGAATAATTAGTACAAACTACGTGTTACAACTTTTTGTTCCCTTTAAGATCAAGATTCGAAATATTTGATGCTACTAAAATGCTATATTAGCGAATCTAGTAGAATCTATTTCTTCTAATTCTTTACTTACGTTACCTTTTAAATGCGTGCTATATATACTGTAAATTGCAGTATATCATAGCAATTTCGATACTATTGCTTGCAATTGTCCAATTATCAAACGAATCTTATTTTATCGGTATCTAAGTACCTTTGACGATGCTCTGCTCTTTAGCAGGGTTTCTTGGAATCGGTGTAATGCATGCGAGGGGATAATCGTAATATGAACTTTAACGCGAGAGAACGGTTTCCTAGCAAATTGTAAATATTTTTAAAGTTTCGTTAAAAAATGTATACAGGTCTGTAGTGAATGAAGAACTTGCCACGATTATTTTATCTTTATCGCTGTTAATGGCTTTGTATTTCTTGGTAGTAGTATATCGCAAAACCGAGTTCTCCTTATCAAGCAGGAAATAATAAATCAGATGACCGATTTCGTAGTCGCGCAATATTTAAAACGATCGATTGTCTTTACATTAACCGTAAAAGGTTACTTTTCCTTTCTCTGCGTGCTCATTCTACGTTCTAGGTTCGTTCCGTTCTAATAGCGGACTGCTTCTTACGCTGATCGTAGAGCAATTGATATTATTAGACAATTCATAAATTCGGGATTCCCGAATGGGTCAGTGGCCACTCGGTTCTATGGCATTACGTGTATGTATCTATTTATGCGGGCGAAAGAAAATGCCATGTAGACTAGAAGCGAGAGGGCCGATAAGGAGTTTACCGATAAGAGTGACCTCTCGATAACACTTGACCATCTTGTCTTTTCAAATTCCGAACGGTCGAACTGACACGGATGTCCCACAAAGATTCTTAAAAAAAATCTAATCTGTTCGTAGAAACCTTCGTAAAAATGATTTGATATTAGTCGCGTTTAAAAATCGAACCTGTTGTTACATCGAGGATTAAATCAGAGTATTTTTATTTAAATTTCGAGATCGCACGATTTCAATGTATCGTTGAGATCTCGGACATGTTAGGTCGTTGAACTTTATATTAATAAATACACGTATGTTCGACATACGTGCATACGAGAGTGTAGGTGCGAATAAAAAATTACTCCAAACGAACGGCAAGTATGTTTGTCGACTATCGACATGTCATGGTCGAGCGAGGATTTTCCTTTCGTTTCGATGTCCGCTCTACGTTCGAACGTAGTTTAAAAATTCGAGGAAGCACGATAATAGCGTTGTCGATGTCTAGGTATGCGATTACTGCGATGCGGACAACCCAGAGAAAAAGCATCCACCGGAATATGCGGTCGATGGAATGGAAACCTGGTGGCAATCGCCACCGCTTTCCAGAGGAATGAAGTACAACGAAGTGAATCTGACGATCAATTTTGAACAAGTAAGTGTAAACAAAATTGCAAATTTCAACACAATATTTTATGGATAAGTGTCCGAATTAGCGAACCTGAGATCGACGAAATACGGATAACGGATTCCAAGGGCGATATGTTCGATCTTCGATTCTTTCCCATTTTTATCGAATCGAGCGACCAGATATCGAGAAATAAAAATGAGTAAGCAGAAAGTAAGAGAATTGACACCAACAGGAAATTATGAGCCTGAAATAATGGTGGAATAAGTATTTTATCTGTAACAAATTGCTTTATCACGTAGTAGGCGTTTTCCTGCGAAACGGGAAAGAATTATCTTCGCGTCATTTCCTGAGGACAATAGAAAACACGGGTTTTAGGGAGCAGGGTAAATGGTACAGCGAATAGACGTTCTTTACGTTCGTTCAATCTGTTCGATATCCGATTATCCAACTTCTAAATCTGAATAGAAAGAAAACCGGGAAAAGTTAAATCCACGATATGCTAAAAAATTGGTAGCTGATAAGAGAGATTAGAATTTCGATAGGCTATGGATACGTGTTCTTGTCGTAGACACGGGGTTATTGTCTTTTCGTTAAACAACTTCTTAGGACTCGTTTACGCTGCGTTAACGTGTGCTCTCTCTCTCTCTCTCTCTCTCTCTTTCTCTCTTTTCTCTCTTTTCTCTTCTCGTATACTCTCGACCACGTGTCCGGAAACGGGGGGAGGCACGAATTTAACGTTCCAAAAGCTACGGAGTTCGACACACATGTTCCCCAGTACTTGCTACAAAAGTCCTATGCTTTCGTATTGTTTCTAGGTAGCGAGAAAACAAGGGTCGTATTATATCGATATTAGACGCCATCATCTTTCACAGAGTAGCGGGAACTCTAACTTACTTATGCCTTTCTTTCGTTACTTTTCTACAAAATAGAAATTAATCCTATCAATTTCCAATTGACCTAGATTTGAATAAAAATTGGTAAAACGTCTTTCATAGGAATTTCACGTGGCATACGTGTACGTCAAAATGGCTAATTCGCCGAGACCCGGACTCTGGGTACTTGAAAAATCAACAGATTATGGAAAGAGCTATACGCCTTGGCAATACTTTTCCGATACCGCTAACGATTGTTTGACTTACTTCGGCGTGGATAGCTATAAACCGATCACCAGGGACGATAGTGTCATCTGTACCACGGAATATTCTCAAATCGTGCCACTGGAGGGTGGCGAGATACCGATTTCGATTCTGAATAATCGTCCATCCGCGAAACATTACTTCAATTCCACCTTGTTGCAAGAATGGACACGAGCGACGAATGTTCGTTTTCGTTTTTTAAGAACAAAAAATTTACTGGGGCATTTGATGTCTTTAGTGCGGGAGGATCCGACCGTGACCAGAAGAGTAAGTGTTCCCGAAATTCGACGAATCTCATCGCGATAACCGAAACGAACGATTACAGCTAAATTTGTTGTATTTCAGTACTTTTACTCCATCAAAGATATCAGTATCGGGGGTCGGTGCATGTGCAATGGCCATGCGGATACTTGCGATATACTGGATCCAAAAATGCCGAAGAAACTCGTTTGCAGATGCCAACATAACACTTGTGGGGCGCAATGTGCGACTTGTTGCAAAGGATTTGAGCAGAAGAAATGGCGGCAGTCCACGGCGTTTAAGAAGTTCACTTGCGAACGTGAGAATAATTTTTTTTCTTCCTTACGTACTACTCGTCCGTTTTTCGTTCGCTTTAAACCGAAAGTCACTTTGTTCCACGAAGCAAAAGATCTTTTACTTCTTGTAGCTTGCAATTGTTTCGGCCATTCGGACGAGTGTGAATACGACACGGAAGTGGACGAGAAACACTTGTCATTGGATATTCACGGTAACTACGAGGGTGGAGGTGTGTGTAAAAACTGTCGGGACAACACCGAAGGAATTAACTGCAATCGTTGCAAACCGATGTTCTACAGGCCGCGGAACAAACCTTTGAACGCAACCGACGTTTGTCAACGTGAGTCGTAGCTCCATTCGGCCAACGATTTTGTTAAAACGTTACTAGAAAATATCATTTACATCGTTAGTTTTCGTTTTTCAATAGCGTGTCAATGTAACGGATTTAATCTGACTGGAAATTGCGCGGATGCCACCGGCAAATGCGAATGTCGAAAAGAATACACTTCGCCCAATTGCGACAGTTGCAGCTATGGATATTATGGCTATCCGAATTGTGTTCCTTGCCAGTGTTATAGCAATGGGACACACGGAGATCATTGCAAGGCTATAGACGGATCTTGTCCGTGCAAGTCGAATTACGCCGGTCATTATTGCAACCTCTGCGCGCAGGGCTACTATAAATTCCCCGAATGTTTACGTGAGTAAACCGCGGAGCGTTTCTATCCGCGACGAATTTCATTATATAACGTAATTTGTGTTATAATCGATCACAAAATTTGTAGCCTGCGAATGCAATTCCTTGGGTTCCCTCAACGACAACTGCGACGTAATTTCTGGCAATTGTACCTGCAAGAATAATTATGGCGGAAGGACGTGCAACATCTGCGAAGATGGCTACTATAATTACCCACTCTGTACATGTAAGCCTATCCAAAAAGATAACCGTGCTGTATTAATTATTAATACGCCTTTAAACGAATCTAAAAACGAGTTAATTATAAATATCTGATGTTGCTGTTGTTTGTCTAGTTTGTAATTGTGACGCACGTGGAACCGAACCTGGAGTGTGCGATAAAACGGACGGTTGGTGTCTGTGTAAGAAAGGATACGGCGGACCCAGATGTGATCAGTGTATCAATGGGTATTACGGGTTTCCAAATTGCAGGCCTTGCAACTGTAGCTTAACAGGGTCGTCGTCTATTAGCTGCGACGCCGTAGGAAAATGTTCTTGTCTGGCTAATTTCGCTGGACGAACCTGCGATCAGTGCAGCCCTGGATATTACATGTATCCAGAATGTATAGGTACGTGAGATTTCTATTTATAACCACCGTGTTCGATTAAGCTCAAGAGCTTACGGTATTTCGCCTACTCTGCTTCTCACGATGTAGTAAGGGAACGCTGTATCCGCAAGACGTATTACACAACGGTCGGAGGTCGTTTCTTAGGACGCCCTTTATGGCAAACGCAACTCCATCTTTCTTTGTACGACGATTCATCCTGCGTTTCTCTTTTTCTAACTTTTTCTAACTTAAAGAAAAGTAAAAAGCTATGGTCAAGTTCAAAATCCGTAAACTTGATTGTGGTAACTCGTATTAAGCCAAAGCAATATACTGGGTACAAGTAAAAAATCGCAAGAAGAAGTTACCGAAACTGATGATAATCCTTTATCGCAATCGTAGCCTGCAACTGTGACAGCCACGGTTCGATCGGCGCGTCTT
>NT_176652.1:146018-223493 GCF_000188095.3 Bombus impatiens
GGCGCGTCTTGCGACGCGGAGGGTAAATGTCAGTGCCGGGAGAATTTCGACGGCGGCAGGTGTAGCCAGTGTAAAGAGGGCTTTTATAACTTCCCCACCTGCGAGGGTTGCAACTGTGATCCAGCGGGCGTGGTAGAAACGTTCCAGGGATGCGGCTCTTTGCCTGCCGGTGAACTTTGTCAATGCAAGGATCGCGTCGAGGGTAGGATCTGTAACCAGTGTAAGCCGCTCTATTGGAATTTACAGCCTTACAATCCTCAGGGTTGCGAAGGTAAATGGAACGACGAAATTTTCAAGATACGATCGGCAAATATAAAGCGACGAAAGTAATCGTTCCGTGTCGTTTTATCTTGTTTTAAGAATGTCAGTGTAATATACCGGGTGTCATTGGAAATATCGGTGAGTGTGACACGAAGAATGGCCAATGTATCTGTAAACCTGGAGTAACCGACAGGAGTTGTAATCAGTGCGTGGATGGTACGTACAATCTTCAAGAGAGCAACTTCTTCGGCTGCACAGGTATGTAATTAATCGTATATTGCGCGCCAGCAAGCAGAATTATTTCGACGAATACAAATTATGTAAATCTTTCGTTTTAGATTGTGCTTGCGACATTGGTGGTTCTGTAAATTCGGTGTGCGATAAACTAACTGGCCAATGCCAGTGTCAGCCACGTGTCACTGGTCTTACTTGCAAGGAACCCTTAAAAGCCCACTATTTCCCGACTCTTCATCAATTTCAATACGAAGCAGAGGATGGAAGGACACCTAGCAACAGCCCTGTCCGTTACGGTTTCACCGAAGATCACTTCCCAGGATACAGTTGGAAGGGATACGCGGTATTTTCTGCCCTTCAAGACGAGATCATTCTGCATGTCTTTATTCAAAAGTCGTCCCTCTATAGAATGGCTTTGAAATACGTGAATCCGAATAACGAGCCGATCCTTGGAACAATCACTATCACCCCAGAAAATCCACTGGAGGTGGAGCAACAGTTCAAGGTCAATTTCAAGCCAACCGTAAAACCATCGTTCGTGACCGTCGCAGGACCTCAAGGTAATCTTCCTTCGGCCATGGTTATGAATCCAGGCTACTGGTCCATCAGTATCGCCACCAAGAATAGCCTTTTCCTCGATTACTTCGTGCTGCTTCCATCCGAATATTACGAGGCAACTATTTTAACTCAAAACGTGAATATTCCTTGCGAGGTTGGTTACAAGGGACTCTGTAGACACTACGGTTACCCCGATCTCACGATATTTGACTCTGTTCACGGAGCTGGCGGTTTCTTGAACGAAAACGACGTCAGAATCCCCCTGACCGAATATTTTATGGATAGAGATATCCTGCGTGAGATCGATAAAGTGGAAGTTCCATTGATCAACGAGAGACAAGAAGAGATACACTTCGACTTGAGGATCTCGAAACCCGGTCTGCACGTCCTGTTGGTTACGTACGTGACACCGAAAGATGAGAACGCCACGTCAACCCTTTTGATAGAAGCAAATACAGTTGGAAAGGGAAAGGCTACCCTGTATCCTTGCAAGTACACCAGTGTTTGCAGACAGGTGGTGACCGACACCTATGGCAGAGTAGCTACGATGAATTTCCCTTCGAACTATATCAGCTTGATTTTAACCGGAGATCCTACGTCGAACGTGGCCATCGACTCCGTCGTTGCTATTCCTTACAATCGGTGGTCCTTGGATTATGTCAAACCAAAATCTATATGCGTTAGAAAGAACGGAAAGTGCGTGAAAGGTCAGTTCCCCGGAGCAGCAGACGCGAAGAAGATCGAATTCGAAAGCAGCAGCACGATTGCCGAATCTGAGAATAGACCATTCGGAATTTACGATAATAATACCAAGTTAATTTATCTGGATGATAAGAATACAATGGTAGATATTCACGCGAAAGTTTTACAGCCTGGAGACTACACTTTCGTCGTGCAATACTATCAACCGAACTATCCGGAATACGAGCTCGACGTGTTGGTGCAAAATGGAAAATTCTACGAAGCAAAGATGTCCGTTCCCCACTGTCCCAGCAACAGTGGATGTCGCAGCGTGGTGAAACAAGAAGACGGTAACATCAGATTCCAACTGATCGAAAACTTTATGATCACTTTCAAAGAGAGCGACGGCAAAGGTATCTGGCTGGATTATATCCTGGTTATTCCAACGGAGCAGTACAACGAAAAGATCTTAAAGAAGATCCAGTTCGATCAGACGAAGGAGTTTATCAAGAAGTGCGGATACAATCACTTCCATATCAACATCACCGAGGAGGGTTTCTGTCGCGACTCGATCTTCTCCTTAACGGCCAATTACAACAATCGTGCTCTACCATGTAACTGTAACATCAATGGATCCATAAGCCTCGAGTGTGAAAAGTTCGGTGGACAATGTCCGTGCAGGGCAAACATTATTGGAAGACGATGCGAGATCTGCAAAACCGGATTCTACGGTTTCCCCAACTGCAAACCTTGCAGCTGTCCCAGCACAGCCCTCTGTGAGCCAGAAACAGGTGCTTGTAGTTGTCCACCGAGGGTTATCGGTGAACGTTGCGATCAATGCGAGGTGGGAACCTATGGATTCCATCCGATCGTCGGCTGCGAGGAATGCAACTGTTCGCCTCTCGGTGTAATCGACGGAGATTTGCAATGCGACTTCTTGAATGGCAACTGCAAATGCAAGGAGAACGTGGTAGGAAGACAATGCGACAAGTGTCGGTCTGGATATTCCCAGTTCCCGCACTGTGAGAAATGCGACTGCGATATCCGCGGGACCACTGCGAATATCTGCGATCAATACACGGCAGAATGCTTCTGTAAGGAAAATGTCCAAGGATCAGCGTGCGACGTGTGCAAGGAGGGTACCTTCAATATTCAGGAGAACAATCAGGAAGGTTGTACCAAGTGTTTCTGTTTCGGAAAAACCACCAGATGTGCGTCAGCGAACTTGTACAGGGTGCAGGTGTCCGATATGACTAATTGGGAATTGTCTCTGTCTAACGAGAAGAGTGGAAATATCACGTACTTGACAACCATACCGCAAGAGTTCAATTTGACGAGTATCGCTATTGGTCTCACCACTAACGACACTTTCGGAAAAGTCGTCTATTTCTCGGCGCCAGAGACTTATTTGTGGAAAAAGTTGACTTCCTATGGAGGTTTCCTGAATTATACCGTGTATTATAGTACCGGACCGTTTGGCGAGGCAGTTAGCGCGGCCGACGTGATTCTTCAAGGTGCCGACACAACGTTGCTTCATTACGCCGAGGAGCAGCCACCGTCGTTCACGAATTTCGAAGCGTCTTTGGAATTGATCGAAACGAACTTTATAACCGAGAATCGTTTGAGCGCTACGAGGGAACAGCTGATGGTGGTGCTGGAGGACCTTCGAGGAATATACATCCGTGCTACCTACTGGAACCCCAGTATTACAGCCTCTTTGTCGCACGTGATTATGGACGTAGCTACAGAGACCTATTCGCCGCAGTATAACGTTCCAGCCAGTGGCGTCGAGCAGTGCCAGTGTCCGCCGAACTACGAAGGACTTTCGTGCGAGGAATGTGCCCCAGGATATTACAGAGTAGATTCTGGACCCCATGGGGGTTATTGCGTTAGTTGCGAGTGCAACGGGCACGCGGATACTTGCGACGTGGAAACCGGCGTATGTTTGGTAAGTCGATTCGGCGATTGAAAGATACATTGATAAAGGATCTAGCTAAATTCCACGAACGTTTTGCTAACCTCTAGATAACGGTTATTATCTACGATCTATCTATTCACATTTACGAGTGTCGAGATCTTTAAACAACTTTTCGTTTACCGTAGGACTGCAAAGACGGCACGACGGGTGACCATTGCGAACTCTGCAAGCAAGGCTACTACGGCAACGCTACCGGAGGAACTCCAACCGATTGTCTGATTTGTGCCTGTCCTCTGCCCTTCCCATCCAACAATTTCGCCACCGGTTGCGAGGTGAACGAGGAAGGAAATAAAATAAGCTGCGACTGTCTTGCCGGTTATTATGGCGCTCGCTGCGAGTCCTGCGTTTCCGGTTTCTACGGAAACCCGGAAGTTTACGGCGACTATTGCAAGCCGTGCAAGTGTTCCGGCAACATCGATACCAACCAAGTCGGTTCCTGCGATTCCAGGACCGGAGAGTGTCTACGTTGTTTGAACAACACTTACGGGGAAGCTTGTAATCTGTGCGCGCCAGGATTTTTCGGCGACGCCGTTGAAAGAAAAGATTGCCGCACCTGTTCGTGCAAAGAATGCGGAATGAAACACTGCGACAGTTACACCGGTCAATGCTACTGTCACGAAAACGTGGTCGGAGAGCAATGCGATCATTGCGCGGACGATCACTATGGCTACGACACGTGCGAAGGTTGCAAAGCGTGCGATTGTGGAATTGCCTCTGAGAGTAGTCAGTGCGACGATGCGACGGGCCAATGTCGATGCAAACCTGGCGTCACTGGACGCAGATGCGATCAATGTATTTCTGGTTACTGGAATTACGGACCGGAAGGGTGTACCTCTTGCGAATGTAACATCGGCTACTCTGTTGGGGTGTCTTGCAACACTACCACTGGCCAGTGTAGTTGTCTACCGGGTGTCATCGGGGAGAAATGTGATCATTGCCCGTATAGGAACGTGTTGATTCCGGGGCAAGGTTGCTTCGCTTGCGACTCCTGTACCGGAAACTTGCTGGACGTCACGGATGAATTATCGGATTTGTTGAATCCTGTTTTCACGGAGTTCAGCACAGTGGCTGAGAGCTACTTCACCAATCAAAGACTGAAGTTCATCAATGACACGGTAAACGACTTGTATCCTAAAGTGAAACTTCTGGACCCCAACAGAGTAAACTTCCTGCCGTTGCAGCAAGAAGTGAAGAGATTGGAAACGGAGGTTTCGAATCAGAAACGCGAGATCGATTATACCGCGGAGGACAGCGAGAAATGGAAGCTCGCGGCGGAGAATACGTTGGAAAACATGAATCTTCTGGAGGAAGATGTAATCAAGGAGATAGACCTAGTGAGATCGACCGTTTCCGAGGTAGAATCGTTAGCCTTGAACATTGAATTGGGCACTGGAGCGAAAGTGGACAGCGCCTTAAAAGAGGCTACAGACATTCTGAAAAAGATCAAAGGGGTATCGTTCGTCGGTTTCCGGGACCGTGCAACGGATCAAGCGGACCAGGCCAACATTCTCGTGTCGGAAATGAACGAGTACAACGTACCAGTCAGCAATTTATCCTCCATCGCGGATAATCTGAGCGACAAGGTGAGGAACGTGTCGGACAAAATGGACGATCTTCTCGAAATCACGTGGAAGGCTCAAGAGCTGGCCAGTGTCGTGGATAGACTGAATCAGGAAAACAGAATCGCAGCTGAGACCGGCAACTTCGACACGGTGAAAAACTCTACCGCAGAGGCGAAGGAAGATCTAATGGCCGGAGAGGAATTGAACGGAAACGCCAGCGAATATCTCCGCGACGCGGATCGTAACGCGAAACTATTAAGGGAAAACGTGATAGACGATTCTACGGATACGTTAAATAGAACGATCGAAGAAAACGACAAACTGCTGTTAGATCTAACTAATCCCGTGCAAAACGCGCACTACCATGCCGAACGTCTTTATAATCGTTCCTTGGATCTGGATAGTATTTTGACGGATACGAGGAATACCGATGCGGTGAAAGCCGTTTCCGCCTACAGAAATATAGGAACGGCGATCGAAGCTGCTCGCGAAGCTGCAGACGACGCGATTGTTGCGGCGAATAACGCGACTACTCTCTCGGACGGTATCGAGCAAAGGTTGCTGGATTCGCGAAACGTGGCTGCGAATTTGCTAGAATCGGCGCAGAATACACTGTCGAAGACAACGGGCAAACCCGAGGTGGATTTGAGCGACGCTCAAACGCATTCCGCCATGATCTCCGAGCAGAATAAACGCAACAGTGAGCTGTTGGATTACATCGACAAGATTCTCGGTAATATCGAAGCCCCTTCTTCGACGGTGGCCCAAGACGCTATGAATCAGGTGATAGAGGTGGAGAAAAATATCAAGCTTTCCGTCGATAACACGAATGCCGTCGATCAAATTCCGGAAGATTTGAAGAAAACGAAACAGCTATCGAAAAACATTTCGGAATCGACTCGCGACATATCCCAGGCGAAGAAGCAAGTACTTGACATCGTCGATAAGTATCTGCCGAACATTGCCAAATTGTTAAGCGACTTGAACGCGAATCAAAGGTCGATAGATACCAATGGAAACGATTTGAAGAGCAAGATCGAGGCGTTGAAGAACAAAATTGCGAACGCCAGGGAACTTGCGGATCGTTACAAGGTCGGCCTGACCTTCTATAGGAATACCACGCTGGAATTGAAGAATCCCGAAAACCTTCCTCTGCTTGCCACGTCTTCCAAGATATCTCTGTACTTCAGAACGAACACGACAAACGGCTTTCTACTATATCTAGGAAACGAGGAGAACGCCAAATTACCACGCTCGAAAACTCACGATTTCATGGCACTGCTGATCGAAAGCGGTTATCCGGTACTCATCGTCGATTTCGGATCCGGTCCCGAGAAGATCATCAACAATAAATTCGTATCGGACAATAAGTGGCGTCAAATAATCGTCGAGAGAACCGGAAATAACGTAAAGCTAATTGTGCGAGAAGATATCGGAGAAGGTAAAGATCGACTTTACGAGAAAGGATACGTGTTACCTGGCTCGCACACGATATTCGATTTGGACCAGGAACAATCGAAATTATTCGTAGGTGGTTATCCGCCGTCCTTTAACATGCAGAACGCCGTCACTGCGTCCTCGTTCGAAGGTGAAATGGAAGAGCTTGTAATAGGAGAAGATACGCCGGTCTCCTTCTGGAATTTCATCGACGGCGAAAATAACGACAAGATTGCCATGGAAAGGGACAAATTGATCAACTTCCAACCCAGTACCGGTTACAGATTCGACAAACACGGATACGCTATCTTAAGCAAGAGAGATTTCCAGATTTCACCGGACAGCAGAAAATTCAGCATTAAATTAAACTTGAAGACGTTCGCGGAAAATGGGCTGATTTACCTAATGGGTAAAGGCAAACAGTTCCTGGCTTTGGAAATGAGAGACGGTCACGTAATCTATCAGTACGATCTCGGGGAAGGTGGAACCAGCTTGAAATCCTGGAACAAGTACAACGATGGAAACTGGCACAACCTGGAAGCTCTCAGGTTCGAGAAGACCGGCGTTCTAAAGATGGACGGCGTGGATGTGGTGAAAGGCAAAGCGGAAGGAAATACTAAGAACTTGGTGTCTTCGGATAACATTTATTTCGGAGGATATCCACCGAATGCTAAACATCCCTATGAGCCTGTGACTAACGAAGGTTTCGAAGGTTGCATCGACGATGTGGTTATTCTAGATACCATAGTCGATCTGACTCGCAACATTCAGGCATTTGGTGTGGTTCCTGCCTGTCCAGTACGGGTAATGTAACATTTGTAAAACTATTCGAATCGATGATCTTGCGGTTAGTTTAACAAATTATAAAACGATGCACAAACCGATCAATTTGTTTATCGTTGTTTAATGTTCCGTGCTGTCTGGCCGTGTTAATTGAAAACCTAGCAGTCGTTTTGCTTTGGTTACATGATATTTTGCTTTTTTCTTTAGTTCGTAAGCTTGGTATCTTTCGAGGAGAACGTATCCGGCTATGTAAGATGGCACAACATCTCCGTGCCGAACAGTCTTCAAGTGAACCTGAAGTTCAAGACTTTGGCGAACGACGGCTTGATCTTCTACGTGACCGATCATGAGAAAGGTGTAGTTAGCTATTTGTCGCTCATCGACGGTGTTCTCGTCTTCAATAGTCAGGGCCAGGAATTACGAACAACATCCACGGGCATCAAGTTCAACGACAACGAGTGGCACGTAGTCACGGCTACGCACTCGACCGATTCTCTCAAGCTCGACATCGACGATATTAAGAATTACAGTACCGATCTAGATGCACCCCTACTGAACATACCTTATGGCAGTTTGTATATCGGTGGTTTACCGGCTGCCTTTGGTATCCCTCCGACTGGCGCGATGACGCCGTTTATCGGTTGTATCGGAGATGCAACGTTGAACGGTGTCATCGTTAATTTCGCCAACACGACAGAAAGGCCTCACGCTCTCCTTGGAAAGTGCAAGCTGGGTGATCCATCGTGTAAGCAATTGACGTTTTTCAAATGATAAATAAGCTGAAACTTTCGAAGCGTTAAATTAATACACATAAATATATCTACATACATGGTACAGCTGCACCATCTAAACCCGAATCAGAACCGAACGTCCCGCCTCCTCTGTTGCCCACGGAAAGTCCAGACGACAACGTCGAAGTATCTACCCAGATTAGTGAGTACGATGTTACAAGTAATAACATGAATAATGAGTACGACGAGGAGTCTAGTCGAGGAATCTAATCTGTAACTTACTACTCGATATTGTTAGACATCATCGACGTTGATATCGATAAGGAAACGGACGAGGAAGAACCTACGATAGAGGGACGAGGCCATCATCACGATGATTTCGTTACAACCACAGAGGCTACTACTTCCACTCAAAGAACCACACCGTTGCACATCGACGAATGTCGATTACCATATTACCCGGCTATAGATCCTGACATGGAAAATGCCTGGCGTTTCGGTACGATATTTCCGCGCGATTTTGAAAAATATACGAAACGAGGAATTTCGGTGAAAGAATGGCATCGTTTTCAGGTACTGCGAGAAACAGCAGATTAGAATACAGATCTCTAAACGGCAGATACAAGAACGACTACGATTTCCAAATCGCTATCAAAACGATGGCCGACGAAGGAATCATTTTCTATACGTCGGACCTTGCCAATCAGAATTTGATCGCTGTGTATATCAACGAAGGAAAGGTAAAGTGTCGATGTTCGATAAAATATCTGACATCGATCGCAATGTCAGGTAATTGGTATTGATTCGGAAACATATACTCGAGATAAAGCCGTTTTTCTCTATTGCAACATCAATAACAATTTTTATCAGCTACTTTTACGTGTAAACAAGTTTAGAAAATTCGAATCGATCGCAATTTGAATTACATTATGTCTAATCGTCATATATTTTTTTTAAGATTTATTACAAATTTGATTGTGGAAGCGGACCAGCTATATTAGTCAGCAATAGAAAAATAAACGACGATGAATGGCACATCGTAATATTTAAAAGACAAGGAAACCATGGACAGCTTATCGTAGACGAAGATGATGCAGTTACCGGATCTTCTCAAGGAACAACGGAAACCATGAATGTTAGCCCGCCGTTCTACGTAGGAGGGGTGTCACAGGACATGTCCAACAAAGTTCTTAATACGATCGTAAGTAAATATCATCTACCTGATAAACGTTGAACCTATTTTACTTGATTTCTTTCCTCTTTAATGAGAGTTTGGTTATTAATTTCAGAGTATGAATCACACCTTCAATGGATGCCTAGGAAACTTCATGGTAAATGGTCAACCAGTTGGTGAGCCTATAAATAAAGTGGGTGTAATTCCATGTTCAAAACGAATCGAACCTGGATTGTTCTTCTATCCGGGTAATGGTAGTAATCTGTTCAGAGCAGGTACATATAGTACAGTTTTAAATAATCGACTATACATTGATGGAATTTTGTAGGACGAATTCTAATTCTACAATACAATTTTAGTGGACAGGTTCACAGTTGGCAGAACAGTCGACATCCAAATGGACATTAAACCACGTTCCACTTCTGGTCACCTGCTATCTGTCCATGGAAAACGGGATTACTTGGTCCTAGAAATGATTAACGGAACGGTGAAGTTCCTTGTTAAAACGGCAAAAGGTTCGATAGAAACTTCGTTTGAACCAACGAAGCCGAATTCCTTGTGCGATGGCAATTGGCACAATATTCGAGGTAATATTTCATTTTTATCTCGATAAAAAAAGGATAAAGAAAGTGAATAACTTTTTGTCGTTTCTTTTGCACAGCTGTTAAACAGAAGAATGCCGTGCTCTTATCGGTTGACTACAAAGCAGCTGAGCCAGGAATCGGCGGGAAAAATGTGGCGGGAGTTCTATCGAAGCATCCGATCTTCATCGGTGGTCATCCGATGCTTGGAAAAAGATTACGTGGAAGTAGCTCGCAAGCACAATACGTGGGGTGTATTAGAAACATTCAAATCAATATGAGAGCTATCCAAATGAGCCCCGAACGTGCTTACGGACAAGTCCTCGCGGGAGTATGCCCAACGATATAAGAATCTCCAAGAACGTCGTTTAAAAGTGCACTTAAAATCAATTAACGTAACGTTGCCACTCTTTTTTTGCAACCATCTGCCAATCAATTTTCAAATGATGTTTTTTAACCAAAAAAAGAATGACTTATATATACAACGTTATATGATGCCAGTTCATTTTTTAAATAAGAAATGTTTATTCTAGAATTTTAAGTATTTAAGATAATTGTTCGAGAATAATGGGGAATAAATTAAACATCATCGGACATAAACAGCCATATCTCAGGGCCTAGCCACCACCGATGTATTCAAATTTTCGAGGGTACTACTGAACAATCGTAATATGCCTTCTAATACAGATTCTCGAGAAATATCATGCAAAAGAATAAAATTTTCAATAAGCGTACAATCTCGTTCGAATACACATAAGACTGAACGTCGTTTTTTCCACTTTTTTACGGTGGTAAATAAAGCTACGTATTCCCCACTACGCATCCATCGACGTTTATTTAAACATCCGAGTAAGCTATTTTACCATAATTCATATTAGGCGAATTACAAGTTTCTTACAAGAAAAAAAAAAAAAAAAGAAAACGAAGAAAACGAAGTGATAACGATATACTTATACAGAAGGTATTGTAATACACAACCAAAGAAAACTATTTTATACCATAATGAAAATTATAAAAAGTTCTGTGCTATTGATAAAGAAACTTTGTGACTTTTCTGTAAACATAAAGACATTTAGAGAAATGAAGACGCTAAATAAAGAAAATAACATGATTAAGAAATATATTTGCAAAATAATTTTCTACTCTTTAAGTGCTCCTTCTAATTCGCCTTTTAAATTCTGTCGCATTCTCCTCGACGATATGCCGACAGTGGAGCCCGAAGATTCTATAGCATTGTAATACGCGCGAACATACTATCAAATAAACGATACTATACCAAATGACTTGAAATACGTAAAACGAAATTTATTATGACAACTACCAAACTGTATATAAAATTTCTCACAATTCCCGAGTACACACGTTGAAGAAGACTGAGAAAAGAATGATTTTCAACATTTAATCCGTTGAGCGTTGACCGTGTAAAACGTTAATGTATTGTAAAGATACTTCAGCATATTATATTCTTATTTTATAATACGTTTTCTTTTTTTCAGTGTTCGGATTTAATGATTAAACATATAAAAAGTAAAAAGGAAAGGTTCCGTGGAAATCGAAAGTTTTATTACAAAATTATTAAAGGATATGCTAATCACTTGTATTACTCAATATATTAAAATCGTAAGCTTTTTAGGCTATTGGAAAATGTGTTATGTATAGAGGGTAAAATAGAGGGTAAAAAGAATTTATATGTAAAACATAACTCATGATTGACACGTTAAACGTCCAAAGTAAAATATGCAGTATTTCTTGCTGTATCGAAGATAAACGCATCGAGATGAGAAGCCGAGTTATACAAAGGTCTTACATTTGATGGCAGATAACTATCTTATTTTGTAAATATTTGTGCAAAGACAAGAAACTAAAATTTTATTATGTATTTATTTAAAAATAGCTAAGGGATCGAATGCTCTTCATACACTGGTTATTACAAAATCAATTTCAAAAGAGAACAATACTGAGGAAATTCGAAACTGTTAAGTATCGTATACCGTTAGTTCAAACTATTATCTGTGAATTATTCTGTGAAAATAGCATTCTTATCTTGTAAGTTGTAAACGATATATGTATACGACCGTGTTCGCTTAGAGTATAATAATTTATTTAAGCGATCGTTGTATAGCATGTTTATTTCATCGTACGCACTTTTAGATGTTTTATTAAAATCATATAAATAATGTTGAGAGAAGAGAAGAAATTATTCTTCATTCTGACATTTGATATTAATCTTTTAGAACACATTTAAATCTTAATAGTAGCAATTACCATATCGATAATTTCTATACTTTTTGTTTCTTACTTGTCTAAAGCATTATCATAAAACACTTAAAGACTTCTATATATGTAAAAAATTCCCTGAAATAGTTGACAAATAGTTGGTTTATCAGATGTTAAACAAAGAATCGATTTTATAGAAATGTACATGAGATTACTTAGAATAACTAAAAATGATTTACTATTTATCATGCAATTTCAGGAACATTCTCAATGAAATATTATATCACAGTGTAATGATCCAGACATTCAATTAGATTTTTGTATGTGGCAATTGCGTCTGTACAATTGTTTATCACAAAAGGCATGTCGTTTGTTCTTTTCAGTACATTTTGAAAGATATCCTGCAGTAACTGCAGGATGAATTATGCAAATATCCCAATATTTGCACATAAGTACGAAGATATTCCATGCACCTTGAAAGTTAGTCACAGTGAATATAACAAACAACAGAATAGATGAACATCAAATTATCTGGGCATGCACAGTACATTGGTATGAGATTTTATTCTATGCCATGTGCAAAAATCATCACTAGTCCAGGTTCAACCATCATGTCTTCCGGCATATGAGTATTATCACAATAAAGAACTAACACTGCTTGTTTACCAGGGACTCTTTTACAAACATAATTGTCATATTGCCTTCTGGAATTCTGTCTGGTTTCAAGGGAGTTTAAGCCTGGAGGCCATTTCCTTTCGTGACAATTTTCCATTAATTCATCGATCACATGAGGCGGGCAATTATATTCCGATAAAGTTCTCTTTATCATCGTCTACAAAATTACGTTCATTTATTCGTTTACCAGAATTGATTGATTAACATTAATTTATGGAATACGGTACCTGCAACAGTTCATCCGGGGTGGAAATCATTCCTCCCCATCTTGTTACTCTTGCTCTAGGAAGGGTAGCAGACCATCTTACAACTTCGTCTCTTTCCATTTGGTCAGCGATAGCGCGCATTGCTGGATTTGAAACTCTCAATGCTCTCATAAAGTCTTTTAAAAGATGTATTTCCCTCTTGTGTTCATTTATTTGAAGTTGTTGTTCACCTAATTCACGTTTCATATCGGCAAGCTTTTGTTGTTGCGAATGTATAATATTTCTGAGTTCTCTCACACAATTATGATCTTTTAGCTCATTTTTAGGAATAATAAGACTACATCCTTGTTCACAAAGCATCGGTCTCTTGGGATTATATTCACATTGCTCCAAGTGTGACACTAAACTATCGAGCTTAACTATTACTTGACATCCGTACATAATGTTATCACAACTAATACAAAGGCGGGCCAACAGATTCCGAAGAATTCTTGGAACTGCTCTAAGCTGAGCAGATGTAATTGGTGTACGATCCAACGGACAGGTGGGCTGTCTATTTATCCATTCATTAATGCATGTACGACAAAAGGCATGTTCACATACAGGTGCCTGCAACATATTGCTCACCTACCAGTCTTTAAGCCAAACTACACACTTCGTAAGACTTAGTACTATATATAAAAATATATAATGAATACTAAATAATGTCCTAAACACTTACAAAAATTTACAAAATATCATTATATATGTTAATCTTATTCGTTAAAAGAAAAACGGAAGCGATCCGAAACTGATAACAGTTATAAACACTTTGACAGAACGAAAATTACAAAAAGTACAAATGACTGATATTATAAAATATCAAACTTTAAGGAATACTTTCCATTTACTCGATCGTTGTAAATAATACGGTGTGTGAAAACAATCATCAGATGGTCGTACTAAACAATGGAGAGGAGAATAATTATGAAAAAGATGAAAGAAAGACGACAGAAATGTTAGGTTAGTTTTCCGTAAACGCAAAAGTTTGCTTATTGGAAGCATTCTATCGTAAACGAACGAAACAGAAATAATACCTGGACAGGATCCTCCAGAACACCAGAGCATATCGGACAAACAAGTTCCTCGTCAACTTCGCCCTGAAAGCGGTTCACATCGAACCCCATAATGTGAACTAAGTACAGTAACTCGTCTTTGTATGTAGCGACGAGCCTCTCCTGTAAAACTGTGGATCCAGAATCCAGAATCAGAAATTCGATGGCGTACGATGTGAAAGCTTCAGAAGTATACCGTTACTTTCCACAAGCATCGCGCAACATGACAATAGTCGCTTGCAATTAATGTAAATGTATCACAGTATCAATGCATATTATGGTTTTATTTGCCTGAAATTTGATGATTTCACGATATACGATTAATCATTATTATAAATCACCATAGAGCTGGATCGAACCTTTCATTCGGTCACAGAAGGAAACTCGCTTTTTCAATGCGGCAAATTTCGAGGTTCGCAGTTTGAATGATTAAATTAATCGTAAGAAACAACAAGTAATGCAAGATTATGAATTTATTAAATCTTATAAAATCGAACAAACATTAACTTATTTCACATAATGAATTTTGTTATGCAACATGACATAACGAGACATTATAATTGTAATTAAAACAAAAAATGAAAAATCTCAAATTATAATTGATTATGTTTTCGGATTTTATTTAGGTACATTGCATCGCGCTTCATAAGTTGAACACATCCCCATTATTTTTTGAAAGATTTCTATCAGAAGGTAATTTACGCTTATCTGCAAATAAAATATTCCTGATAACGTACAATTAACGTACAAAATCCTCGCAAGTGTAGGTTAATACATTATGATATATAATGATTATAGATATAATATATTACAGCTTTGAAGTGGTCATTTTTCAGTCGCGCGCTTTAATCCTACGATATTTCTTATTATCTACAATGAGATTCCAAATTATCTCAATGAATCGGCAATCTACTTATACGTTATTAAATATTTTGATTAAACAGGAAATAAATCATTTATACGTTGTATCATATTCATTACTATCCATGCTTTATCGCGTCTTTTTTCTAGACACGAAGAATCTAATTTGTGAAATTTATAAAGCACATTTGTATCTTAAAAAATCTCGATTCTATCGAACATGATAAATGCTTCCAGAATTAATCATTAGCGTGTATATTTTGATTGATAAGGCCAGATAGTCGCAAAGAGATAACAGAATTGGAAAAGCGGATCAGTATTGCAGTTAAGAGCGTAGGAACAGGTTCGCTTTAAGAAATCGCGAAGCAGACATGGGCGAGAGGAAACGCTCTATCAAGGAGATACAAGGTATTTGGTTCATATTTTGAAAATCTGTTTGTTTATCTTCGATATTATTCCATAAATTGCTAAATAAAATTAGCTTGAATCTTTTTTCCGAAAAAAAAAAAAGAAAAAATGGAAAGAGATCACTCTTAAGGGCGCAAATTACAAAAATGTCCTAGATTTATTTGAATCTAATTTAATTTTTGGAATGACAGCTGTTTAATTTTAACGTCTAAACGTTTCTGCACCCATCGAGTAAGTAGTAAAAAAATATATCCAACTTATACATATCGAAGCAATTTAAACTTCGATAGCTCAAGTACGCGGTCTAATTAAAAACTGACTCGAGTGTTGTTTAATTATATTGTATGAATATGTAGAAAACATGATGATAAAATTCGATCATGAATTTGATTATGAATTAAATTTTTCCACCTTGAATTAAACATGTTACATATGTAGTTATATTTTCCTCAAAATTATGAAACAATTGACAAGCCGTAATGCGATATTTGACAGGACAACCTAGGTCAAATCGTTTTACTTTTGATTTGGTTGAATGTTTGATTAAAGCGTGACCCAATTCGAGAACGATAAATTACTACAGCGGCCCTTAAATATTAATATAACAGATTGGTATAACAGATTATATTTCATTGGCGTTGTTCGCGATATGCTAACAATAAGCAGTATTTAAATCTCGTTAAATCGTCGTAACGCAAAATGTTAACAAGTGGATGATCGATTCTCTCTGAAGGCGATCCTTCGATCCTTTCTGCTTGTTTAATTAAATTCAATGTGCGTCAAAGTGTCAACATTATTTACGTATAAAGTTGTTGCATCATCGTATTAAAAAATGCGATTTTCAAGAAGCGTCGTCCGCAGTGGTAGAAACCTCACTTCTACACGCGAAGGACGACGTGTTATAAAACGAGTAACTGTAGAGGGAATTACGCTATCAGATTATTGAAATTGAAAGAAAGTAGATGAAATGGAAAAAGAAATACCAGTAAAAGGATAATTTTTGCTGGGAAAAATAAATGGATACAGCTAGAAACGCACGTGAATGGTGGTACGCTGAAATCGGGATGGGTAGTAGAAGAAACGTGTAATTGTGTCGTACGAGTGTGTTATCAAATTTATTTTTTTCCACCATTTATGGTTTTCAGATTATCCGGACAATGAGAGTAACACGGAGGAAAATCAAAAGGTAAATATCGAATGTTGTTGCTTATCGACATCGAGAAACGATAAAAGTATCATCTTCCTATTTGATATAGTATAGTGATGAATTAACGATATAATTGAATATCGTTACGAATCACCGATTTATACCCATGATAAATCGTCAGTATTTAGTAGACCACAATTATCTATAATTCAAAGTTAATACCTAATTGCTTTTGTACAATTCGTTTGTTATACAATAGAAGATAAAATGGGGTCGCGGTAAATTAGGATGCTCGATTGCTCAATGGTCCTAACGATAGATTATACGATTCGTCTTAATTAACCAGCAGGTTATATTCAAATTCCGTCGACGTACATTGTGTCGATCGATTGTTATTATTACGCTTTCACTCGCGTGGAGTACCAGTGATCAGCCTTGCGTAACATTGAAAAACGGAAACGCAAGTTTAAGTGGGAATTTCCTTAAGCGATAAACCCGTTCTTCGGAAACCGTGCTTCGTGTTCTGTTTCACCGGCAATACGAAAAATCACTTAAGTAATAAAATCGGCAAGGACTAAGAATAATCTGCGCGTAAATTATGTACACTTGCCCAACTGCGAATACTTTCACCGAGTTAATTGAACTTTATACATATAGGGAGGGATATCACAGAGAATTAAAATTCCTTTGTGGCAAAACATTACGTTTAACCATTACTTACCAGTACTTTATTCGAAGAAAAGAACTTGGCATAATGTCGGTCAATGACGGGGATTGTGACTTTAAAGTAAACGCATCGCGAGATAAACTTGTCCAATATCGTAAGACACGCCTCTGCAAAATGGACCAGTTTAGCGAAATAATGTCATGGTATCTTAAACAGAAATCGAGATCAGATTTCACTTTTCTTTTGTATCGAAACGTTTGCCTT
The DNA here is from genome assembly GCF_000188095.3 of Bombus impatiens. NCBI lineage: Eukaryota > Metazoa > Arthropoda > Insecta > Hymenoptera > Apidae > Bombus > Bombus impatiens. Next base: position 163,538 of record NT_176652.1, read on the forward strand.
CCGTCCGTCAAAATTCGTTAATTTAAGTATTTTTCTTACTTAAATTCCTGAGAAACTCGTTGTTATCGCTTAAAGTAGCAAAAGTGTATAATTGTTTCTCGGTCGAGATATCGCTGATTAGTAATCTTGATAATTAAATTTACGTTTAAACGTATAGATCACTTTTTATTTATCGTTTATCTCGAAGAATGAAAATCAGACGTTGGAAAGAATTGTCTTACGCCGTTTTTGCGCTAATACTGCTGTTGTTGCGCGTTCCTTAGTTTGACGTATTACACGAAAAGCTTCTTTTACTTTACGATACGATATAGAAGATTAAGCATTTAATCTACCCAGTTAATGATATCTTACCGATGCGTAGTAGTGGATAAATGTTTTAATAAATCAACGTTTTATATATAATTAGTTCACAACGTAGCCGTTTAATGCTCGATGGTAATAAAAAATTGCGTACGTCGTGCTTGCTGTTATTCCTCTTACGACGTTTCCTGTCACTGTTCTAACAAGTTTGCGAAAATAAATGTACCATTGCAGTGTTTCGTTGGAAATGTTATTTGTACGCGATACCGTTAAGGTGTAGCGTAAGATGTTAACCGCGCATCAAAAGAAGACTTTCACATTGTTCCAAGTATGCGAGACGGCGAGTATACCACTACCTAACAATGTTCGTCAATGCCATCGTCGGACTTAATCGTAGTGCCTACATATTGTAGATACGCGACAAAATCAACAGTGCAGCTTCAACTACCAACCGCGTCGTACGTTGATCGTGCTGAGAAATATCGATCTAGGTATCACGGTTCACTGGTGATCTACACACTGTAATTCGTGTCCCTCGCGAATGGAAAGGTGTTTTCAATCGATACTGCTTTCCAGAATTCTTCGGCTGTCATGTAACGTGTCTCAATATGTTATTTCAGCGTAAAACTTACTCGAGTGTCTCGTTCAAATTTTAGCAGAATTCACGTAGTTAACGTAGATCATTAACTCGACCATCACGATGACTACTGAGAAGGAGGAGAAAGCGAAGGTAGAAATTTTACGTGAATATCGCTTATTTTATTTCGACAAGATTACGAGGATTTATATATAGAAGATATAGTTGATATAGTTTTAACCAGTTGACTGGAATTGATAGAAATTTGACGATGAAGCAACATATCGACCGCTGAATAAATTGCAGTTTTACTTGGATCACTCTCCGCGATATTTTTCGCACTAGTATTAAACCATATGTAACCTTTTGTAACCTTGTGAAAAAGAAACTTGCTCTTTTCATTACATAGAAACATAGTACATAGAAAATCGTTAATATAACGAAACAACGTAGAAAGATTTATATAGTTTGCTATAACATTTTTATCAGCTTTAACATTTTTAACATAGTTTCCGATGCATAATATGTTACGAATAATAAAGATAATAACAGATGTTATCGGTTACTCAACAATGAGTACAAGTAAGTTTCGCAATTCAGAATTCGCGGTCCTCTTATCAATGTTATCGTAATGGCACAAATCTTCAAGAATTTCCTTTATCTTATGTAGTGCGTAAACTAGCGCGATTAATGAAAATTAAACTGGCTAAGTCATTGTTGTTAACATAACATTTATTTTCATTATCGAACGTATTGTTTTTTTCGCCAATTGATTAAGTTAGTTTTTCTTTTTCCTTGTAAAAGGATAACGACAAATCTAATCTAAGTGCGAGTCGTTCATCGCGTCTAATTTGAAGTCGCAATTCATTAAAAAAGTAGTTAACTTCTTATCACTTCCAATTGTCCTGTTAAAACTCGGTTAGATCCAGTAAAGCAAACTTTTCAATAAGTAAAAAAAGACGTCCGTTTTGTAGTTTTCTTTGGCATATTTTTAATTTAATATATTTTTTAATAAGAATTTACATTTTACATACTCGATTATACGTTGGTACGGAACTCATATGTAACAAAACGATGTATCCGTTACTGGTGAAACTGGTCATTGAATGCCAGCGTTTAAGCCAAATAGTACCGATAGCGTAAATCGCTGTATATAATTCTGCGAATCGTACGTGGCCTTCGCATTTTACGACACAATCTATTGTATTTACAACAAGGAATAATTCCTTTCAATCAGCAGTGATGATAACGAAATTAATCGAGTCACGCGAAACGTGCTACTAGCGTTCGTTTCGCATCCGGTTTTTCCAACTCGATTCGCACAGATCAGATTTTATAATATAATTTTTTTGTAATTTTGCAGAAGCTGAAGTATCCCAAGTCGATATTTTTTATCGTGTCCAATGAATTCTGCGAGAGATTCTCTTTCTATGGAATGCGTAGTATGTAGAAATGCAATAGCGATAAAGTTTTTAGTATTTTTTCCTGTTGGCGCTTAATTTACGTATTAATTGTTTTAGTCGAAAAAGTATTTATACGATCTTATACGTTAGTTCGTGAATATCGTGTAATATTAAACAATTCTTTTATTTAGCTGTACTGACGCTTTATCTAAGGAATCAATTAAACTACGACGATAACGCATCTACCGTCATATATCATGTGTTCACGATGTTCGTATACTTTTTCCCTATATTCGGAGCGATGCTGGCGGATTCCTTAATGGGAAAATTTCACACCATCTTATACTTGAGTATCATTTATGCTCTAGGCCAACTTCTGCTATCTTTAAGCGCTGCGCCCCCATTACATATATCTCCTAGGTAAGATTAATATTTCGTTTTAATGTTTTAACGTCTTAATCTCTATCGTTAATTGTTCCAAACGGTTCAACCGATTAAATCGTTGTCTTTGTCTCGTAGATTATCATCTGTGTTATCTTAATATTCAACGTTTTCTCTGTTTTAAATAAGTAGCGAGTCAATGAAGTACTATATCAAACATCGATCGAGGTCTAATTACGTTTGTCAAACGTGTAACTTTGCAGAGAATTTTCATTGCTTGGCCTACTCCTTATAGCCCTTGGCACAGGCGGTATAAAACCTTGCGTGGCTGCATTCGGCGGCGATCAATTCATACTACCGCTACAGGAGCGATACTTGTCCACATTCTTCTCCCTGTTTTACTTTTCTATCAACTTCGGATCTCTGATCTCGAGCTTCCTCACGCCCGTGCTTCGTAGCGAGGTCACGTGTTTCGGCGAAAATACCTGTTATTCTCTGGCATTTTTTGTGCCAGCCGTTCTTATGACGTTATCCGTCGGTAAGTTCCGAGAACAGTCGTATACGAAAATGTGAACGATCCTAAAACGACGAAACTGTTCGATCATCCCGAATTTTCTGTTTCAGTGATATTCCTTCTTGGGAAACCTTTGTACAGAATAACCAAGCCGACGGGCAACGTCGTTTTGAATGTTTCTAAGTGCGTTTCTGTAAGTTCAATCATGTTTCTATTTAAAACCGACTAATTCAGGCATAATTCAGATTTTCGAATACGTGAGATTCGTGTTTGAAATTTCAGTACGCTGTCTACAAAAAGTTTACGTCAAAGAATGAGAAAAGGGAGAATTGGCTCGAGTATGCGGATGACAAGTACGAGAAATCACTGATAAACGATATTAAAGCAGCTCTGCAGGTGATGAAATTGTTTATCCCGATACCGATATTTTGGGCACTTTTCGATCAGCAAGGCTCTCGATGGACGTTTCAAGCAACCCGAATGACCGGCGAAATCGGAAACTTCCTGCTTCAACCAGATCAGATGCAAGTGTTCAATCCTTTTTTGGTGCTCGCCTTTATACCTTTGTTCGAGACTTGTCTCTATCCTCTTATGAGAAAGATCGGCTTACGAACTCCGCTGAGAATCTTGTCTATCGGCGGTTTCTTAGCTTCTTTGTCGTTCGTAGTAGCGGCCATGGTTGAATTTCAGCTCGAGGTACGTGGTTAAATTAAAAATAAGCAACACGACGTACAATGCCCCATTACGGCATACAAATACGATAGTATCTCTAGTTACGTTCAAATAATTTTACGAGGAATATCTTAATTCACGTTGAACGCTCTCTTTTTACTTTCGTTTTACTTGCAGAAAACGTATCCGGTTTTGCCTTCGAAAAATTTCGCACAATTGCGCCTTTTCAATACTCTGGATTGTCCCGTAACTATAACGACGCATAATCCTGAATTATCTTTTGTCCTCGAAAGTATGGATATGTGGGAAGACAAGTATATCGAAGCGAGTGGCGAAGCAGTATGGCGGTATAGGGCAGATTTTTCAAAATGCAATAGAGCCGATATCACGAGATTCAATGAAACAGCTGGTATATTAAAGTTCTTTCGTATGATTTGTTTAACGATATTTAACGATCGTGTGTATTTTTAGGAACGATCGTGTTACCCGAAGGCAATGCGACTTCTTACGTTGTAACGCAGAGAAATGAACTTTATAGTTACACGGATTCGGTGGATAAATCGACCTCTGGCGAACCTTTGATACGCGGGCTCGTCTACGTAAATTCATCGTGGGACCCTGTCCCTCTGAAATTTATGAAGGGCGACGCAACAGTCTTTGAATTCAAGATAAATGGTACTTCGCTTCAGGAAACCAGGCTAGCTGAACTCAAACCTGACACATACGATATTCATTTGAACGGTACATTAGTAAAGAAAGACGTACGTCTCAAACTTGGTGGAGTTTACACGGTGGTCGGATCTGTTATTGGAGAAAAGTCGATGGCTAACGTTGTAACTGTAACCGAACCAAATTCCATGCATATATTGTGGTTGATTCCTCAATATGTTATTCTCACGATGGGCGAAGTCATGTTCTCGGTGACTGGCTTAGAGTTTGCATTCACGCAAGCCCCTGCCAGTATGAAGTCCCTTTTACAGGCTTCTTGGCTGTTGACAGTAGCTTTTGGCAATCTCATTGTAGTCATTGTGGCGGAAATCTCGATTTTCGATCGTCAGGTAAGTACGAGTTGACGTAATTTTATGTTTAAATGCGCCTATGCATCAGCCCTTGGTAAAAACAAACGTACGTGTACTCGATACTAGAGTTTTTTAAACGATTCAAGGCCAGATCGGCGACAGTCGTGATTACCCAATCGCTTTTGCGTTACGGTCACTACGAATCATGCATTATTCAACGTCCACAACATTAAACTTCTCGAAAAGTTACACTACCTTAACCTCGATACCTACTAAAATTCTTTCCAATATCCAACATAATATTTTCTTCGTTCTTGTTATTTAGGCTTATGAATTCCTTTTGTTCGCGGGATTAATGTTCATCGATATAATTATTTTCGCTGTAATGGCGAAATTTTACAAGTACGTAGACGAAGGCGAAATTACCGAAGAAACCATTCAAATGAGCCAAGAAACTGGAGCGTTTAATGCGTCTTATCATCAAGATGAGAAGTGATCTATCGTTGTGAAACTACGTGTACGCTTTACACTTTACGACTTCTGCGTCTCAAGTACTTGTGAGTAAGTACATATATGTATACACACATGTGCATGTATATGCATGTATGTATGTACTTAACTGCGACGTTTTAGGACAATTACGTTGCGAGTTCAGACTTAACATCGTGAATGTTTTCTTAGTCTCTAAAATCTAAAATATGCATCGATCGCAAGATTTGTACATAATCGCTGCGAACGGCGCGTATCTTTTACGTCGATTTCTACCTTACCTCAAAGGTAAGAGAATGTTTTCCTGAAAAATAGAAAGAAAATTTCAGATCACGAGTTGGCAAATTGTTTCTCATAAAATACGAAAAGTACAACGAATAATTCTTTTGTATCGTTTTCGCGTAAAATAAACTACTTCCACTCGACTAATTCCAATAATTTCTTTACACAAGTGATAGAAAATTATAATTTTTATATTCGTAGAAACGAAATGGAGCTTTATATGACGTAAAAGGTAACGATGTTTTATAAAAGATAGCTATTAATTAGCCGAACGTATTAGCCTATGTCGCTTATAGTATTTATTATACCGCAAAGATTCAAGTCTCAAGTTTCAAGATAGCATAAAAATCTACTGCATACAAATATTCGTATCATATTTTCTGCGTGACTTATTTTCGCGACACTTGTGAAACTTGTACATAAACCTATGAATAAATGTACATATTTTTCTAAACATTCGATTATCCTTTGATAACGATTTATCCGCTACTTTATCCTATTCTCTGAAACAATTCTTTACTCTTCGTAATTTGATATATTGCGTAAATCGTTATTTTTATTTGTTCTGCGCATCGAAGAAAGAATTGGCAATTCCTTATAAAATAAACAATTTATTTAGTAAAATAATAATACATCATTTGTTATTTGTATTTTACACCACCTTTTTAATTAATGGAAGGACAAAAATAATAATGATAACGATATAATATACGAAACATATCGCGAACATGAATCGCAATGTTTTCATTGCATTTCTATGCTACAGCTCACAATACGTACAATCACGCTACAAATCACTATGTAATAGTCTATTTGTACACAGATTGTCCTTTCATAGTGTCCTTTCTATAAAATTTAACGAATTTATATAGTCGACGATGCAGTGCTGTAAAGGCATTGAAAGGCTAACAATAAATTCATGCTGTTGTGTTTTAATTTTCGATCTACGATCGAATGTTATTAAAGGGACGAATCTGTAGGAGATGTTTCGTCTTTCGTTCTATTATATGATACATATACATGTAACGGGGATGTAAATAGTAACTCTGAGTAAAATTACATAGTCGGCGCTAATTACACGTAGTGCTTAAAATTTGCCAAAATAAATAGTCGTTTCTATATCTTGTGTTGGGTACGATAATAGGCTCTTTTATCTTAAAACTGTTTTAAGATTAACAGTATTATAGGTATCATAGAAAAATAAAATACGTATTATCACTGCTTCAAGCCAATAAATTATATATGTATATATATAGAGCGTTGTATAGTAGCCAATATTAAAGGAACAGCTTCTTCGTAACAAATATATAATATATGTACAGAATTTTCATTTAGGTGATATAAATCACAGGAGTAATGCCAAAAGCAACAGCACATGCAAGATGCAAGTTGTTCTATCATTTTCGTCGTTACTTCATACGCGCGCGCACGAAATGTGCTAAACGTTGGTACAACTATGTTAACACAAAGTGTTACGTACTTTTATACGTCGAGTCACGAATTACACGTAAAATAAACTTTCTGTGTACTACGATACACGAAATTCTTTCGATTATTGTGACATTAAATATTTTTTTTGCCTTGAGAAAATATCAAATTTAATGTGATTACACATTATATGTATGTATATATGTATATATGTATATATTTTTACGAACGTCGTAACAACTGAATCCAAAATGTACCATTAACAGCCACGATAATTCCATAAGCCTAAACCGAAATTCTGATTTAGAACGTATATCTACTTTTAAGTTAGTACTAGATACTTTCGAATCATAGAGGAATAATAAATTTCTTCGGTGGACGAACAATAGTTATCGATACGTAGAGAAAGGAAGAGTTGGTGAAAACATGCGATAAACGTTATTACTATATTGAAAAATTATAATCAGGTATAAAGTGATATTAAACGTTATACGTAGTTATAATCTCCAATCCGTACTCTATGTTGCAAGTCTAACGGTGAGTAGAAAAATAATGTCAATCATATGGCTAACCGTACTTGCTATGAAAGTACAAACTATAGTACATCATGGAGTTAAAAAATATGTGTTTTCAAATAAACACGATAGGTTTTAACGACGGTAGAATGTTCATCGTTTCACGTGGTAAACTCTTTCACAAAACGCAAAAATGGTCTCGTGTCAGATCTTTCGCTTAATTTTCTATCTCGACTTCCCGCGTCGTACAAATATTAAAGTTGCGTACATTCGATATATAGATAAATGTTTCCGATATGGTACGTTAACAGTGAGCTAAGCACCAGAAAAAATATTAAAATCAAATATATTCGGAATTTAGTCAAACTATATATGGTCCTCTTCTTTGTTAGTTTTTGCCGGTGTCGCCGGTGTTGGATCGTCGTGGAATAACGGATTCTTTACTTCCATTTCACCAGTCTTAACAAAAACACATTAGTAATGTAACATGTCGTTATACGATTCTGGCGATCTAACTAAGTATAAATGTAACTTACAGAAGCCAGTCCTGGGCATTCGTAAACAGTGTAGTCTCCTTCCTCGTTTTCCTCCTCGCTCTCTGCTTCGGATACAGAGCCTGGGTCTCTGGTTGCAGAAACACGACTACACAAATCATTATCCAAACAATACTCTCTAATTAGAATAAAACTTTTAAAAACCGTTTTGACACTTGCAAAGGTTGGACAAAAATTCTCACTGAGCATTTCCTATACCCATTTTCTTTTAAACATCGCAATAAATCGAAGACACGAAACAAGGATAGTTGTTGCTTCAAATGCGTTATTTAAATGACTTACTTTTCCATAGCGATGATTTGTTGTTTCTGATGTTGGAAGTGATACATCTGGGCAGACTGCGCGAGTCTTTGGTCTCCAGATGGTGATATCTCTTTATTTGGACCAGTTACACCGTAAGCTGGATATTCTATATCAGCAGCCGCTTTAGCACCCCGTTTTAACCTGTTAAAAATCAAACGATAACGTTAAGTAAACCTTTAGAAATCGGTTGTACGATCGTTTATTAACGTGAAATATTATTTATTATATTACCTGCACCATGTCAAAGCGATTAATACGAGAGCAAACATCGCCGCTGCGCTGCAGCCAGCAACGACAGCTAGAAGGAAACGGGGCAAATTTGGCATTTCACATAATTCCAAACGATAAAGAGAATCCATTGACTTACCAATAAAATATATATCGTTATTCAAATCCTGGTTTACAGGTACGAACATCGGGTTGTACTCCATACGTCGTTCCAACTCCGGTATCACGATCACCGACGTATCCTTAAATTTCGACTCCATGTCTCTCGCCTTCTCCTGTTGCATCGTGTGTCCTTTTCCAATCGCTGTATTCTCTCGTTCCCACTTCGTGTTATTTTTCATCGATTGCTCAAAATCCGAGTTATCTTTGTTATCTGTTGATCACAAGGGATATGGCGGATAACAAAGAGAAATAGGAAAATTTGCAAAATATTGTACGCGTATGAAAAGAAATTAGTAAAATATGTATATTTATTAAGTTTGACGTACCTACGAAAAAAGGAGCATCCTGATAATATCTGGGATCATTGGGCTTTACAGCGAACGGTTGTCTATCGTGTAAATTCGAGTCGAAAGTAAAATCCGGAGTGGTCGCTTCCAACTTTTGTATCTGTATATCATTTTTCCCGTACTCGTTAATCGATCCACTACTGTACCTTCCGTGAAATTCCAACGGTTCCTCCTTCATTCCCCTGTCCAAATTGGTCTCGTCGAAAGGCAAATGTTTCGATAGTGGATTCCGATCGTATCCGTAGTCATCGTCTTGAAAATTCCCAACTTCTTCGCCATCCGTTTCACGGGGAAGATAAGGCAACTTAAAGTTTGGATACTCCAAAGGACTTTCGAGCGGGTTTAGCTCGTATAACGAAAAATAATGCTCCCTTTCTCGCGGCAACTCGTGGATCGGCTCGTTGTATCGCGTTTGCCGATAGTTCCATCCTTTTGCTTTCTCCTTTCTTTGAATATCCGCCAAGCTGCCTTTGTTGATCAACGCTTCCAGAATATCCCTCTCCTTTTGACGATCCAAGCCCAAATGATGCTTCTTGTGAGCTTGATTCGCCAACAGTGAGAGAAAATGCGTTCTCTGCCCCTCGAGGTACTTCATCAATTGCCTAAAAGCGATTCCATCTGGAAAAATGATCACCTTATTGTTTCTATCCAATCGTGTAGAAATTCATTTTCCTACGTGCAACTTGTTGCGTCTTAGTTAGTAGGCCTCGGTGTTTGATTTCGCAGCTATTTTTATTATTTGTTAAATGTAATAAACTCAAGCGAAACGACGTTTCAACAAACTATACAACACTCACAGTTATCGGTTTACTTCCTAATGATACCGTAGGAACTTGTACAGGAAGTTTCTGCGGTTAACAGCCACGTCGTTTAACGCACGACGCGACGCGTGCATTGCTGCAACTTTGATAAACGTATTTCTATTCCGTTGGAAACTATGGCACGCGGACCGTATAGTCGTCTACAAGACAAATCCTCTTTGTCGTACATACGTACGTACACCCAAGTACACGTATATCGTCTAACTAGATTTCTTCTTTCTAAAGAAATCATATATTCGACGATGAACGGGTAGATTATTCGATGGAACTGTGTCCCGAAAGAAAAATTAAATCCAAATTAAAGAGGAACGTGCAACAACTGTTTAACGTTGAGGTCGTCCACACGAAAACATATGCAAACTTTGAACGAACCCAAACATTCCTTATAAAACTTGAAATTTAAAACTTTCGCTTCGTTTCGTGAAAAACAGATGAAACATTGACAAGAAATGGGACTAGTGTGGCAGAAAATTGAAAGAAAAAGCAACGCGAAAACTATCGATTGCGTCGTGACGATGACATTCGTGCTATCTTGCAAGGTATCATCTCTTCGGATCATGTTGGAACGTTATCACGAATTCAACGAACCTATAGCAAGACAATAGCGAAAACGTAATAAAAAGAAGCGAAAGATCGTGAACCTTGAATCGAGAGCAATGCTACACCGTGGTGTCATTACCCTCGAAAAGAGCAGTGTTTTCGGGCGAACGGACGATATGCTCACCTCGATAAAAATTCAGTTCACCGGTGGAGAGGGTGACGAGAACGCAGCAGGGTAGCAGTAGCCATGTGCAGGTGCAGAGGGTCGATGTCATCATCACCGTTTCAACTGGCAGGTGTCAGCCAGGTGTGGTATCCACAGGTTTTTATCGTCGTTCCGTCCGTCGTGGTTCCATATGTAAGCACGTCATTTCATTGAGGGCAGACAGAGAGTTTGCGCGGTCAAGTTCCGCTGCAATCAATACCGCTATTACCCTTTCCACCACGATATCGTCGTCGATGAAACCGACACTTGCCCTTCTGCAGACTTGTTTCCGTGTTCGATGCCCCGCGTCTGTAGTTTTACCCTCGAGCTCGGTCCTATTGCAAATACTACCTATATCTGGAAATAACATTTACCACGGTAGCCACCATGAACCTATGTATCGGACATGGCGCGGTGCTCTTAAAATTCCGATCTAATCGAATATTTGAAGAAATTGTAAGTACGATGGCATTTTCGAATTGCCAATGCATCGATATACGTGTTAATTGAAAGTTTTATATTGTTTCTAACGGCCAACGGTTGGAATACTTGTCTTCTTTTAAAGCTTTTAGAGTATTTCAATTGCTTTTTTAAACGATCTATATGTTATGACAACGGTGATCTATATCTTCTATAACAAAAGTAAGATTACTTAATACCTTTATCCGCTTATGCCTCGATACATGCGAAAGGCATTCGAAAAAGTCAATAATATCGACTCGTAAAACACTTTAAAATCTGCGACGAGAAATAAACGACGCTTAAAGTGTAAGAATATGTACTTACGAACAATTGTACTAGAAATGAAATACAATCCTTTAAAAGTAAATCGTTGATCCTTTCGATATTTGATCCCTTTCCTCGTTGTTCGAACGATATTTTCTTTCGTAACGTGATGCGATTAATAATACCTTCAGCACTATAAAAAAAGAAATTCCATCACAATGCCTTGTGAGCGTTTTCATCACTGTACCATCAATGCACTGCTAATCGCAACAACTGTTCAACGGGTATTAACATTATGTCTATGTATATCTGACTCAAATCACACACGATACCAGTCGGCATTTAATACTTCATTTTATTCAGCTCAGCTCTTCGAGCTCGATAGAAGTATTTTGAATTATGCTCGGGTTAATTCGAAGGAAAATAACATTATTATTTTCTATCAAAATAAACGAAAATTAACGTTGAAACGATAAAAAAACGATAATTACGAAGAAGGAGGTAGAAAAGCTTATTTATTAAGAGAAAGAATTCCAATAACTTACTAAAAACATCAAAATACTTTATTTTAATTACAATTTGTAATTGATATTTTGTATGATTAAGAAAAATTCGTGTTTATTCGTGATGTATTTACCGCCACATTTTGAATTTAAGATTCTGACATATTCAGCGAATATCTCGAAACTCTCGAAAAATTGATTCTCGTGAACGAGACTGCGCGGGAATATTCATACACGATATTGCGGCAAGAATACAAGCATAGCTGTGGATGTTGTGTAACAACTTGATAATACACTCGCGAGATTTGTACATTTACCACATATAGTCTAACTCGTAGAGTCATATATACCTGTACTTTAACGATACGAATAAAATTATTATTTTCTTTACATTTACAGGGAGAAATCGATTAATATCCAACTTTTGTAAATCGCTTGTTGTACTTGAGTACGTTTATGTATCAAGATCACAAATTAGGGATTCACCTCTAGAAAATGTGCGTGATGGCTTTTTATCCCCTACGTTTTCCTTTCTCTTCCGGTTGATCACCCCATCCGCTGCATCCATCATCCTCAAGATTTGAGTTTGATCAGAGCAATCAACCGGTGCAACAGATATGTCTCTGACAGCTCTGAACTTGCCGCAATTATTCAGGTGTTCGTTTTCCAAACGGAAAAAATTCCATACAAATCTCCTATTAGGAAGGAGCAGTAATTACTTCGAAATCAACATTGTACGTGTAATCAATCTTTATACGTAACAATTTCGAATGTAATAAAATGATGGATAAATACGAGCTTGAAAGCATAAATTAAACCATTGGTTAACTTAACATGCGAAACATGCAAGTTAGTATACAATATACAAATAAGGAAAAAAGAATTCATTTCATTGATAAATGGAGGCTATACATTGTATATATATATACATATATATATATATACATGAAAATGATTATGTTTACAAATTAAAGTATACAAGAATAAAAGATGCAATTACAAGATGACAATTTCAATTATCACGAAACTCCGTCCTTTCATCATCGTCGCTGTTCGTACGATCCATAAGATGTATAGCAGCCTTCGGTTCATCGTGTTCATTGCGTCTGTAAGGCCCTATGGAGATATCTCGGACAGCTCGAAATTTGCCTACATTGTATAGGTGTTCGTTTTCCAGACGAAAATAATTCCATATGTACCTTCTATCAACTGATTAGTAAGGCGAATTGATACATAATATTTCTTATGGTAAATAAAAACGTTTACGTAGTTACTGATGATAAATCGACAATAATAAAATATTACTTAAACATTTAACGAAGACGGAAGAAAAGATTAATGCGATTAATGAAATACACGATGGAATAAATAAAACAAGGATAAAAATGAAAAATAAACAAAAATTTTATTTTGTTGTTTATTATGATTTATTAGTTGTTTCACTTAGTCAACATCGCTTTATAAATTTTGCGTGACTGAAATATAAAATAATTTTAAATTTCATGCAAACGAAAAATGTCATCAAGCTTGTCTAAAAATGAGACTACGTAACGATGTGCAGTATGAAATAGATCATACATGGATGTACAGCCAAAATCGCAATTTCTAAAAATATACCTATGTTGCTAACGATATCAACTTACTTCTAACTTACCTGAACACTTCCAATGGCGCAATTATAGAAACCATTAAATCTGCATGTACGTATCCCATTTCGGTGAGAGACAACGAAAATGCCCAACCAAAACGGAGTATAAAATCTTCGATTATTGCAAAATAATAATAGTACTACAACATAATATAAATATTACTGCATAGATATAAAATTACTATCTTAATTTATATAAACAATCAATCTTACCGGAGAGGAATAAACAATTTCTTCCCTTAAAAATTTATTTTCTCCTGCATTATTGTCAAACAATCCCCAATCTAATTTTATATCCCATGTGTACGTGAAACAAGAACTCATAATACTTACGATTATCCATAAATAAAAATAGGGATTTTCGGTAGACATCACGTAATACTCTGCAAGGTAGTAATTACTCTGGACGTATTATAATTCTTTCGTTATGTTAACTATTCCTAAAGATACTTACTAGCATTAGTTAAATATAAATAAGAAAATACTACAACGAAGAAACTAGTAGCATATTTCCCAGCATTTACAAGGTGAGGAAAGGCTTCCTTTGTATCTCTATATCGCCGTAGACACTGTGCAAATCGAAACCATGCTGGCAAACAAGCTACAAATAATCTCATTGATAATTCGCGCATTATACAAGTTTCTGCATCTACCAAAAAATACATCAATTAGGTAATTACTAACATCTGTTGAGCTGTAAAATTATAATTTACAATATCTAATTACGAACCAGTGACGTCGGTCCACGAAGAATTTTGCACATAAAAGCAAACGAAATATTGAAAATCTAAGAAAACAGTATTTAGCGAATTAAGTTGATCGGCAAGCCAGAAGTCAGCAAATCCGACATAGAAAAATGGAGCGCAAAATATTCTACCCAAGACACGCAGTGCCCAAAATCTAGCTTCATAACGTAATGTTTTTGTTGGATTGAACAAAAACAAAACCAGTAATATATACAACAACATCTGGAACATAACTTACATATATCTTTTAATAACTTTATATATTACAAAGACTTACAGGCTGAACAAATGGTGGTATTCCTAACGTTTCACTGTATAAAAATCCCAAAATTGATAGAGACCAAACCAATCCAAATACACTAGCCATTTCAATAATGTGCTAAAAATACATTATACATGTCAGTGACTTACATACGTAACATTTACAAAGTATACAACCTGTTCCGATAAGTGATTACGGGGATCCAGTTCAAATATTAAAACGTGATTTACGCCAGAAGATCTCCATCCATATACATTAATTCCCATGAGAAAAAGGAACTGAATCATAAGAAGTGGTCCACGATATAATCTACACAAAACTCGCCAATTATTGTTGTCGCTATAACGTGCACCTATCAAATGATACAAATATTAAAAACTTCTTTATACGTGCATTGCATGTGTTTAGCTACCTGAAAGTACCACTGCTATAAGAAGAACCACAAAGGCCCCTGAAAAAAGTCCCACTTTGAATGTAATCCATGGAGAAAGCTGTTCTCCAAGTGGAGGGACTCTTAAACGTTTCATAGCACGTTGTCTGTCTCCGTGTTCTAAATCTCTGGTAACCAATGCTTCTGTTTCTGCAATAAGTCTGTCTATGTCTTTGTGCGTGTGAAATAACGCTGTATCTACATGCTCTGCTCTCCATTTTGCTCCAAGATCTATATTTAAAAGCTAACGTAACAATTTTCTATTAGTTATTGTAAATACAAACTTTTATATACATTAATTGTTTTTACTCACTTTATCGTGTTTTTTTAATATCTTTCTAAATCCAGTAAAATTAAGATTCTGGTAATTTTGAAGTAAAATGAGAAAAAGATAAAATTCAGAAAAAGCTAATTTCAGTTCTTGAAGTTTTCGTGCTGAGACTGGCTTTTTGTGCAGAATATTGTTACGGTAACGGATTTTACGACTTCCCTGTACCTGCTCAGAAACTGACAGAATTTCACTTAATTCATTGTTGAGGGTTGCAAATCTACGTGTTGCTTCTGCTAATTTTTCTAATGAAATAGACAAATAATTAATATACTTTTTAATTAATATTGTAAGTAAATTAAATAATTATTGTAAGATGAAAAATTTACCTGAATAAAACGTATTTATCTTTGCCAATTCCTTATCACAATAGTGAAAAAATTGTTCGTCAAATTTGCTAAAATAACGTTCTAATATGTGGGATTCCGTTATATCTGCAGCTGGCGCTTGTTCTACCGCAGCATAGAGCAATGCTTTCATTTCCTATAAAATAGTATTTTTATTTTAATATACATTTCTTAAAACGTTTGATCATTAATTACAAACTTGTAAAGTTGACATTAGATCGAAAATAAATATTTCTAATTCTTTTACCTCGTAATTTATATATTGTTTTCTCCATTCTGGTGTAATATGAGCACTTAAGTGCTCTGTGAATTTCATTTTTTTATGAATTAATTAATTCGACAACTGTAGTGTTCGAATTTCAACGACTGTACCAGTACACATATATCACGATTAATTGTATATGAAGGAGATTCATAAATTATCTTAGAAAAAACATGTTAAGCATACGATAGATACCTTTACACAGAATTTCTTTGAGGTTATAGAATATACATATACTGCATTATATTATAATAATATTATTATATTTTGTACGCCTCATCGAATTCTGAACATTCATATTGTTGTTTTAATTAATGGCATTAAAGTTAGTACGTCCTTATATTATAAATGTTAATATTTTATATACAGTTCTTTAACTGATAAAAAACCAAAATTAAGAAATAAGATTATCATCATGTCAACAAGACTAGCTTTTTCGGGATATAAACAAATGCGATGGGTAATTAAGAACATTTATATTAATAGATTGTTCTTATAGGAATAATCATAGCTTATTATTTTCTATTACTAAGTAATATAAGTTTATGCCTTATTTTTTTATTTTATATTAATTATCATTTTATATTACTAAGTATATATATGAAAGCACAAATTTAGACATTGCTTTCGTTTTATTAGTTCTCAACAAAACAAAGAATGAAAGTTATAGATGCTGTGAATGAATTAATTTCAAATGATAGACTTAAACATAAACAACATCCAGGTATATTAAAACCTAGACAAGTAGAGCAACCAAGTTGGCTTGCAGATGCAGTTCGAGACATTCTATATGGTAACAAGCTTAAAAAAATATGTTGTATATCATTAATATGAGATTTCATGATTATTATGTTTAAATATTTCAAGTATTAAGTTTATATTTTTACAGATAGAACCATTTCATTACAAGGCATATGTGCAAGCAGTCAAAAATTAGCAGCACATCTATATAATCGACAGCCTCCACCAGAAAAGAAAGATGTTCGTTTGAAAATGAAAGAAGTTCAGTCAAGACTTAACCAACATGAAATGCAAGATTTAAATAACGATGATAAATTTGAAAACTCAGAAGCTAAAAGGCTTCTTAAAAGTGTTCTTTATAATTGGGCACCAATTCATTATGATACCTACACAAGCTTATCATATTTAGTTAATAGAAGTATGCCTGAATATTCTGTTTTGTATAAAATTTTCAACGAAATTGTTGATAACGATAAAAATTTCACGCCAAAGACATTATTTGATTTTGGTTCGGGTACTGGAACAGTTATGTGGTAAGATATAATATACATAAAAATTATTTTTCTTTCTTCTAAAGGTATTGAAGTAAAAATATTAGGGGAATATAAATCTAATTTCACTAGGGCAGCCTCAAAATTCTGGGTTGATTCTATCAAGGAGTATTATTGTGTTGATATTTCTAAAGATATGCATGAATTATCTGAATACCTTATGAAAAGAGCTATACCACAAGTTAAACCAATGCATATTTTCTATCGACAATTTTTTCCTGCGTCTCCAATTGTAAGAATATAACTTATATCGTATTAAAGTATCTAAAACAGATGTCTTTAAAGATGTTGTTTCTATTGTAGCCAACTTACGATATTGTAGTGAGTGCTTACTCTTTATTGGAATTACCACATCAAATGTCTCGTCTTGAAACAATTTCAAAATTATGGCGTAAAACAGAACAATATTTGATTATTATAGAACAAGGAACGAATGTTGGATTCAGAGTAAGCTATACACGCTCTATAGCACACTCTTAAAAATTGATTTTTATTGTATTTTAAATAATGATATTTAATATATTGATTAATTAATTGATTTTAAATGATGTATTTATAACTAATCACTTTATTTTAAATAGCTAGTTAACGAAGCACGAGAATTTATACTGAATTCTAAAAAAGCCCATGGTGCTCATGTATTTTCACCTGTAAGTGTTAATATAATCATCATCTTATGGTAGACATTAATTTAATATATAATATTAACATTTTAGTGCCCTCACGATACAGTGTGTCCTAGATATACGACAGATAACACTCCTTGTAATTTTGAAATTACTTATCTAACATTACCTATTGGTGGAAACTCAATGTATAAACGTGAACGTTACTCGTATGTGGTACTCAAAAAAGGTAGCACGATATTACATAGTAATGTCAGTTATATGTAATGAAAATAATCTAGGAACAATAAATAAATTTCCCAATATATATTTCTTTTTTAAAAATGTATAATCTTTTAGGTAACCGTCCCGAAAATGATTGTAAATGGCCTCGAATTGTCAGAGAAGTATTGAAACGTTCCAAACATGTTATATGCCGTATGTGTACATCTTCGGGAAAATTAGAAGAACAAATTTTTACCACATGGAAAGATGGAAAGTGTGTATTATCTAAGTTTTAAAAAATGTATTATAAAAGAATTTCAGTGACGTTAATGTAATATTTTGCATTTTTAGAAATGCATATCGTTGTGCAAGGAGTAGCGAATGGGGTGATCGTCTACCTTTTGAATTCGTAGAAGTAGAGGAAGAAGAAAAGGTAGAGGAAGAAGAAAAAGTAAAGGAAGAAGAAAAAGTAGAGCAAGAAGAAGGAATAGAAAAAGAGAAAGAACATATATAAAATAATTTATGTGTAATTTAGTCACTGCACAATAAAAAATATTTTATTATATTTATGTTTGACTGTGTTCGCAGGGAGACACGTCTGCGGTATGACTCGTCAACGAGGATCATAAATTCTCGTCTTGATTAGTATCGACACTACGAATAAGCCGATTCCTTACTTCGATTACAATTATAGGAATATTTAGATGGAATCTGACACAGGATTTTAAAGTTTAAATATAATTGTATATTTCACAGAGAACACCTTCGGAGACTGAATGTGCGAATGAATGTTCGTTCAATGTATACGGAACGGTACTGTTTTATTGCGTACCTTGCGCGGAAAGCTGAGTGTAAGTGATATATGTGGAAAAGATGAAAACTTGAGATGGACGAGCCTAGAACATGGGACAAGCGGATTAGTCAATTAAAAATTTCGGTGAAGAAGTAAGGGTAACGGTCATCGCTGTTAATTGGTTGGAAGAACTGATAAGAAAAGAAGAGAACTGACCGCCCCAAACTGAAGCCCCCAAACGTAGATACGGAGCGTACCCTCGAGTGACGCGGAAATCACGCGTGTCCCAACATTTAATCGTTAGTTACAGTTATTAAAACCGGGGAGCGCCTCGATAATGCATCGTAAAAATAAGGGATTCGACGGCAAACATTAAACCTTATTTCAGGCAGATTTTAGGTAGAACAGGCAGAATTAGTGGTAATAAAGACTAATTTTTAGCACGGCGGTAACAATTTTTTGGGGATTATTGCTGGTCCGAGTGAATATGTTAAGGGAAACATAGACGGAGAAATAAGACTGGAGAAGATACATGGCATCTTTAGAAAATTAGAAACGGTTATTCTCGAACGGTGTTGTGACTGAAGAAATGGCCGAGTGTTTAATGACTGGATCGTGGTACGGAACAATTTATTTGATCTTTTCAGTTTCATGCTCGATGCTCCTTTTATTTATTGCAATAAAATTTACTTCTAAAAAAAAATATTCCGATAAGATTAGTTAATTTATTTATTTATAAATCGCGGGCACAAGCTCTATATTTGTACAATGAAGAGAAGTATTAGTAATAAAGAATGACAGATATACGACAAAGAAAACAAATAAAAGAAATATAAATATATAAGAAAAAAGACGAACAAAGCAAGTTATACTATAGTAACACGTTAAGAGTCAAATAATTGCAACGCTGATCGCCTGAACTTATAGTAAGATCTAGAGAAGATATCGACTCGTTCAAAAATACTTCAATACCTGCATAGTTCGGGAACTCTGAGATCGTTGGAAAAAAGGAGTCAACTCGGAAGACCGCGGTATAAAGAACAAGCATTGGAATTACTAAGTGGAAGTAACTGAAGGACTGTCAATGTAATTATTAATGATTTTAAATAAAAAGAAAACAAAAATGCCAGCAACTTCCGCTTCTTCAGTGTGCTTCTAAAAATTAATTTTATTATTTACAGCTAGATATCGTTAATATGTATAACTTTCACTAATATTAATAAATTATTCTACTCATGATGCGCGTATAATGGTTGAGCTGTATTTAAATTGTATAAGATTGCTTTTAAATACCCCTCTTCGTATCTCCTCTTCGGTCTTTCATTTTGCGGACAGAAGATAACCGTATTAAGCTGTATCATAAAACTGTTATTCAACAAGTTTTAACCGAAGATACAACTTAAGGCTGTTATCTTCTGTACGCAAAATGAAAAATCGTTGGATACGAAGAGGGGTATTTAAAAGCCGTTTGCAGGCTGGACCACGGCCAGTTTTGCGTGCACAACAGAACAGCAAATTTCTCCAGATGTAAGGTAAGATTGATTTAAGGATACGGATAGATGTATCAGACAGATTATCGCTTTAGTAATTTTTAATAATCCAAATTCAATGTAAAAATTGTTTCTATATCGATTTGCATTTTATCTAACTTTAAAACAAATTTTCTAAATTAGTCGTTGATAAATTATTGCGCTAATATTTGAACGCTATAAATTTATTATTCATAGGTTTTGATTGTATTTTTTTGATTCATTCGCAAAATATTATTTATGAAGAAAATACAAGACACAAGAAAATATGTCGAAAAGGGAGACAGTTGTATAGGAAACTTTAGAAAATAGTTTACAATAATGAAAATTTAATTGTCGTATGATTCACGAAATACTTAAATAGTGAAGATAAAAAGGCTGTTTTAATAAGAGAGGAAGAGGACAAAAAGTACAACTGATCGCGATAATATTGTTGATAGTATTGTGTATCGTAGACATGGGATCAGTGATCGAAGATGCAATTGGAATATATCGAAAAAGATGACACGTTTGGAAAAAGAATAAAAAACGCTTAAGCGTATACACCGATTACGCAAAGAGTTATGAAATAATGAAAGTGAGAGCATGTTTCGGCCCTTCCGTGTAACTTTCTCTCACGAGTCCGCGTGTATGTGCACTTTCTTCCTCAAAAGCGCGGCGCAAACCCACGTTTCAAAATAGTCGAAAACGGCAATCGAGGTGAGAGTCGAATTCCGCATCTCGTTTAATCACTTTCCCTTACCGAAACTGTTGCAAGCGTGTATTTCTAAAAGTTTTTTTTATGAGGACGTATCGATATGAAAGATTATATTCCGCTTAAGATACTATATAATCGATATAGTATATCCAGTCTAGAATTTATTCATGCAATACTCTGGTCTTTCGGGTTGATTTCTTTTTGTTCTCGAGTGATCTTAGATTTTGTTGCCCCGTTACTAGAATAGGCAACTTACTACGCAAATAATATCTCCGAAGGAGCTGGTTTCACAAGTTAAGGCAATCAGCGTTGTTCTTATAACGTAACTTCCTTTGCCCGTCTTTTCTTCTACATCTTTTCTCTCATATATTTATATTCCTTTTTCATCTTTACTTCCTTTGTTGTACATTCATTATTCATTATTCCAACTACTTTTCTTCCTCGTGCCGTAGGGTTTGGGCTTTTCTTAGGCTTGGGGTAGGGATTTTCTAAATAAATGAACAAATACATTCGCGTTAAAATATCGAGTACCGTGTAAAGTAAACTTATAACGGTATTTATTGTGTTCGCAGTATGTTTTCCACGGTGGTGTTATGTATAATACTACTCTTACTGCTACTATATCTAGGATCGCGGAAACCGAAAGGATACCCACCAGGTGCTGTTATATTCTCTAGCTTATATTTCCCTTAATTTATACATTTTTAACTTCCTCCCCCTTCCCCCAAACCGATTACCAATTAGTAAAAAGAGAAATGGAATAA
The DNA here is from genome assembly GCF_000188095.3 of Bombus impatiens. Classification (NCBI taxonomy): domain Eukaryota; kingdom Metazoa; phylum Arthropoda; class Insecta; order Hymenoptera; family Apidae; genus Bombus; species Bombus impatiens. The sequence continues at coordinate 185,435 of NT_176652.1, forward strand.
AAAAATTATTTTTAACAATTTGATAAATATTAAGAAAAACGCGGTCGGTGTATGTCTAATTTTTGAGGATTTTAGGTCCAAAATGGTGGCCAATTTTGGGCTGCGCCATCGAACTGACTCGTCTTCGCAAGAAAACTGGTTACATGTTCAAGACCTGTTTCACTTTATGTAAGAAATATGGGCCGGTGGTCGGTCTGAAAGTCGGCGTGGACCGTATCGTCATACTAAATGATTATGAGAGCATTCGGACAATGTTCGCTAATGAAGATTGCGATGGAAGACCGCTTGGTCTACTTTACGATGTGCGAACTTCCGGTTGTAGGAGAGGTAACTTCATCAGCATCAACTTTTTCTTTAGTTATCTAATTAAAGATTCATTTTAAACGTTTAATCTTATTCGATCCGTTTTTTTTATTTATCTTTTATTCATGAATTTGGATCTTTTCGATTCAAGGATTAATTCTCGTGGATGGAAATTTGTGGATCGAGCAAAGAAGATTCGTGTTGAAACATCTCCGTGACCTCGGCTTCGGTCGGCAAGACATGGCTGTAATAATACAAGAAGAGTGCCGATCGCTCGTTGAACACATCAAAAAGTTAATCAACGACGAACATAATAATCGAATTAACGAATCTAAAATGTATTGCAACAATAACGAGTATGACAATGGACAGATATATCGATTAATTGAAAAAGATAAGGCGAACGAGTCAGAATTAATGGAGAAGCATAGAACGAGTGAAAAGCAAGTAAAAGCCTCGGATTTGTACGTAAATGCTTACGAATACGTGGAAACCAAGATGGCTCAATCCCATCCTGGAACGATAATTCCAATGACCGACGTGTTTGGAATTACAGTACTCAATACTTTGTGGAGAATGATAGCTGGTAAAAGGTTGTTCATTCTCTGTTACTTCCACGTATTATCTTATTTGATAGTTGAAATATCGATCTGGTCTCATTGAAAGATCAAACAGTTTTTCAATAACAAAATTTATATTCGAGATATCTAATTCAGGTTTAATATCGGTGACGAGGAGCTAACTTATTTCCAACGGATCCTGACACAGGCTTTAACGAAAATCGATATGTTAGGAGCACCGTTTGGTCATTTTCCGCTACTGAGATTTATCGCGCCAGAAATGTCCGGTTACAAATCGTTCGTGGAGGTTCATCGACAACTTTGGGAGTACTTGAAGGTAAACAAAATACCATTTGAATATCGAGTGTCAATTATAGGAGAAGCTAAGTAATATAATTATAGGATGAACTGGATACTCATAAGAACGACTTTGCACCAGACTCGCCGCGAGATTTAATGGACGTATATCTAACTGTTTTGAACTCTAAAAATTATAACAACACGTTTTCAGGTATTTGAATATTAGATATACGCCTTAAGAGTAATATTTCATTTAAATCGATTGTAATTATACCGAATTATGTTTCAGAATCTCAATTGCTTGCCATTTGTATGGATTTATTTACAGCAGGTTCAGAAACTACGTCCAAAGGTCTTTGCTTTTGTTTTTTATATTTAGTGCTATTCCCGAAAGTACAGAAAAAGGCACACGAAGAAATAGATAGAGTAATTGGACGTAACAGACTTCCAACTCTAGAAGATCGGACGAGGTGATTCAGAAAGACAAAATTTGACAAAAATTCGATTCTAAGATTGCTATTAGAAAATTTAATATTTTTTATTGATCGTCTGTATAAAATGTAATTAATTATCTCACTTTAGAATGACATATATGAACGCCATCGTCTTGGAATCATTGAGATTCTTCGCAGGACGAACGTTAAATGTCCCACATAGAGCACAAAGAGATACTACGATATTGGGTCATACGATACCAAAAGTAAGTATCTGATGCGACGAAGGGTATCGAGTACGAAGCAATTAAAATCTTTAAGCAAATAATATAGCTAACGCTATTTTAGAATACGATGCTTTTGGTAAATTTCAATAGAGTATTAATGGATGAATCATGGGGCGATCCCGAAAACTTCCGACCAGAAAGATTTATAGACGAAAGTGGTAATATCATTACGCCACCCACGTACTTGCCATTTGGCTTGGGTACGTATTTCAACATTAAGAGACGTAATCATTTTCTTTTTTTTTAATAATCATACGTTTAACACTGTTATTTTTTTACAATAGGCAGACGTCGTTGTATGGGGGAGAATTTAGCTAGAAGCAATACATTTATTATAGCTACTACTCTGTTACAAGCATTCACATTTTCCACAGTACCTGGAGAAGAACCATCGACAGAAGATTTTGTCGATGGAGTCACCATTAGTCCTAAACCATTCAGGGTAATGGTTTCTTTAAGGACGTAATTAAGTACGAAAGCGTTTAAAATAATTTCACTCAAAAGTAATGGCAATTTTTAATCGACTTAATCCTTATACGGTTTAATTGATATCAAAAGATTATAATGAAAATAATATCTTTGTTAATCTAAACTTATAATGCAGTATATGTAGCAAATAGCGTACAGTAATTACAATAGTCCTAAGTAAGCGTATATTTTAATGTTCAAAAAAATATATTTTATTTTATATGAAAATACATGTGTGTGTGTATATTTATGTATGTATGTATATATATATATATTTTTTTTTTATAATAATATATATTTATATAAGAAGCTATACGAAATAAATAATACATATACGAGAACCATACAAACTTCAAATCACCGTTCACTTTTTAATATATAACAAGTATTCGAATCTCTAGACATTAATAATATTTCTTTAATAATATATTACAGAAAGAATATAAATTGCACATAATTACACATATTACAAATGTATATTTGTTCAACGGTTTTTCCTTGTTTTACGAAAAGATAAATCACTTGTTTGTTCCACTGACCTTAACATTTCTTAAAATAGTCTGGCACTTATTTTTATCGCGATGTTAAGTATATGACATTCCTATTCGCATTAATAGTATTGTGCGAGAGATTCAAGTCACAGAAACTTCCTTGCTCACATACTAGAAATACCTACATAAAATTATAAGTGGTGTTTCGATCTTTGATAAATGAAATAACATATTGACTACGCAGGTACTGTTTCGATTAGAGAATTGGTAAAATTGGTCAAAAATTTCGCAAGTTGCTCGAAAACGTATCTCAGAAAAAGAATTAAATATTTTTGCTAATAAAGGACTTATATTTATATCGTCCCGTTATACGTAATGATGATTCATCTTTTAAAAATAAAATTTTGTTAAACTCACTTTCTAAATTAAAATCAGATCTACTAAAATATCGTATAAGCTATCTCTCATGGTGGACGGTGGAAAATAATCTTTAATCTATAATCTATCAAGATATCATGACACGAAAATAAAATTAAAAATAATTTAATAATTAACTTATATTATCCCTGTAAATGATGCCGAAAAAATTTTCGAAATATTTTTTCCGAAGGTCAACTAGGATGATCTTCGACTATATGAATCTGTTAATATAAAAAATGAAAAATAAATGTGAAAATCTGTGTAAATTTTACTTATATAACATTTATAAATATAACGACATTCTTTACTGACAAATATTACCTCAGATAAGATAGCCCAATTTTCACTTTCGCTGTGTACTGTCAAACGAAGTATCAATATTTTCCCTAATTTTGGATCTACCGTTCCTTGAGCAATCCCAAGTGCATCGAACTTTCCTAATTATAAACAACATTATATATATATATATATTATTAATTACATATGCCTATTCATATAATATTGTACAATACCTATAATAACATAACCATCCTCGGTAATGTCATTACTGTTTCTATTCATGGATGCAGATATCTTTGTAAAGACCTCTACTGTAGTGTTATAAAATCTATCAGATGGATGCTCAGGATTTCCACTTCTAAATAAGTACCTGCATTACAAAAGTTAACGTCATAATTACTTGTTGCATAAAATATGATACGTGTTTAAAATACCTTTTTATAAAAATAGGATGGGAGAATTTGAATTTTAAATGGTCTCCAGGTTGCGGCAAAAGACCCCAAAAGAATGATTCACCTTTATAGGCCTTTTGTAATGTATATTGTTTGTAAGGTTTAATTTGTGTTTCTACTATCGCTTCTGGATTTTCGTGCGCATAATATAATGTTATTTTTCCAAATTGTTTATCCTAAACATAACATTTATAATAACTATAGAATATGGAAAGAAAAACAGAAATACCATATGTGTAATTGTTTTCCTTTTAATATATGTACCTTCAATTTCTGTACTTTCCCTTTCAGCGAGGAGTGCGTTCCTATATGTTGAAAAAGCGAAGGTTTGTAGTGAACCCATAATTCTGCTTTAGCCATTTTACAATGTTTCTAAAATATACAAAACATTGATTAACATAAATACGTTACATACGAACATAAGTGTCTTTAAAATATATTTTTTCCTAATTCGCTATTAAGTGTATACACTTACACTATCTTTGTCAAGACTACAAACTTTAGTTGATACCAAATGATCTAATAACCAGTCGACTGGTTTATCGTTATGAAACATTAAAAAAAATTGTATCAACCATGGCAGTTCTGCACATTTAAATAACTTTCCTGATAAAAAATTATGAATATAAAACAAAGCAATTAATTTTAGCAATTAACATATCGATATCAATATAACATACCAATAAATCCTAATTGACAAAAGTCCAAAACAAACCAATTTTCTTTAGTTGCTATCTTTTGTAGTGCAAAAGATTTCATTGTTGTTATAAAATTCTTTTTAGCTAAAATATCATCTTCCAGTTGTACGTAAAATGTTCCTTTTGTCTGAGCGTATGACATAAGAAATGCAAAATCTAAATTTTGCTTTGACCTCCAAACAACTCTTTGGTGGTCATCGCCTAAAGTATCATGCAATTTGGATAAATCTGGGTAATAAGATGCAGATGGAGATATTACATCGATTACACCAGCTTCAAATTCAGTTGGGAACCTGAGATATAAACAAATAAATTAAATATATTAAGAAATGGATAGCATCAAACACTGCTATTTTTTACATATAACTTACTGAACTTCAATTTGTTTTGCAACATATGTTACATATTCCAAATCTGTCTGTAAAAATATATATGAATGATACATAGATAAAAATAGCTATAGCGCAACTTTGTTATTATCTTACAAACACTTACTTCTGCAATTAACACGATGATTAAAGTATCTGCTGTCTCCACAGAATTCATGCGATCTAGTAAATTTTTAAGTGTTGCCATTAAATAACTTTGTACTTCTCTTTTAACTGTTGGTACACCAAGTACCATGCTGACTCCAGTGCGACCTTTACTCTGTACAAATGCTGGACGTAGACTAGTAGGATCATTCAAAAAATGAGGAAGAAAATTATATATAGATGGCAATTTTATGTTGGTCACATTTGATGTGGTATTGTTAAGTAAAAATTGAAGATCTGGCAAAATGTGATTGTTCTCTATTAATTGCAATAACTGATGTGACAATAAATTTATCTCTTCTTGACTTGTAATATATTTAGCATGTAAATGTTCCAATTTAGCTTGTAATTCTGCGATACTATTTTGCAAGACTGTTTCTTCATGCAACTCTGATGGTGATAAAAGGTTTAGAATGGCGCATGGTATTAATACTATTGAGAGTATGATCAAACATCGTCTTCTTATGGGTGTCAGAGCTACAAAATGAGGCGTCATCTTCTTGATACTAAATTCTACATGGTTATAGTCATTATCTTGTGGAATAAAAACAAATCCTCAATGATATCACATTATAAGTTCACACCATGGGAAACCTAAAATATATTGATATATGTAAATGCATTGTAATTAAACAACATGAAAACTGAAAAAATAGAAAATCATGAAAATCTAAATGACATTAGAAATGAAAGATTAAAGTAACATCAAATTTCAGATAACACAAAAGATCAGATAATAAATTAAAAATTATATATTTATTATTATCTATAAAAATTATGTATGAAATATGCAAAAGGTAAACAAATTGTTTACAGATATACGATCATTTCCAAAATTGTACATTGAAAAGGAAAGCATCATCTGCACCAAAAACAGGAAAGAAAAGATCATGACAGGAATATATCTACTATGCTTTTAGTGTTTTGTTTTCCGAAGATTAGTATTTACCATGAAACATCATATAGTCTTGAATTCTTCGGATAATGACAAAGCAAAACTTATGAGACTTACTAGATTTAACGAATATCATTATCGATTATAAAGTGTATTTTAAACCGGTAGTTTTCTTCGATGAAAACCAGTATTATTTTCTTTTAATCGACAGTAGCATTTTGTTAATAACCTGTAAACTTGACTTTTTCTAAATATTATACTTTATTTGATCAGAGATTTGATTATATTGTGCTATTTTCAATTAATGTCCAATATAATCTCGATAAAGACAATTTTCTTACTCGAAATTGCTCAGGGAAAAAAATTTTGGTCGATCGTTTCAATTCGTTCTGATTCATTTTATCACTAACGCGACATTCGATTTTTTCATTCTCTTTCTAATGTATATCACGTATTTTTATATAAAAATCGTATAAATTATATATTATGGCAAATTATAGCATAACCTATTTTACTACAACAATATAAATTGGAGAGTAGCTGCACCAATAGTAGTGATACTTGTAAATTTTTAATAAAATGATAAAACGACTAAAAATGTAAATTAAAATGTACTCTTTTTACAGCATACTTTTCAATTGATTGGGAAAACAAACTTGTTTATAATTTTAGAAAACAATACATGAATAATTTTAAATACACTACAGAACATTTAATCGAAAATTGTATTCAAATTTGAAATAATTCATTTCGATACAAATTATCTATAAAATAATATAGATATATAGATATTCAAGTTACATAGATACTCAATTTGAATCGTAAGTTTACATCGTGCGCATGAAGTCTAGTTTGCATGATTATCGGTTGATGAAAAGAGGGTGGAATATGAGAATATAAGGCACGGGTGATATAAGACGGCAATCGAGCGCTACAAGCGGCAGAAGTGTTTCATATTGTTGATAAATTTCATTTACTTTCTTTCGTTCGTCCAAATAATTTGACAGGAGAAATATAATCGCTGTTCTGCGTTTCGTTAATGTATCTGACAATAACAATTGTTCTACAAAATGTTAAGTAAAATAGTTAATATGACATACTATCGATTCATAGTCTGATTGGTTAAGCCAGTGTTCAATGCAAGTATGGCCGCCCTGCCATCACCCACGCAGGTATATTATAATTTTTATAATTTTATCAGGCTATAATATTCAATATACTAGATCTATTATTAATTAGATTCTTTGAAAGATTCATCTTTCTTCCGTGTAAAGGGATACCACCTTTTGCCATACACATTATAAATACAACCATACTTGTGTCGTCAGTTACTTAAACTTCTTTGACAGTACATACAAATAATCTTTCGATAAATCTACATTAAATACATTATCTCCTCTATGTACTTCTTGATAAACTTCTTGATAAAATAGTTATAACTTACATATCATAAAACTTAATAATTTGAAGCTTTTATTCATATATTTGTTAATGTTAATACATTATACATTTGCGGCAATTATATTTGCGGCAATTTATGTGAGTTATTTATGCATAATACTATTAACAGTTTGTCATATGATACAATTTATGATATAATAGGAGTGAATATATACATATATATATATATATACATTTAACAAATTTGTTTTTATACAGGTGGCTGGAAGCCATACTGCTATATATGAAGCTTATTATAACCAGGTATAGTTTTATGTATTTTCATATAGTAATATCTTATATGTTTATGTATCTAGATGGTTTAAAATTAAATATTTGATTAATATGTTATATGACGCATGACATATGAAGGTGGATCCAAATGGATATGGACGAATTGGTGCGATGGAAGCTGCAAGATTTCTTAAGAAATCCCAGCTGAGTGATGTTGTACTAAGTAAGATATGGGATATGGCAGATCCACAATCACGTGGATCATTAGACAAATCTGGTCTTTTTGTTGCTCTCAAACTTTGTGCATTAGCCCAAGCAGGAAGAGACCTTAGTATGTCAAATTTAAATATAGAATTGCCACCTCCAAAAATGGTAAACTGTTACATTATTTAATGCATGAAATAAATTATTTTACTTATCGCCATTATATATTTTTAGGGTGATATTCCTGTAATATCTCAAAAAAATATAGTAAATACTGTACCAGTGATAACATCTATCAGTAACGGAGATTGGTCTATTAAACCTTCAGAAAGAGCCAAATATGATCAACTTTTTGACAGCTTGCAACCTTCAAATGGATATATACCTGGGAATAAAGTAAAGGATGTTCTTATGGATAGTAAACTTCCTTTAGATACACTTGGAAAAATTTGGGATCTTGCAGATATGGATAAAGATGGTATGCTGGATAGACATGAATTTGTTGTTGTAAGTAGCTTACTCTATAATATACAATATACAAATATATAATATATAATATACAAATTAATGTTTTATTTCTATAATATAATTTGATGTATTATTTATTTAATACAGGCTGTGCATTTAGTGTATAAAGCTTTAGAGAAATATGCTATACCAAGTGTACTTCCACCAGAATTAATGCCACCGGCAAAAAGGAAAGATTCTACAACACCAGTACCAAAATCTCCTGCGCCAATTGCTGTAATTACAACAGTTCCACCATCTATTCCACCTCTACCTAATGTACCTCCAGTGAAGAGCATGGTTGGTTTGGATACAGTAAAGGTAATAGTTCGATTGTTAAATAAAAATAAAAATTAAATATTCTAATCCTAATATAAAAATATATAATATAGACGAATGTACAGTGGGTAGTTTCATCTGAGGATCAAATAGTAGCAGACAAACTATTTTTGCAAGCTGATCTAGATATGGATGGGTATGTCTCAGGTATTGAAATCAAAGATGTCTTCCTTCAAAGTGGACTTCCACAGACTGTCTTAGCTCATATATGGTACATATATATTTTAATTATACTGTTTACTGGTTAATAGAAAATAAGGAAAAAATGAAAGAAATTTCTTATTTATTTTTCAGGAGTCTTTGCGACACATGTCAAAGTGGAAAGTTAAATAAAGAACAATTTGCTCTAGCTATGTGGCTTATTAAACAAAAACTGAGGGGTGTTGAACCACCCACAGCTTTGAGCCCTGATATGATACCACCATCCATGCGGAAACCAACTGAATCTGTTGTGGTAAATATCTCGTTGTATCAAAATAACTCTTTCCTTCTTTCTTAGTTATTTATACCTTTTTTGCAACATCGTATGTTGTTTTATTTCAAAGAAATAATGCATGATACAGTCAATGTATCGTAAAACGTTTACGAGTTTGAAATGCCCTCCAAAACACAATCATGAATACAACAATTATTAACATTCCACCAATCATAATAACACTGTAATTTGTTTGTAATTCCATTTCTCCAGTTACATTCAATTTTATTACACCGACGATTTCATTTCTTTGCCAGCAACTATAAACAGAGTCATTATGAATTGTATTTCAAGTATTATTGTTTAATTCGATTTAATAACTAAATAACTATTTACCTATATATATTTGCATCTTGAAATTTTAATGATTTGAAGATTATATGCATTTGCGAATTAAAATAAATTCTTCCTTCAGATTGATCTTTTACAATAGACGGATTTAAGATTTTGTCATCTATTTTCCAATTAATTGGTACATCTGTATTTAAATTTCTGGAAAAGTAAAAAAAGTTTGAACGTATTTCTTTAATTTTCAATGTTATTTTACCCTGGACACACAAGAACTGCTTTTTTATCATGTTTTTGATAAATTGTTGTGCGTATAACTGGCGGTGATGGAGCAGGCATTCCTTGAACCATAGAATATATACCAGCACTATTATTTGCACTTTCAAGTACATTTCCCTTCTTATCTCGTACTTCGAATATTATATTTTCTGGACACTTTATCTACAAGGAAGTTATGTAAATTTAATTGTATATTGAATATTAAGCACTACACGAAATATTCTTATTTGCATAATATTTAATAATACCTTACAATAGCGCACCATAATTTCTGTTTTTCTATCTTTAATATTCGAAATGTCCAAAGCTTTTGGCAAATATTTACTTTTACAAGGTATTTTGTTTCTAAATAAACGTAAAACCATTTTGATTTTATCATTCATACTTTTATCTATAATTTGATCCTGAATTGTGGTTGTAGTTTCTATTGTTCCATTTTGTTCATTCTCTGCAGCTAAATGTTACACATTTTGAAATTTTAAGATAGATAATGCTAATGATAAGATAATGATAAGATAGATAAAGATAAATAAAAATAGCACAAAAAAAAAGTATACTTTGCCGTTTATAATTTGCAAGTAGTTTTTCTTCTATTATATTTTTCTTGTTGATATCTGCACGTGAAGAAACAGTACAATATCCATACCGAACTTTTTTGCCAACTACATTACAGTTAGAACATAAGGACCATTTAGTCCATGTTGTATAGATATTTAAATTATATTCTGATACAATATTTTGCGGTATTGCATGAGGCATATTGGGTGCTGTTGTAGGATATACAATTTTTACTCCTTCAAGATCAGTGTCAATGGATATATAGTAATATATTGATAATGTATCCCCAAATTTACACCAATATTGACCAGCTTGTTCAGACTGTAAAGACTGCTGTATTATTATGGCAAAAAATATTTATTTACTAAATTGTACCTTAATGTTATGTATTATTAATGATCTGTCTTCTGGGGAAATGAACACATTATCTGATACTATAAGCCTACTTGTATCATTGCTAACAGTATTATTGAAATACCATTCTACATCATCACTAACATATATTTCTATTGGAGAGATACATATTTGACATTTTAATCTGAAATTGGTGTATTAGTAATATTATTATTTATATATATATTATATATTATTATATATATTATAATACTATTATAATATATATATATATTATATATATATTATATATATATTATATATATATATATTATATATTATAAAATAAGTAATAAGAGTATTCCTTTCATCATACGTGACAAGTGTTCCTTCTAAGGCTTGAAACGCTATTGGATACATCATCTTCTCTGATCCAATTTCGTTATATGTCTTTTTTAAACATTCATAATATTCCTGCCATAACTCTTTGTGTATCTTTCTAAGTGTTTCATTTGCTCTTGGATATTCATATTCATTAATATCAAGAAGAAGTTCACTCTCTTAATGGAAAATAAAAAGCTACTATATTTATGCTGAAAAATGGCAAAAATTATTACCTTTTTGTTTATTCAATTTTTCGTTTATTTTCTTACGAAGTTCATTATATTTTTTCCATAAATTTATTCCTATTATAAAATTAGAAACTATATTTAATAAGAAATAAAGATATAGCAACAATTTTAACCGCATCTTATAGTTTTACGAAACTTGACATACGTTTTTCAATTTTTTATCCATTAGAAATTTATTTCTTTACATTGAAATCAACAAACATGTCAAAATGTAGTAAATGTAATTTAAATGCATTGGAAATATGTTCATTATGTAAAAAGGGAAACAATTTGGATATGGCAAGTTGTATAACAATTGTGCCTGTCTTAATACATAATAAAACACCAATAGTTACCTTGAAAAGAGAAAAGGCGAGAAATGTTATGTTTGCAAAACAGTTACAAATAGAAGCGAGAAAAGCAAAATTAATATCTTTGTATGATACAAATGATCCGGAAAAAATCAAACCTAAAACTCGTCGTGAATACATAGAAGAATTCATAATTAACACAATAAATGACAGCACCTTTATTTCTATAAACTGATTTAATATGAGGTATATAATTCATTGAAAAATTACAATGCTTTCTCCAATGGATAGCGGTAGCAAGAAGGAATTAATTTTTTATACCCTGTACTGACAAAAAAATGTGTTGAATTGAATTGTATAAAAATTGTTAAATTATTTGGTAGTTTTCTGTAAATGATATGAAATTTTACTTGTTATAAAGAATTATATCCCAATAAAAAATATTTTAGAACTGTTTAAAGTTATTTAAAATATTTAGATAGTTGAAGTATAGAATGTATTAATTTTGTTACATGGAATATGATTATCCAAAGGGAAATATATTTTCAAATTAAATATGATATTTAAGTTCTAACTTGACATATGTTTTTATATATTATTATACGCACACATAAAATATTTGTACTGTCACTATATAATTAAATCATCATTTCATATAACTTATTTCCCTTTTCTATTTTCAATAAAATGTATTTTCATTTTTAGGAAAACAATAATGTCTCTGGTTATTCGAACCCAGAATTGGACATGATAAGTAAAGACATAGCGGAACTTGTAAAAGAGAGGCAAAGTATGGAACAAGATATAGCACAAAAGGAAGCTGATATTAAGATAAAGAATGGTGAAATTAAAAGTTTACAGAGCGAACTGGATACACTTGCTGCTACATTAAAGCAATTAGAAAATCAGAAAGGTGAAGCACAAAAGCGATTGAATGATTTAAAAGCTCAGGTAAATAACATTTTAATTTGATATATTTGGATGATTTGCTTGTTGAATGTACAGCTTTGCTTACATATGAAATTAGAAACATGGATTTGTGAATTGTATATAATGCTTTTGTTAAGATATGTAAATAATTAAGTGTACTACAATTTCTACAATTTAGAAATTATTATTCGATACAAATTAAGTTTTAATAATATAATTTAACACTGCATATTGTATTATTACACTATCATATGTTTCACAAATTATTTTTTTGCGTACAAAATAGTTATCAATGAAGGAAAGAGGTATAAAGTGTAAGAGTCTTTTCCTGTATTTAATATTATCTTTTTTAACATTTTCGCATATTTCATAGTATAAGTTATACGATACTTAAAATCATTTTTATACATATATATTGACTGATTTATTTATTTATGATCTTTCTCTGATTACTTTTTTTTCAATGAATATAATTTATACTTTATATAATAGAATATTTATCAATTCATTTTATTGTTTTATTTTACAATGTGTTTAGATCCTTCATTATGATTTAGTTTTATTATGTTTTATTATGTTTGGCTTATAGAAGACAGAAGTAGATAAAGATTTGAGTGAGGTCGAGCAGAAGATACGTGAAGAACAGAAAAAGGTACATCAAAAATTTCTACTTTTAATGAAGGGCAGGTACGGTTGCGAAATACAGATTCTATTTCTCACTACTATGAGATACTGGCTACAATTCTTTAGTACTTCATCAAGTATAATACTATAAAATGATAAAAATCGGGATAGCTTTTTACAAGAATAATGATAAACCTACAAAAATTTAAAAATAAAAACATTTATGATTTCATTTTGCGTATTAATTATATTCAGAAAATAATTATATGGGACTTTATTTATATCTATATAAGCATATGTATAAGATATAAATATATAAACTAATGATTTAATATATATACACCACACATTATTTTAGAAAAAGCTTTATTTGTTTCCGTTACATCTGCATAGTTAATGCTAGTGCTTTGCTGCTGCATTGCATGATAAACTGGTTGTAGCATAGATTGCCATCAAAAGAATTATATTTGCTTACAACTTTGTGTTTGAGACTCCAGTCTAGTAAAAATTATGAAATCATGTTTTAACTTTATAAAAGCATTTCATATAAATCTATATGCTAAATTTAATTTTTTTCAAGATTGATAAAAATACAAGTATTTTTAATCTGGATTTGAGTCTTAAATTTTTATAATTGTATATAATATTTTTCTGTATTTAAAAATATATGTTGATAATTGCAAATAATTAAGTGTAGATATAACACCATACGTTATTAACAATATAATTAATTAATTATTGTATATATTATTGAGTGACGTAATTAATATATTATTGAGTGACTATAAGCTTTATTAAATTACATATTTAGTCTTTGTATATAGTCTATAAGTTACATATATATGTATATGTGTATCTACAAATATACTTAACATATTACAGAAATATTCTTTTATACTTATGTCATAATAGATGAATTATTATATATAATACTTTATTACCATTAATAATAGGTTGATAAATTGCGTCAACAAGCAGAAGAGCAAGAATCGGTGTTGCGTGCTCAAGAAGAAGAACTGAATTTTAAACGACAAGAATTGGAAGGCTTGAGACAAGAAGAACAGCAGTTAGAACAGCAACAAAATAAAAGCAGGGACCAATTAAATGAACTCACTAAAAATTTGCAGGATACACAGTTGCAAATTTGTCAAGCAAAAGCAAAAATCACTCATTTACAAGAACAACAACGGCAAATGAGTGATGCAATTGCACTTTATGACTCTGCACTTGCAACTGGGGATGCCACACTTGTACCTGATACTAGTCTGCAATTTAATCCCGAAATTGAAAACTTAGAGTAAGTATTTAATATGTACATTCCTTAATTGTCTTTATAATAATATTACTTTATTATTTCTGTGTAAAAATCTATAGATACGAGAAAACAAGCGAAGAAGATAAGATTCAAAATAAGAAAAACGTTCAATTTTCTAATACAAATGGAGCAACAATGGATGGGTTTGAACAAGATCCTTTTGCAGAACCATTTAATAATGCATCAACACCGGATCCATTTGGAAGTGCATTTTCATCTCCAAATACTACTGTAAGATCTTTCAATTGAAATAATTACTTATATTATTATATAATTCCTAACGTAGCAATATATTTACAATTACAGGGAGGAGGAGGAGGAGGAGCAGGGGGATTCACATCTGACCCATTTAGTGTATTTGATGATAGCAATGTTGTTGTGAAACAAGATCCATTCGATCCATTTGGAGATGGAAAAAGAAATGATACTAAAGCTACCACTACAACATCAGTAAGTCATTATAGGAATAATAAATTCTTTCAAGAATACAGCTGTTATTTGGTTTATTTATTAGTTCTTTTTCTCCTAGGCGACAAAAGATCCATTTGGAGATGATCCATTCGCAAATCTTCATGCACCACCTCGACCAGAAAGTCCTAGTCCTGCTCTCCCTCCTAAAAAAGCAAAACAACCTCCACCACGACCAGCACCTCCTCGACCGTCTCAAGGACCTACCGGTCCTCTACGAGCAGCACCGGCACCGCCTACACCTTCTCCTACACCTGATCCCTTCGCAAATGCTTTCTCTGCTCAACAAGGCATAATAGATAACAACAACAGTAATAATTTTAATACGTCTACTGGATTTGCAGATTTTGCTAATTTTGATTCTAAGGTATGTACTTTCACGTTTTTAAGTGTCATATAATATCGTTGAAAATTATGCTCCTATTTTATCAGTTGGTAGAACAATTATTTTCTTGGCACTCTGAATCGTATTAACCAATCTCCTTTCGTTCTGTTTAAGTGCTCCAATATATCTTCCTGGGCATATCCCTTCCTTCCTCATTTTTATCAATGTCCAGTACGTTGTATGCTGTTACTTTACGTTTTAAGTACAGTTATTTTTAACGAAGGTGTAATATATTGATAATGACTTAAACATTACTTAAAGTACAATGCTATTTTACATAAATAGTAGCTATTTTACATAAATACGATTCTTAACTCACATTCCTAAACTACGAGTTACTTAATATTACTATATAATACGTCATTTTAATATATTACAATATTATTTCGTAAAATATATTTATATTAAAAAAAAGATTAATTATATTTTTTGTTTTATATTTAGGTAGAAGCTGCACAATTTTCAGTTTATTCATTGATCCGACTCCTGGAGCATGCTGTCTACAAATTAATTAATTTGTTCTCTTTGTTCCAGTATTCTATTTTCTTTTTATAATATTGCATGGAAATTTTTACATTATTTAAATAAAATGTTCGAGTTAATTCGACCAATTTAACGTCATAGAATCTTTAAACACATGTTTATTTATTCGTGAATGGTTTAAAAAGCGTTCACTTATCATTTTTATCTATCATTTGTTGTTTCTTTTATATTTCGCTGAAAGTTGATTATCGGTTGATTAATTTACTAATTGATTAATTGATTAATTTAGTAACATACTACAGATTACTGCGTGTTAGAGTTTTTTATTTGCAACAGAATCAAAACGAACGAACTCGAATATTTTGACTCGCTTGCAATTGAGTATATTCTAGTATTCAACGACAGCCACGTATGGTCCAGCAGCCTGACGATAACCAGCGGTTCTTGCGCTATTCTTTCTACCTTTTCAGTAAACGAAAATTGACCACTGAAAAAAACCTGCTTCAGCCGGAACCAACACTGACTCGAACGGCACCACCCAGACCAACCAGCAGAACACATACAGTATCAACGGTAACTCCAAAGCTGCCGGATTTCACGGAAGATCCCTTCAGAGACTATCGATACGAAGATCCCTTTAACATACCAGATCCTTTCGCCGATGATGCAGAAGATCATAACGCGAATAAGAGTGAAACAACGGCTGGCAACGTGGATCCATTTAGTTACGGAACAACCTCGGTACTCTCTCGTAAAAATTCGTTCACCAAAAGCTTCGATATTGATTTCTCAAATACTTTTCCTCTGACTAAAAGCAAGTTTGAGAAAGACAATGCTAAATTCGATACTGATTTCGTGAAAGCATTCTCTGACGACAACAGAAATATAAAGGCCATCGACTCTGCGTTTTCAAACTTCAAGATAAAAACGGTAGACATAGACGAAGCATTTTCCACCAAGAATGAAAAATCTGCCAGAAGGCACGGACAAGATTTAGCACACAATAGATCTAAAACTACTTTTAACGATAAAAAATCGAAAAATGACATGGGTAAAATTTGGAACGGTAACAATGCAGCACCACCTCTCTCGTTAAGCGAAGAAGAGCAATTTGTTTGGGCATCTCAACAAAGCTTAAAGACCGAGGAGGAAAGGCGTAAGCGTAAACAGCAAGAAGAGGCTGAATTAGCTTTAGCCCTTGAACTAAGTAAGCAAGAAAAATCCGGCAAATTGTAAATTTTATCGGTAAAAGCATTTTCTGTTTGATTTATTTGATTGAATTGAGACATATACATATATATATACATATATATATATATATATATATATATACATATATTTTCGGGCACAACGACTTTACGAATCTTCATAATGAAATCAGAACTGAAAGATATATGATGTGTTAACTTATTATTAATGACTATGAGATCTGTGCTAACGAAAGGCTATGAAGGATAATCGCGTAATGCTTATTTTTAATACTACTTAGCATATCATAATCACGGTGGCACGAAAACAGAAATTGAATCAAGCATACATGCATCCAACAATTTATAGAAACATTAATTACGTAACATCAAGAAACATTTCACTGCGTATGAAGTCAGTTTTGGATGTGATCTTCTTGGTTTTCGTCCGATACAGGATACATTTAAGTATTCAACTATATAGTTACAAACAAATCTCTTGATGCATTGAATACTATTTGAACATAAAAAAAATTATATCGAAGCGCGCGCTCTTTTCGATACTCTGGTTTACCACAGAGGAATCGATCGATTTTGTAAAAAAGTAAAAGGAAAGGAAAGATTAATCATTGCCTTGCAATATCGAATTCTAAGATAATGACACTTATATACTCGTAGTTGGTTGTACACTATCGCTAACGTTAAATTAGCATGTATAAAGGCAAAATATAATGGCAGATTATTGGATTGACAATAAAAAAAAAAATGTTATGTACACGTATTCAGTGAGTTCAAAGTGAGCGGATTAGTAATATAAATGGTTATCCGCATTTGAGCAGATAAAAGATTCTCAACATCGTTATACGAAGTACACTTTAATATATATAATATACATCTGTACATTTGCGAATAACAGCGGAGTGTAACATTTTTGTTTGTTTGATCTGCACTATTAATGATGTCTTATGCATGATACTCTAACTCGGTACATGTCTTCGTCAATATTTACCCGAAGGCATTGAATAAACGACATAAAAAAATCATTCTGGCTATATAAACGTTACTAGGTAGAAATACACAAAACATACGATATATAAAGATCATTAAAAAAATACTATTACATATTAGTATCCTTTTCGACGTGTTATTATTCTGTATAAGAAAGATCGGTTACTGATTAACATAAAAATTTTGTGTTTCGCTCTAAATACTATATACTAAAACTGTAATAAAATCCAAATGAAATTTTTAGTTTTTTTTTTTAATAGACTCTGGACTTAACGAACAGATGATGCGAATAGAAGGTGCGAATAGTAAACAATGGTATTTGTTATGTTGTAGTAGCGTAAGTGAACCGTTCCAATAATGTTTGTGAGAATGCCGTCTGATTCAGCCTTCGGTCTTAGTACGTCCCAAAGAAATAAGGTGTTCAGATAAAGCGTAGCTCCGTGTTTGTCCCCGAATAATCTCGCGTAGCAAGGAATCGTTCGAATCAAACACAAAGAGCCGCGTGTATCTTTACTTTTACTATTATAATCGTATAACTTTACAACGACAATGTATTACGCATGCTGTATATATTTCTATCTGTATTATTTCATGGTAATTATTATAATAATTATGTTATTGTTATACCGCTATTACGATTATTATTATGATTACTATTATTATTATTATTATTATTATTATTATTATTATTATTATTATCATCATCATCATCAGCAGCATCATCATTATCATCATCATTATCATCATCATCATCATCGATAGTGTAATAACTATATCATAAAAATACCAAGCGTTGTCAATATATCATTTACCAGTGAACAAAAAAGGAAGAAGAAGAAGAAGAAGAAGTAAATGACTGTAAAATCGTATTATATTATGTGTTACTAACATAAATATGGTATTATTGTGTATCGATATCGTTGCTGTTTTGGATGCTTCGAGAGTATACATACATACATCACACGGTGGCAAATAAGTAGTAACTCGCGGGAATTGAAGACGTGTGTGCCAGAATGAATATTTATCGGAATAAACCAAATGACCTAATGCCACGCTTAATTCCACGCAATAATTTAGAGGGCCTCGTCCAAAGAGTCGAATTAATATTCAGTTGTACGAACCATATTTTACTAGTAATAACGAATGACACATCGTTTGACGAAATTTCGTTATATCTATTTCCATCGTTTAATATTTAACAACGATATTTCTATAATTATTTTACAAGATGATATTCTTCTTTCCTTGCTATTAATCGAATGATTAGATTTTCCATGTATGAATTTGTGATTTTCATTCAAAATACGAATATTATTCTAGAATGCTTTCAATTTATTATATCGTATAAAACGATTTATTTTTTAAAAGTAATTCCTATTCCTTCTGTAAATCTCATGTGTAAATTGTGTAGCCTTTAGATTTCTACAAGATATTTACTTGATAATTACAATGCAAGAAAGTTGGAACAATAGAAGAAATAAAATTCGATGAACTTTGTATTTTTTCCGCAGATCCGTTTAACACATTCTGTTGCATATACCACAAGATGAATGTACTGGAAGAAAAAATAATACACTTCAATGAAGAGCATACATATGTATACATGAGATAAATCACGCAAGCACTACTGAATAGCGTATTTAAAATGCGTTTAGGAAACCTGACTGCGACATGTTTAGACTATGTATAAATAGAAAACGCTTTATTCCATTTTGTTTTTGTTAATACTTAAAGGACGATGAGCATATACAAGTGCTACTAAGTTAGAACGAACATTGTAACAATACATTTGATTTCAGTGATTCAATATCTATAGAAATTTGTATTTAAATGCGAAAAACGTCTGTAATTTTTTTTTCATTGGCAAATTTAAAAAAGATATCTAAAAGATTATTCTATGCCTCGTTTCAATTAAATTATACTTTGTAATGATACTTAAATTATACAGAGAATCGTTAGTGAAATTGGAACGATCAACGTACTTGTCCATTAAGTTTTAACAATAAAGTTACGTTACAATGATACAAGTAAGATGAAATTATTAATATCGTTATTGATAAGAAAAGACGTTGATATCGTTGTTACCAATGTGCAGGTGTGCTAAGTGAACAGATGTGCGAAATTTTTAAAATCTCTTTCGTTCGTGCTACATTTGTTTATTGCTAATTTATTCGATGCAACAGGATACCACCCATGGAAAGTTGCAAAATATAAATGTCGAATATGAGTTTATTTATCGATATCATCGTGCTCCTGTACGCTGTTTCGATATTCTCGACGATATCCTTTATCTCTAACATAGTCGAAACGATCGAAATAACATAAATTATTATATTACGTATCGTTAAAAGCGTTATTCTCTCATTCATTTTCTATATTTTATTATTTCGGTATTTGAACATTATTTCAGCGATGAATGTTCTCTCTGAATACGTTTTCCTTTCTTTTGTCATCTTCGTATCTTCTATAAAATGAAATTTAATCTTTTCTACACCTTTGTCGGTGAAAAAATATATTTCTATACTATTATCGAAATATATATCTTATAAAAATAACACGAAAAAAAATTTCAAAGAAATTTCAGTATCATCGCGTCGAGAATGAGGATAACATCGTTCAGGGCGTCACACAGGCATACCTCACTAAAGAACATTAATATATGTACAATCCATATCGAAATTGTTATAGTTCGCGTGCAAATAACATGAGTTTTCGAATAGTATGTGATAAAGATGTGTATGTAAATGTACTTGAACTATGTATAATTAACTAATTCAAGTTATTAATCCTTCAACTGGTGCGCGGTAACGAAAGTCGACTATATACGGTGTACTGTGCACAAAGAATGCTGGTTTTTTTTACATATATATATATATATATACATACATTTAGCGATTCGAGAAACATAAAAGCGACGTAAAAGAAAGAAAAGGGAGTTGTAGCGATGCTTTGTTAATTTTATGTCCGCGACTCCCTCGCGTAGTAATAAATAAGAGAAAGATGTCGCGTATATCACTTTTGTTCTCTGTGTGTAATCAGCAAAAAGATACTCACGATGTTACATTGACTATATACAAATATACATAAATGTATGTATTTTCGGTAAACAAATTTCTCCGAGAGACTGAACATCGTAGAAGATCGTCCTTCGAAAGACAGGAATTTCGATTAGAGGTTTCTTCACGCGCGACTTTTATATTTCCGAGAACAAGGTTCTCGTTTTAGGTGTTGCCTCTGTTAGGTATCTTACCACATGGCAATTAATCTTGTCGACATTATTTTCGAATCATAAAATAACAAAATGCGGCAAGATGCAAAAAGCTTGAAAAAATGTTGCTCTATCGATCGATCAGAAGAAGTAACAAAAAAAAGAAAAAATGAAAATAAAGAAAGAAGTAAGAGTTACTTTCGAGGCAGCGTTTGAGAGCTCGCCGGAGAAATCTTCACTGTCAAGGACGTGATTGAAAAGTATTCTAGAAATTAGAAAGAAATATTCGTCAACTTCAAATCTCTCCACGAGACCGAAAAACAGTTAGTGGGACCTCGAAAGTGTCTATCATGGACAAACGAGATCCACGTGTATACGTAATTGCGTAAGAGTTATCGAAATTTCTTTGCCATTTGTTTAACATCGAAAGAATGCTGTTGCACATGTGTACATGTAGGTGAAACGCACGCCGACAATTTTCTCAATTTTTCATGTATCGCGAAAGTAGAAGATGTTGAGACTGTATTACTAATATACTTTATTGCTACCCACGTGCATTCCAGTGTCTCTAAAATTTGAGTAAGAGCGAGATTCTGTTGTATGAAACAATACTCTTCGAAAGAAAAATGATAGAACAGTAGTATTCTTTGATACAACCAACGTAACGAAATCATAAACTCTTCTTGTTGAAATTATTCGTTGGCGAATTGCAACCTGTACGAGAGGTATTATGTTCCTTCTTCGTTGCTTATGTCCTACCTGATTTTAAATAATTTCACTGACATGTCCCATGCCGTATGAGATGATGTTAATAATATAAACATCGATCGAAAACGTTTGTTTAATAGAAATGTTCTTCTGTTTGATATTAAACTAAAATAAAAAAAAAAAACATTTTATTATATATTCGCAATATCTATATAATTAGATATTGTAATTTAATATGTTAATACGATTCGACGATGTCATTCGAAATGTTACATTTCTTACGGTGTCGTACGTGTTAAGTATCTTTGCTCAACGTCTAAGTATCTCGTAAGATATCTATTTCTATTTCGTAAAATGTATCAAGAAAGATATGATTTATCGGTTTTTGTGCTACAAGTTGAAAAATCAATTAGAAGTCTGATCGTTCGAGACACGCTGTTGTACGCTCTAAATATTCCTGAATGCTCGCTATTTAGCTGGTAACAAAGATAATCTGTTGTTCGCCAAGCGTCTGCCAAAAGTGCATGCGAATAGTAATTTATTATTATCGCTCGTTGGAACTCGCGTTAAATAGACATCGTACAACGCTCGTCGTGATTCTCAAGTGGACGTAATTGATGATCTTTCATCGAATCATTACAAACATGAATATTTCACGAGTATCGTAGAAGCTACTTCCTCGCTCAAAAATCTTAAGACAATTATTATTATATTAGGTTAAAAATTGGATAACACTATGTATACAATAAAGATATCAAAAATTGTTAGTTATATGATAAAGAAAGTAAATGTTATTGAAACATGCATGCGATTTAAAATGTATAATTTACATCGGATACCAAGGTTTTATTAAAAACGGTGAATGCCCTAAGACTTTTGAGTGGGAGTATACATATTTCGATAATTATATCAAAGAAGTTTCCTGAAACGCAAGGAAACGGCTGTTCATTCGTATTCAGTCGTATTTTTCAAACTTCTTTCACATTATCGATTCTTATTAATTTGTAACACATCGTTTCTATATTTTTGCAAATATCGGAGAACTTCGATGATATCTTTTTAATCGATTATAAACATGTATTTGCAACTGGACAAAAGAATACTCAAGCCAATTAACTTTTACGAATTCGATATACACGCTTATATCCTTCGTCTCATTTTTCTTGATAAAAAAATACAAAGTTTATAATCAAGTTTTGTTATGTGACCACTCCGTGGTCATGTGATTAACAAATATATTGTACCGATGTTACGAGTTCTTATAGGCAAATACCTATATAGCAAATCGTTGTTTAATATAATATAACCCCTTGTACATAATAAGTTTAAATATACAAACATCTGGTTCACTATGTGTACATTAACCTACGTATACTTACTTCTCTCCATTTTTTATTTTCGATATTCTTCGAAGAGGAAATGAATTTTAAACTTATTTTCTTGTTAATTTTTACTACTTTCAACATTCTGCTTTTAAGGAACCGTACAATTATATCGATAGTAACATTGGAATTTATTTCGATTAAGTTACTTTTTACGATTTGTTAAAACTACACCCTCATTAAGAAAAAATATTTAATCTCGTTGTTAATTTCTTGAATTTACATTTCGTAAACTGTTTATATTTTCCTTTCGGTATAAAATCCAGTATAAAAAAAAACAGAATTTAATAAATCGGATTAATAGATTTATTTAAATTTGATCGAAATATCGAAGCTATTTTCACTAAGATAATAATATAAATATATTCAATTGTCACACAAAGAAGAAGTTACGGTCCTGAAACGTGGATTTATTTACCGCAAGATGTCATCATTGCGAAAATGCATTCTTATCTAGTCATACCGGTTTTAAATTTAAATAAAAATAGCGTTATTATCGTAGATATGCATTATAACCAGTACCCATTGAATATTACGAGCTTTTCTAGCAAATAAAAGAAAAAGTTAAAATAAAATTTCGTCATATATATGAAATATGTATGACATATCGATACATAAAATATTAATTAATAATACACACACATAAATACATAAAGATGAATGAATATTATATTCTTAACGTTATTAGAAAATGATTATAGAGTACAAGGGTACGATATATATTTTAAAATACAGAAACAATGCTAACTAAATAAATGCAATATTTTTATGATAGGAATATATAATAAATTTGAAATCATTGGAAGACATTGATTAGAATCGTTAAAAATATTACTAAAATTATAACATATTTGTCTAATATTTATTGATTTCATCGGGATATATATTGATACAAATCGTTATTTTTTTCGACGAATGCCTTAAATAGCCGCCTCTTTTAAATGCGTTATACCTTTTCTATTGTGTGATCATCGCATCGTTACGTATTTCGAAACGAAACTGCACTATACAAAAGTGATCATGATTGAGAGAGATTAATCGAGTACTTAGTTTGTTTAATAATATCTTGTTAATAAATGAATCATTAATACGTAATCAGAGTGTACAGTTTTGTAAAATAAATAGCCTGTTAGAAGAAGGACTCGGAATTTCTACAGCAGCTGATGTGTAAAGATGGCCAAGCTCAATACAAACAAATAGTGATCAGTTATGTGCTGATTTCACAACTGACTGTGCACTAAGGGGTGAGTAAATTTGATTCACGCGAATAATATAGATAAATAGTTTTATTCTGCAGTAACTGCGATATTTTCTAAGAATATTTCGAATTTTCAAAAATATTGAATAGCAAATGACATCTTTCCTGACCTGCTCAATAAAACTTCTCATTTACGTCAAATTTACGACAGCGTTGTCTTCATATGTAAATTTTTGCTAACTGATCCTTGTATTCGAACTGATGTATCGTTCACAGTTTTATCAAGTTTTTTTTTTATTGTTGATAAAATGTAAAAAGTAAAGTATTTTTTAGTTTCGCTTTTTTAAGATAAAAATTGAAATTCAATCTCTTAAATTATTAATGCAACTTTTCTAAAAATGATCTTTGGTTGTTAGTCTCGATTGATAATTTTTGTATTTGTAATTACGTGTAATCTTTTAAGTCTTGTTAACTTTTTATTACAGTATTTTTATATTTATAGACAAACGATAAGGATATTTACTTTTATGATACGTTGAAAGATGGCTTATGATCCACGTAATATAAAATATCCATCTGATATGCACAACCATCAACATAATCAGCCTAATATCACTGGATATACATACTCTGGGCATCCGGTAACTCATGTTCAACAAACGGATGAAAATAGAAATGAGAATAATTGTGGAAATAAGGAGACATGCCCTCAGATATCTCATCAATCTTCGGGTACACAGACTATTCAAAAAGTAGATGCAGCAACTATGACAGATCCCTTACAAATAGACTTTAGACTTACTTCAGAGTACTTAGCACGATGTTCTAGTACATTAGGTTTACCATATGTAACTAAGTACGAAGAAAATAGCAACAATTCAACGCATAATTGCCAAGAAATTCGACCAAAAATTGAATTTGAAGTTGAGCCACAACATATCAATGGTAAACGCATGAAGAAAGATATAACAGAAATTGAGAATGTTCTTTTTTGTAAATGATAAATTTTATTGTTTCAGGTATGTTAATATATCGTTGTCCAGAATGTGCATTCAGATTTGAAGACAGAGAGGCGTTGCACGAACATCTGGGAGATCACAGGCAACGACCTCACATTTGTGATATTTGTGGCGCAACTTTAAAACGCAAGGAACATCTAGATCGTCACAAACAAGGACACAACAAAGATAGGCCTTATCAGTGTAATATGTGCTGCAAAGCATTTAAACGCAATGAACATCTTGCACGTCACATGATTATACACTCAGGTAGCAAAAATCAAGTTTGTACAGAATGTGGCAAAGCTTTTTATAGAAAGGATCACTTAAAAAAACATTTGCAAAGTCATAATAGTAGCAGAAGCAAAAATCTAAACAGTTCGCAGAATAATCAGAATAGCCATAATAACGGCGAAGAAGGATTAAGTAGTTTTGCAATGATGATGAGGCAGACTGGGCCACCTCCATTTTCTATTTTGAGAACTTAATACATTTTTATCTTAATCTTAAAACAAAGTTGTTTTGTAATTTAGGCAATTTAAATTTGAGAGATTGATACAGCGAGCTTTATCAGAGACACTTTCATGACGTAACGGAATAGTTGTTGATGGTTCCGAATTTTGCAATTACAATCGGATTGAATAACTACAATTGTTCAATTACAGCTATAGTAGACTCTAGGTTACAATGTTGCGGGGTTATCCAAAGGCTCCGGTGTTCTTTCATCTCCGACATATATATATATATATATATGTATTAGTCTGGAAATGCTACTTATAACGTAGCTGAAAAACAAACAGGCTCTAAATTAATTCTGCAAATTTTATATTTCTCTTTTTAATATGCCTCTAATATGCACAATATTCTTAAAGTAAGAACGTACCTGTTAAGGGCAGTTTTTTGAGATGTAATATATATATTTAGATACTTTAAATAATTTTATTTAAAAAAGATATTTATATAAATTATTCAAGCTTTTATATAAATTACAACTGGGTATAAGCCCTAGTATCGTTGAATTTTTTTCTTTATATCTTACATTTGATATGATGTTCGAAATGTATGGAAAGAACAAGAATAATGCTAGCTTAGCAATAAAATTTTTAGTTTCAAATTTAATAAAAAAATGTTAGTATATTAATTAGATGTATCTTACTGTGTATTCTAAATTAAAGCAGCCTTTGTAAGATCAGCTTTTAAATACTTTCATCTTTAAGCAAAAAGAGATGCAAATACTCTATAATACCGTGCACAAACTATTCTTGTTATGCTCAAGATACTGAAAGAAGATGCGTGTTTGTTATATATGATGTGTAAAAGTGGAACGAAAATACATGATTTTGTTTTCTGCTAAGATAACGGTATCAATCATCTTGGATCATGTGCCTAAAAGAAACAGCATAATAACACCTATCTTTGCACGTAATTATGAGAAAGGAATATAAAATCAACGTTAAGAATAGTCTGTAATCAATGGAATACATTTTGTAGCCCTAACTGGAAAGGAACATTGCACAAAGTACGGTTTTTATCGATATTAATTTCTCCGTTACTTTTTATTTATATGCCTTTACCTTCTTTCATGTTGTACATTGTAAATATGTAGGATTAAAGAAACTTTGATCCAAGTTAGAGTAAGAGCAATGTTCCTTAATGTTTAAAGTTGAAACAGCGATGAATGTAAGGATATGTCATGTTAAATAATTTAATACTGCAGTTTACATTGTGCGAGCGTGTCAGTATGTTTGTACGTGTGCTATATAGAAATATATAGATACGCGTATAATATGTAGTAATATGTATTGTATTATATTAATATGTTATATGTTATACGCGTATTTACACGTGAAATGTTACGTCAAATTACCCCTGTAAATTATGTATTTATATTTATTAAGAAGAACCGACCATATATCGGCTTTACTATATAACGCTTCCAAAGTGTACATAATCGGACATATTACGTAAAATATGGTTAAAAAAAGATCAACGTTTTGTTATCGGTTGTAGTAGTTACAATTAAACTAATAAATCATTATTACATAAAATTATAAGTCGTTTTAAATTAAATCATATTTTATAACCCATTTGTGTGTGTGTGTGTGTGTTTGTTTGTTTGTTTTAGCATCAGGATATGGAGAACGAAGGAATTATGAATAATAAAAATTAGCATATTTTCTTAGATGACTTTTCATACAATTTTTATATATATATATATAGATATATATATTATATATATAGGGTATTACATAAAGCAGCACTGGGAAATGTCCGAAAAAACGTTCACAAACTTTAAACTTCTATCCTCGCAACCTAAATTCGTCTGTCTGTATTTTTTTTTTTTTTTTTTATACCTACATCTCCCTTTTATACGTTTCGTCTTCTCATCTACTACATAAGTCTTGCTTTTTTGTTTGTCTCAAACTGCGTACCTCTTTCCTCGTCCTTACATTCCTGAAGATTACATGTTTTTTATGCACTCTATACAAAAATAAAACGCTGAGATCATCAGAGGGTTCGCATAGTTATACACAATTTCTCTTATTAGTCCTTTCTTTCTTTTTTTTTTTTGTTTCACCTTATCTTTCTTCCCTTTCTTCTTCTCTCTTTTCCCGCTTTCTGCTCTCTCTCTCTCTCTCTCTCTTTCTCCTTCATCCCTTTTTACTACTTGTCTGTTCTTTCCCTTTTTGATTTACGCACCATGACGAACGAACGGTATTATTTTACTCTTTCCTTTGTACCCTGGAAGACTGTGGTACAAATGTTTCGGTGAGGAACAAACGGAAATGAAGAAAATGAAAACATGGTGGATTCAAACAAAAGGCTCGTATTTCCTATATTCCGAGCATGAAAATTTCACTATTTCCCTTTCTTTCTCCTTTATTATCTATCGGATGTCCGGAAAATCCACAACCGGAAACGCAATCTTAGATTCGAAAAATGAGTAACGAGTAAATTTCTCTTTCGAAGGAAGTACATCGTTTATCGATGTTTAATACTTCTTTTTCGTATTTCTTTTTTTTTTTCTTTTTAATCCGAAGCTACTAATAATCGCAATTATGGCAGTATCTATGCGCTCTTTAGGCATACGGTTTATCGTGATACACTAAACGGTGTTGAACAAATCGAGAAGTTCAAGAAATACAGTTTTTCGAGACAAGACAAATACGATTCAACTCGAGATATAGCTACCGAAACTTCAAGTTTTCTAAACGATATATCCTATTGTGTGCATTCAGCGGTGCGTCGAAATTAATTCTCAGAGAGTTCTATACGGTTTATATAAAATATTCACCATTCACAATTTGGCTAGTCTATTACAAAAGTATATACCTTGCTAACATTTGATCGGTCGCAATGTAAGTACCTTCGCGCTATTTCGAGTAATCTATAAAACGTCAGCCTTTGCAGTCTCGTAAAAAGTTTGTAAGAATATCTTTCTTACGGATCTTTAGTATTGCGTTTGTGTGTCCAATAAGAAGAGTTCCTTAAAAAATCTTTTACAGATCTATTTAGACAAATTGCATGTACGATTTGTTGGCACCCTCTGCACTTACGTTTTCGAGTAAAATGCTACCGTATTAAAAAGCAAAATGAACAACAAGAAAACGAAATAAATCACGAAACTATCAAAGTTTTCATATTTTTATGTTTTTACTACATATTCTTTTTAATTTCCAAAAATGTTCTCCAAAGTTATGAATCGAATGTGAGTTTCTTTCGTCGCGTGGAAGAAGCGATTCATGAGTGCAAAGGGTTCAAATAAAATCACTGTCATAACTTTTCTACTATATTATCGAGACAAAACTAATGGAAGAGAGAAGAACAGAAAAAAGAAAATAAATTGCCTCGTTGCGTCGCGGACTCTCCGGCTACTCGGTAGATGTCTATTTTACGCGTAATGACTTATGTGCAATGCGTACTTATCATATTCCCTAGGCTATTGGAAAAAGAGGAGTTTAAATGCTTTGTACTATGTCGAGGAATTTGTATATCTTTCCATATTTCTCTTCCGTCGTTACTCGCCTGTTGTGCTGACGTCTCTGTTTGAAAAACCGGTAATCACATTTACGCACACGCGCACAGAGGACGCACGCAAAAAACGCAAGCACACATACCACGCCGACTGGACAAGCCGAGAAACTGAACCGCGGCAGCTGGATACTCCGATAAAATATACACGTAAGAACAGCGCCCGTTGGTTCATGCAAAACTTCTCCTCTTTCATTCGAATCCTTTACGGTCTAGCTCCTCTGCTAATTTAATTTTAATCTATAACTTTTTCCAAAGGACTTATTACGATAGAAGAATCGGTTAACCGGACTTTTTGGTTTTTTAACTAATTCCCAAAATAGATAAAACAAGATATCGAAATGTAACGGTAATTTAAGTTCCAGAAATTAATTTTTCTTTCCTTTGCTAAAAATTTCTATTCTTCGTTCGTTTGTTTGTGTGTGGAAAAACTGATAAAGTTAGACTGTAAAGGATCGTGTAAGTACACGCGTACTAACTGCGTCTTACGTCTAAGGTTACTTAAAAAACCAACAGCTATCCGATGAACTTTATAAAAAATTATTCGCCTCTCGATCGAGAAATCATTATCTTGCTCCATTCGAAAACGATGCATTTTTACTTGGTGTTCGTCTTAAGTCTATCCCTTCTTTCTTTCTTCTTCGGTTTCGTTCTATTTACAAGGAAAAAAGTGCGCGGGAGAACGCTTCGGTGCCTCTAAATATATTAGCGCGAATCTCAAGTTTCGTTATTGTACTTTCTCCCCTCCCTTTTGCGTTCTTCTTTTCTTTCATTTTTGCATGAACCAACTAAAATCCGTAGCTCGCGCGCGAAGCAAATTATTACGCTTCACGCGACGAAGCCATTTTTTTTAAATCGAATTCATTTTCGGCTCTATTCTGCATTAGTACGATTAAGAGTTTTTTTTTTCGACACTGCGTAGAAAAATATGGTTTTCATTGTCACCCTCATATCTCTCAGTGAATTGCGTTTGATTTACAACAAACTGTTACCTTTTAAACTTTTAGTTTTTTTTCTTCTTCCCTGTTCGATCAATTACCTTTACGTCTGATCGCTCGTCGAAAACAATCGGTTTTACAATAACTACGCGGTAAATTAACGAGAAATCAATGCTCGAAACTGTGTTTTCCATCGTCGTCGTTCTTTCTGGTTATTCAATTTTTCTCCTTACTCGTTTCGACGAGGTTGAGATCGATAGACGCGAAGACTCGTCGTTACCGAACACGATGTCCCGTTTCGAGCAACGATTACTTTCGAACTTACTACAGAAATAGCATTCAAATGTCTAATCGTATCGCTGTAAATGATAGTATACGAATAACGCAAAAATGTAATAGTAATAACAATAACGGTATTTCGTGATATTAATCCTCTATAATCTAAACAAAGCATTCGATGCTTCGAGGAAAAGTTCCCATTTTCAAAAATTTTGGAGATCTTTTTATAAATTTGTTTCTTGTTTCAAGAGAAAATGTTTAATGCTTTAAGTTAAAAGCCATTACATACTCACGCGCATTACTACGAATAGTCCATAGAGGATTAAGTAAACACCAGTACGAAACGCTTTTACCATACGAAAAAAGGAATTCTACGAGTTTCCGTGAATTTGTTTTCTCAAGATTTAAGACTTTTCTTTCTTATGTCTTCTTCCTTACAGTTTCTAGTAAAACTGTAAAATCAGATGTACGCAAATTCAATCTGTTATTATCATTTTGTCATTTTTCCCATTCTCTCGCTCTCGGTTTCACTCGCAGTCTCTCCCTTTCACTCTCTTAGCTCGTGCAACTTAGGCAATAAAGGCCTATACCTTATTACTACTTATGCTCTATAAAACGCGATACTTATGCTCGTTTAATCATTAGACACTACTATCGATTACAAGAACGGAAAACGTATGTATCTAGGGGCAGAAGACAAATTAAATCATTTCCAACCACTGAGTTCGCGAAACAGAGTCCCTCGGTATCTTCTGTAACGAAGCTGTAGTTTCGCTTCGTTCGATTCATGGTATAAAGTAAAATGTCTATACGCTTGATACACAGGAAGGAATAAGTACAAAACGTATACATAGCTCTACCAGCGAAATTCTAATCTTGAGAAATGCAAATAAATATTTCCCATCCCATCCGAGTAACAAATTTTCCACGTCCTTTTATACTCGGCTTTTGCCATTTAACGGAACGCAAGAAAGATTGCTAAAAAGGAAAATTGAAGAAATCATAATTGAAAAGTACAGAAAAAACGTGTTTCTTCGTTCTGTTCGCTCCCCTTTCGTCAATAACTCTCGTCTCTGGATCCTCTTTTTTTTTCTTTTTTTCTAAAAAACACACATCTTACTTTTTCTTCTCTTTCAATAATCATTTTCACATTATTAAAAAATATTTCATCTTCTTCCTCTCTCGATCGCCCGTTGAACCGCTTTTTGTTAGCTTGCTCGCGGCGCAAAAAGAGTGTCGGATGGCGACGAAAACGACAAAAAAGTTGCGAACGGGGGACGAAAGAGGAAAGGAGCATACACAGGGTGTCCCGAAAAAGAGCTATGCACGAGGCCATATCCATGGACTTTTACTCATAAGGTGGAAAAAGTATGCAGGTGCGGTTAAAGTCCAGCGCTATGCAAAGGCACCGGAGAATTGTTATTTTTCTTTCTTCTCTTCCGTTTTTACAGACGCGTTAACTATTCTTATTCCTCCCTTTCCTTTCTCTCCTTCTCATCTTTTTTTTTTCTCTAGGAACACCAACTATGCCTATTATACCTCGACGAAGTGGTCGGTTTTCTGAAATATCAAAGACAAACTGTCCGCCTCGTCGAGCGCGGAAATATCAGGTTCTTTCTCCATTTTTTTATTCATTTTTCTTTTTGGCTACCCTTGAAAATAGACCGCTTCTTGAGCCTCTCATTTGTTTAATCTCTCAAAAAAAATCATACGTCGAACTTCTGAAAAATGTTTCTCTCCCTCTCTCTCTCTCTCTCTCTCTCTCTCTCTCTCTCTCTCGCTAGCTCGCTCGCTCTTTTTCGCGCGCGCTCGCTGTTTTATTTTTTCTTTTTATAAATCGTAAAGCTATTTGTCATTATTTTCATCTCACTTTTCCTCTTCATTTAGTCCACCGACTTCCTGTTCCGGAAAAATTTGATCTCTCTCTCTCTCTCTCTCTCTCTCTCTCTCTCACACACACACATTATATATATTTTTATATTATATTATATACTTTTATATATATAACTACCCACATGTCAACGTTCTTTCTTCTTTCCTCTCTTTCCTTTTGTTTAATTCTTTCACAGGCTCTTTCTCTCTTTCCCTTATACTTTTCGGATTATTATATGCACGCATAAAACGCACGCAAACAAGCACACACGTCCCGACATATTTTTCTCTCCGATTCGGCGCGCGCGTGCATGTACACGCATACAACACATGCAGACATACGCATTTTTTATGCTTCTCCCCTCTCGTCTTTCACTTACATATCGTAGTAATCTTATTTTTTTTTCTTCATCTTGTATACAAACTTACTCGCTAAAACATATAACCTAAAGTGTACTCTCTGTTCTCTTTCTTCTCTTCTCTTTTTTTCATGATTACAAGTACATGGCGGTGGAGTATTTTAATACAGCTCGTTCTTTTATACTTTTTTTAAATGTATATATATATATAACTTTTAGTATATATATATATATATATATACATATATATTTGTATATAATATTTTTAGTACATCCTTATATTTGAGGTCTGACGAATCCTGAATTTTTCATATTACCTGCTATAGAACGTATATACGACTTTTGCTAGAAATATGATGCAAAACAGTCGGTGAGGATCGATTGGAAGAAGACCAAAAATTTATGATTACTGGAACAAAACTTAAGTGAACGTTAGAAAATAACTGTGTGTATATTTACGGTCAAACGTAGGAAATAATTAAAATATATGTATATCAACGATGAATTTGTACGTCTATTCTATTTGCATACCCTAAGTTCTTTACAAAATACTTTATAGTTCATTCTCGTAAGCAGTAATGGATCGCCGAAACGCGTCGTCCTCCCAACGAATACGATGCTTTCAATATTTTCCCTTTCCTTTCTCTCTTTCCTTTTTATAATAGCGCATCACATTCCTAACTACTTTTTTCATACGTTATATTCTTGCATTTTGTTTTCCTCATACGGTTTACATCAGAACGTAAACGTATTAAGCAGCTGTTGCGTGTAATGTTCAAGGATATAGGACGTTTACTTTTAAGAATTAAAAAAAAAAAAAAAAATAACAGGACGAAAGGATAGCGTCGACGATCTGGTAGACTGAATTAATGCCTGTGGCAAGAAAGTATCGGCGTAGAGAGTTCGAAGAAAATGGCACACTGAATAATACTAAAACGAGGAAGAAATGGTTGAAAAAAACATATCAGACAAAGTGAGACAATTGGAACAAATGTCAGTTTTGTCCGAAACGATCACAGTCCGCGAGGGTATTTCACTTCCACGATGCGGATAAATAAGACATAAAAAAAGATTATAAAACTAGCATTCTTTTTAACGACGATTACTTGAATATTTACTATAATATATACGTATAAAAATTATAATAATAATAATAAACAAAGAAAATCAAAAGTACATGAAGTCTAACGAAAAACGTTCACTAACACGATCAGTATTCAACGAAAGTTAAAGGGATTTAACGAAAAAAATATGTATAAAAAACAATGTAAAAACGATATAAAAACGATGTAAACTCCTAAAGAACTTACGTATATAAAAAAAGTGAGATATAGTACGATTCTCGGCGATATCGCAAAATATATACGTGTACATAAATACATACATATGTATATATACGCAATTATGTATAAATGTATACATACAAGCAAAAATTTGGAACTATATATTGTAAAATATAAAATACTGTCAACTTTGTATATATACGAAATAAATTTATAAAAACAAAAGCGAAATAATGTTCTTTCGTTCCTTTATCCACTAAAGTATTGCCACGTGTTCTTTTAGCTACTGCTTTGTAATGTTTCGTTAAAACATTAAATAACTCAACTCTAAAAATAAAATATTTTCTAACTTCGTCGAAAAGATTGTAAACATATTTAATTCTTTAGATCAAGACACGATCAAAATATCACTGAGTCGATGATTAAAAGAAACATACTTTTCAGGTTATTAAGAAATTGAAAGACGTTACATATTAATCGGTGGGATGACTCGTTTGCATCCTTATATACATGTCTTCATTCGCACAAATTCCAAACTTTTGTTTGTGTTCAACGATTTTCGGTTGACTAATTGAAAATAAATTTGTAAACTAAATTGAATCGTTCGGTTCAACTCATTTGGAAAAAATTTATAATATTTCTCTCTCTTGATAATAAGCTTAGCTTGATAATAAGTAGCTTCTTTGTGTTTTACATCAAGCCTTCATAAAAATATGTTTTGTTTCTCATACATACAGTAGTATGGCAAGACTTTTATATCAGGCTCTAATCTAACGCTCCTAGAGAAAATTATGGTGTCTCTTTTCCGTGTGCATGGAAACACTCTCTATGTCTCTTTCTTCGTTTTTTTCTTTTTTTTTTTTTTTTGATCATGTACATACACATATGGCACACTTTTTCAAGATAAGATCTATGCGTACATATCTCAAAAACAATACCCGACACACAGGCGATAAAAACTGTGCATACCGTTGAAAAACTTATGCAACTGTCACAGCTTTTGCGTTATTGTACTAGGACATAGAGAGTCAGCAGAATCACGGATAATTGTTTGTTATCGTAGAAAACTTACTAAAGTCGAAACGAAGAAAAGCGGTCGAATTAACTCTCACTGGCTAAGAGTACTCGTATAATTTGTCAGTTTTGTTACCTCTTGATCGAGGTCTTCCCCTGCTCTCAGAAATCTTTAACGTGTCCCAAAAAACTGAGGTCGTGCGTTTGATAGTGGCTGGATGTAGCAAGTGGCGTGACACTCGATTGGTGCGCCACGTTAACGGCCGTCAAATGATGATGATGCAACGAATGATGAGAAGTATGCGAGTGAAGAATATTATTGGGATGGGGAACTTGGAAGTTCCCTGGTGGCGGGGCTCAGGACAGGAGAGGTCCCGGATGTCCACCAGAAAGAACAGACGATGCTGTAACAGCTGTTGTCTGCATGTTTGAAACATTATTTTGTTGTTGATTTTGCTGTGTACCTAGAGATAAAAGAATCTCGTTACCATAACAATGCTTTATTTATGTTTATCATTACACAGACAAAAAATACTTCTATCTCCTTACCAGCATTTTGACTGAGCTCAGCTTTTACCCTTCTTGCAATGTGGCTTCTGGTATGCTTTCTTAAATGATCTTTACGATAAAATCCTTTTCCACACTCTGTGCATACGTGTCGTTTCTCGCCAGAATGTATAACAAAGTGTAATGTCAATTGCTCTTTCCTTTTGAAAGCTTTTAAACAAACGGTACAAACGTATGGACGTTCGGGGTTGTGACTCTGTTTGTGACGTGTAAGATGATCCTTTCTTTTGAGGCCTGCCCCACAAATATCGCACACGAATCTTCGTTCTAAAGTATGTCCCAGAAGATGTTGTTCCAACAATTCACGTTCTGGGTATGCCATATGACATTCTGGACAGCAATACAATGTAGAGCCATCTAGAGCCGTCGTTAAGCGAATTTCTCCAGGTTTTGGACGTGGCTTTTTCTCCTTGGGAGCCTTCTTCTTTTTCTTCTTTTTATTATTCGGGGACATCATTATGTTAGGCGTTGTTGTAGTTGCTACAGCTACAGAAGTGGTTTGTGCCATTTCTGATTCTTTCTTAATACTTTCTGCAGAATATTTTAAGAAATGATGTAAACTTAACGGTAAAGTACTAGCTGGTAAATGACTGAGGTAATCTGCCACTGTGGATCCAGGAGTAGCCAAAGACTGCCACGTAGCAGGCATAGTTGCAGGAGTTTGAGTATGAGCGTGCTGCTGATGATGCTGATGCATCGTATAATCTTGTTGGCTACCATTTGTCGTAGTTTCTCCATTGCGCTGTTGCTCGTCTCCCTTCTTTTCTTTATTTTTATCTTTATCCTGTAGGAGATTGCAAACATCTTGTTGATTTATAGTTTCGGTCGCTTGCTGAAAAGTTTCCATTCTCTATTAAGTACTTCTATATTATCCTATGCTTTAAATTTTAATACAGAAAGACAAAGTAGCTGACCTGATGATAAGAACGCTTTTCTGGCATTCCAGGCGAATTAGAGGGCCGCTGTTGAACTGGTTGAGCTTGGGAATATGGTACGTTTGGGTAATGATGAACATTGCTGTTAGGATAACTTGCTTTATTGTTCATCATCACTTGTGACTGAGCAGATTGCACGCCGTTGCTTTCAGGACGGTACTTTCCCATAACCGGCACTCCAATCGGAGGCTGGTTGGGAAAATGATTGGCGTAACGTCCGCCCGCACCGCCGGAGCCGTCGGTTGCGAACTGATGAATACTAGGAATAGTACCGGGAAAATGGCTTCCGAACGGCGGGAAATTCATTGCAAACCGTCAATCAAATACCTGAAAAATTGTAAACGAATTAGAACCGATATAAAATGATACTTATCGACACTTTACATACTACGAGTTACAGGATGGTTTCGCGGAAGAAGTTCGTCGGTCAACCAACATCTTTCAACATTTTCCCAAAATTTACAATCACGACGCGTTATCGTTAACATACTAAT
Organism: Bombus impatiens; assembly: GCF_000188095.3. Lineage (NCBI taxonomy): Eukaryota > Metazoa > Arthropoda > Insecta > Hymenoptera > Apidae > Bombus > Bombus impatiens. The sequence continues at coordinate 222,801 of NT_176652.1, forward strand.
AAACATTGAACAACTCGTCGACATTAGACAATGATATGTGCCTATGAGATACATTGCAACCGCCTTAAACAAAAATTATGCTATCGTCCGTGGGAAAAACTCGGGGGGAGAAAACTCGGAAAATAAGTTGTCGGCGACATCGGCGATAACAACGGGAGAGACGTTTCGCGGGTACATGACACACCGAGACGAAGATATCTTGTACGTCCAACTTAAATGACGCCCGAGTATTTACTCACAGCAACGTCCCTCTCCCCATGTTTCTTCGCCGTGGAATCGAATCCTTTCCTCGGAGGGGGGTCTCCGAGAGGTGAGAGCGAGCGTAGGGGCAGATTTTTACAACACGAGAGACACAAGCATAAGAAGCAAGAGAACACAGCACGCCACCGCCACCGCCGCTGCTGCGTCAGCCTTCTGTCACGAGGAAATACACACAGGGGAAACAGTCGCGTTTCCCTTCTTAAACCGCACGATTGTTGTACAAAAAAAAAAAAACACGTAAATCTTCACTGGTGCATATACTAGGATATTGCACGCGTTCTCTTAATAAGGATTACGAAGGATATACACTGATTATAGAAAAGGGTAGAAGACGGAAAAAGACGTTAAAAAACGAATATTGTAAGCGGCGGAGGATCGTCGCGATGCGGGGGAAGGGTGGCCGTAGAGGGACGGCGGCGCGGAGAACGGGAA
>NT_176652.1:223877-232139 GCF_000188095.3 Bombus impatiens
AAGAATGAAGGAGAACGGGGGAGGACGCAGGGGGGATGATCTGGTGGCAGAGGGATGGGTACAGTATGCGTGCAGTGGGATGAAGTGTGAGGGGAGAGACCCGGAGACTTCCCCCTCTCGGCACCTAGTCGATACGCGGGGGCCGAATTCGCACGAAATTCAGCAGAAAATGGCCGTACCGAATACGGAACATCACGAACGTTAAGCTCTAACTTAATTCGAAAAAATTTAGTAGAAAATCCACCTTACCATTTAGTACTTAGCAGCTTGCGCTCGCCTGGTACAAAAATTTTCACGAAGCCGAGAATCTCCGAAAAAAGATCCCCCGCTCTATGTGTGTGCCGTTGACACCTGTCCCTCAAGTCGGTGCCCCCACCCCATCCGTCCGCCCTCTACTGTGCCAGCCTCTTAACTATTTTTTCTCTCTCCCGACCCTCCTCGCGACCGCGCCGGCGAAAATGCCCGAATCCATCGGGGTTTTAACTTCGAATTGCTCCCGGCGACCTGCCATTATTTTCTCTCTCTTTCTCTCCGTCCATGGGAGTAGGAACAAGTTCGAGATATATACTCCACGGTCGTCGAGGAATACCACCAATCAGAAAGAGAAAAGTACGGAGCGAAACTTGACGAGGAATATCTTGTGTCTTATAATGTTATATTTTTGTAATTAACAGTTAATTAATAATCTTTATTATTGCAGAATGTGAAATAGAATTTAATAATATAAGAATTTGTAGCTAATGTGTATGAAAATTGTTGTAACGAATAATTTATTTGCAAATGAATATTTTATTAAAATTAATAAAAATTAAAATTGTGTGTGTGTGTGTGTGTGTGTGTGTGTGTGCGCGCGTGTGTGTACTTATATATATAGTAACATAAAAAAATATATAATCCTTACATCCATTAATAGAATAATAACAATACAAATATACAAATGATTTCAAAGATTAATAGATTCTCCTGTATATAGATTATCGGTTAATAGTTTGTTTATTTAAAATGCATCAATATCTTTTAGACATTAACATCTCATGCTCGGTAGTTGATAAATTAAAAGTACGTGAATCAATAATACAAAAATTTTTATAATTGGTTAATCAATAGAAAATTGTTTATATTAAATGTTTTATTTTAGCTATTTTCTCCAATATTTATGTAAGTAACAATGAAAATGACTTATAGACTATCCATACTGATTATGATAATAGCTATAATAATATGATAATAAAATAATAATTATATTTCTTGTACAGTTATACCCATTGCCTTTGATAATGATACTTGCAATAAAAATTATTCTTTTTGTATACATACATCTTTTTCTCAAATGATCTTGAGAGTGTATCATGATTGATTAATAAATTGGATGATGGTTCAATCCCAACAATTATTTGCTGTAGCTCTGAAATGTGCATTTTATGATAATACAAAATCTTTTTTTCAAATATGTATATTCAACTGAAAGAAGAGAATTAAAAAGTTTTCTCATAAAAACTATTAGTTTAGTAAATAAAACGATTTAAATACTATACAAAATAAATTACACTAGCTTAGAATCTCTAGATGTATTAGTGGCTGTAAAACTACTTTTTGCTGAATTTAAATACACGGTTTTAATTAGCCACTCGTATTTTGTGATAATCTTAAATTAATTCAAAAATAACAGATGTACTTACATTTAGTTATTTTGAAATTTTTGTAATAATAAATGTATTTTTCTTAGACTGATTTATATTGATAAAGTAAAAAATGTATCTATTTTCATAAAAGCAAACATTAGCTAATCAATGTGTAGATGCAGATACAAATATAAAACTTTACAATTTATATCGCAAAACGTAGTTTTCTTTTAAATGTTAATCATCGTCCAACAGTTTTTACGATACACTCTTGTTTCGTGTCTTTATAATCACGTAAAGAACAAGTGGAATAAATAAATGGATTCATTTTATATCTGCGCGACAGTTTCTTCCCTTTTTGTGAACAGTAAATTGGTTGTATTTACAGCCCTGCCTTGTGTATTATTTTAGTTTAGTTTCTTACGCATTACGTATTTTTCTCGTCCTATATTTATTGTGAAAAAAAAAAGAAAAAAAATTAACTTTAGCCGAAAACTCGATTGCATTCTGTGTGACGAATCCAGTTCGCGCTTTCAAAAATATATTTTCATATTTATATATTTATATATATATATAATATATGTATATATAAACTTCTTTATTTAATTCTAACTTGCGTCATGGAACTGGATTAGCGACAAAAACATTTTGAATTAAACGAGCAAATTAACTCGTCCTTCATAATTCTTTTTTTTCTTTTTTGCTTTTCTACACGTACGCTATAACGTGTACGCAAAAATGAAAAATCATACGTATGAACATCGTTTGTCAGTCAGCTCAGCAGTGTAATTATAATCATAGATTAATCTGGCCTACAACTTCCTTAAGAAGCTGATGGTGTACAAACTTCGAAATGCGACGGCTCGTCAGTAAAAGTATCTTTATTTAAAGATACAGCGAATGTCTCAATTTTGTAACACCACTACTAGGCAATGATAACCACCATCAACGAATTTTTTTTAACACAATACCAATTTGACTATGAGATTATAGAATTCAATCGGCAAGAACACCTTGCCTTGCACGACCTCTAGCTTGTTGATGATTAAATCGGAAGAACCGCCCAGGCTGACTCGGGGCGGTATGCTGTTGCTAATGCTGCTGCTGCTGCTGCTGTTGCTGCGGCTGCTGCTGCTGTTGTTGCTGCTGCTGCTGCTGCTGTTGCTGCTGCTGTTGTTGTTGATGATGGAGCATGGCCATTGCACCAGTTTCCGCAGCAGTTGGAAGAACAACCGTAGACTGCTCACTCACAGCTATCTGATGGATCTGTGCCTGAGATCCTTGACCTACTTGTATTTGGATCTGCTGCAACTCAGACACCGAAGATTGTTGCTGTAATTGATCTGCTTGCTGTTGCAATTGTTCCGCCTGTTGTTGTTGATCCGTTTGCTGTTGCGAATTTTGGGAAGTATCAGCAATATTCGAAGGATCTTCTTTGATACGTTTTGCCAAATGGGATCTGGCATGTTTTCTCAAGTGATCTTTGCGATAGAATGCTTTACCGCATTCACTGCAAACCTCTGTTTTCTGTCCAGAATGTATAACAAAATGAAGATTCAAGTGCTCTTTTCGTTTGAAGCCTTTCATGCAAACTGAACAAATAAAAGGCCTATCCGGATTATGACCCAATTTGTGTCGTTCTAAATGTTCTTTACGTTTCAAACCTGCACCACAAATGTCACAAATAAACCTTCTTTCTATTTTATGCCCGATAAGATGCTGTTCCAAGAGTTCCTTTTCAGGATAAGCCATGTTACATTGAGGACAACAGAACAACGTTGTTCCATCAAGAGCAGTAACTATGCTCACTTGACCTGGTTTTGGCTTTTTTGGCTTTGGAGGCTTTTTCTTATACTTCTTCTTTCTCTTAGGTTTTGTACCAGATTCTTGTTCCTCAACGACATCGGGAATAATAGCGGTTTCACCGCTTGCCACGGTAATCTGTACTGCTTGTTCACCGGACGCAGTGCTTCCAGATGCGTCTAAGCCATCAGCTCCTAGAGGACTCGACTCGATAGTGGCTTCTCTCTTTATCGTTTCTGCCGAAAATTTCAAGAAGTGCTGCAAACTAAGAGGCAAGGTACTAGCAGGCAATCTAGAGAGATAATCAGCCACAGTTGACCCTGGGGTTGCCAGACTTTGCCAACTCGCAGGCATAGATGTGATATATTCCTCTCCACTCTGATTCCCTTGATTCTTAATGTTACCTCTCTTGATGAGAGCGACCGGTGTCGTACCTTCCTTCACATCTTCCTTCGACTCTTCCATACCTTCGCGTAAAATTAAATCTTGTGGAATCTGTGCGACGACGGTTAATCCTTCAGGTGCCCCTGGTAGTTGCACTGTCTGTTGAATGGTTTGTTGGGATGTAGTAGTGACTGCTGTGGATGTACTTTGGGTTGTTTGATCAGACCTAAAATAAGGGCAATATATATTCGTGTTAATTGTTTATATTCTAACATAAACATACAATTTAAAAAAATACGAAATAGGATACATTTACTATAAACAATCCTATGTAAAATGTGCTAAAAGTAATTTAGATGAAACGATGGTTCTTACGTTTGCGTCGTAGCCACGGTGTTTTGTGGTTGAACTTGAATTTGTACCCCATCTGCGCCTTGTTGACTATATGCAACGGTAAGAACTGTTGCGGCACCTTGGGGGAACTGTCCCAAAGATATTGGAGCCAAATGATATTTGGGCTGATCACCGCTGTTTCCACTTTGCGAAACGCTGGGATTGACCACCTGGATTTGAACGGTTTGCTGCTGTTGCGTGCCATCTTTTCCAGGTACGGTAATTGGCAGCGTGATAATTTGCTGCTGCTGATTGTTGCCCCCTTGAGCCACCGCGAACCCGTTCGGATCGACCGGCCTCAGATAATGAACCCCACCTTCGCCACCGGATAAAACGCCAACCACCTGACCACCAGTGGGTAGGTTTTGCGCGAATTTAGCGGTTGCGAACTGATGAACTGTGCCCGTCGGTAGCGAGCCTGTTGTGAACCCAGGGAAGGGCGTGAAATTCATCTTTCACGATAATTAAATCTGAAAACCAAACAGAACGTTGTTAGCATTAGAATATAAATAATGAGCATGAAGTTGATCGGTTATTGAACGTCCGAAACGAAATACAATATTTTTTCAGCTATGCAAATTTTAACACTGAATAAAGCAGTCAAAATGTAAATAATAATTAAAAACTATGAAAATTGTCAAAACTGAAGATATTGTGTTATTTGTTTGCTAATTATCAAATTCTATAAACATATAAAAAATCATATTATATCGCTATAACGTCTTACAAAGTTGAAAATATACGTGTTTTTTTAAATTATCGTTTCTTTGCTCAAATGAAACGTATTTGCGTGTTACGAAACAAACAGAGTATCAAACACTTGATAACAGATACGTATTTACATATCATATTACACAACTACACTCACTTTGACGTATGAGTATTGCTGTCGAAGTTCATCGACCTTCGATACTTGAAACTGTTTCAAAACATATTCCGTGTTTTCATAGAATTCACAGATATTCTCTAATCCCGTAACGTTCCTTCAGCAGACATATTCCGAAGTAAAGTCAAGAATACATCATGTCTGTACATCGATCATGTTGCTAAATACGAAAAACAAATTGCAAGTCAATAAACATGCATAAAAACCAATTAATTTGAACATCATCTGTCATATATCGCAAACATCGAATCTAAAGATATTTTATTTCTCGTTTAATTTTATCCATCGTTCGGTGTCAATACTATTAACTCTATTGTATTCCATTTTCTATGTTCGTGTCCCGTACTCGATACTAGCTACAGGTGGTTGGAGAACTTGTACACGACCCGCTGTTGAAAAGTTCCGCGCTATATGTGTTCCTACAGTAGAGTACGATTACCACAAAAAAAGAAAAAAAAAAAGAAGCCGCCTCCCCGAGCAATGTATGTGTACGTTACCCTATTCGTTCGTAATGTTCGTATCGTATTAAATCAAGATCAAGGTTGAGTGGAATAGCATGCATCGGACGGAGGTAAACAGCAAATCTATTTGCTCTAAAGATACAGTGTTTAGCAATTTGGATCGGGCTTTCACACCACCGTTAACCACCGCTACCCTTGTTCTTCCTGCGTTTGAAACGCGGTGCATTTGGTAACAGCACCCGAAGCATTTAACCGCGAAAGTGGTGAGAAGTTAAACGTCGAGAGTATCCCGCGCTACCTCCTACCGTCGTAGTCTTAACTTCGAACCTCTTGACCATGTGTTGGTATGTGGGGGTGGGGTGAAAGATCCCCCACTTCACCCCCTTCCCCACCTCAAAGGGATCCGGGAGCAGGGAGGATAGTCGTCGAAGTGGCCCAGGATTGCACCCCACTCCACCATGATGGTGCCCCCCACGGGGGTAGGGGTTAGGAGCACTCGACAGAGGGTAGGGGGGAACCCATAGGTGGGAAAACGGGAACCCACCGCGAAATAGAGCCCGAGACTCACTCTCTTTCTCGTACTAACACACGGAATATCGCGAGAATAGGACGGGAAGGAACGGATAGATCGGTGTGTAGGTGCGTAAGCGTGTGCCGCAAGCTCGAAAGGGTAGGGGCATGTCAAGAAAGAAGGGAGACGATCCTCGACATACCGGGAACTCCCCGGGGAGGGGAACGCGAAATATCGGGAGAGAACATACGAAGCAGACATCGCGGCAGACGAAGTGGGACACACCGATGACTCTCGCCCTTGATCCACCCGGTGGGTAGGGAAGGAGTAGTAGAAAACGGGTGAGGGATAGAGAAAGAGAGAGAAGAGGTTAGGTTACCCGTGCACCTCTCCTCCTTTCGACGTACCCGAGGAGGGTGCCGTGTCGAATGGACGATTATTTCGTGCCAGCAAGTCGTTGCGGGTGGTTGCACGGCTTAGTTAGAGAAACAAGAAGAAACTACCGTAAACGTGAACACACACGCATAAACAGGACGCACCGCGGGATGCGTTTTTCGACTTTCGCGGAATGGCGTGTGCGACTGACCGGTCAGCCTCGCCGACGTACCGTTGTTGGACGCTTTTGCAAGACGCGCATGTCGTAATGGCGCCGATTCTCTTAAGGTTCAACATATCTCTCTCACACTACATAACCGTCTCCCTCGCGTACACGTATCGAAGAGAGCATGTCTGAGCATTCGCGGTTTCTAGAGGAATTCTAGTGTCTCGTATGATATCGGGGGCAGCGTACGTTGAATGGAACGGCTCTCGGGCATTGTGCAATCAGATATGCTTTCTTACTAGCACCCAGGCTAAGGAAAATACGTAAATTTCGCACACAAGTAATAAGATAGGGTAAAACTGTAATAGAGAGAAAGAGAGAGAGACAGAGAGAGAGAGAGAAAGATACGCTATATACGATACAGATTACGACGGGTACTCTATATCTAACGTTGAACGGGTGTAGTTAAGGCAACATCGCAGTTGTGTAAACATCGAAGGCAAGTGCGCGCGCGCGCATATAGACGGCGCCGCGGCTGTTAGGTAAACTGATGGACAAGGTTACCACGTCAGCAGATTCGGTGATACATCGGCCATGATGGAATTGAGTACACGGTGACGCGAGAAAATAGCACAGGTCCGCGAAGCCCGATGCTTTGTTCTCTCGATGGTTATTCCCTCTCTTCTCCCTTTCGCCCTGCGTCTCTCCCTCCCTTCAGTGCTCTTTCGATCGCGCATCGGGAGACGTTACGTGGAGAGGAAGTAGGAAAAAGATCGGGCGAGTTGGCAGAGGCGAGAGCAGGGCAGAGGCGAAACGGAGGACAGAGTAGAGCCAACAGAGGCACAGGCAGGGCTGTTGTTTACACCCCCACCTCGACGGGTTAGAGGCAGCGAGATGCCACGGAGGGGCCTCCGAGACCTCGGTGGGCACCCACCACCACGCAATTTCCAACCCCACCAGCCTCTCAACCACTGTCCGCACCTCCAACCACCCCACCAAAGCCAGCTCGAGCCAAGCCGTGAGCCACGACGAGGGCCCCGCGACGATTTTAGTGTCTTGGGGTGGGTGCTCTGTGGCCACCGTTTCGCGGTTTCTCGTGCACGTTTCGCATTAGGAGTAAAACGCGTAAAGATTCGTGGGGCGGCATCCGTCCGCGGATTCCTTCGACTCGTACCTTTAGTTTACCGTACGGAAACACACGTATATAGGTGCACGCGAGTTACCTGGGTAGAACAAGACGATCATCATCCACGAGGAAAATGCGTGTCCTACTCACCCACAAGCAGCTGTGTCTCTCCCTTGTGCACTCCAAACGTTGTACTGCTACTACTGTCGCCGCGTCGGAAGCTTCGCGTAGTACAGAGACCGTCCGCCTGGCTGGCTCGCCTGCGTCGTTCTCAATCTTCACCGTGGCGGCAGCAACTTTCTCATTTCTACGTATACATTCGCCGCTGTGCCACGGCTCTCTTGGCTAGCCACGGCTACTTTGCTTACGGTGCACACGTCATACGAAGGAGAAAGAGAGAAAGAGACAGAAAGAGAGAAAAAGAGAGACGTACGTCGAAATTGTACGTGGGTCTTTCAAGATGATCGTGACGAGTCGTGACTCGTGATAAATTCGCGCACTACTGGCAGTCTTCCTGCGTTAACGGCACAAGCCA
>NT_176652.1:232149-370745 GCF_000188095.3 Bombus impatiens
ACGGCACAAGCCACGACGCGCACTCATTTCCGGGTATACGACAGTCGAGCTCGATCGAGTATGGCCCCCGGTCGGTAGGTAAGCGTGGGTCTTGGGCCGGCCAACGGGGAATGAATTCGAGCTAACGGTACATAGCCACCCGACGGTGGCCACACGTTAACTCGAAGCGCCGTGATGCCAGGCCACTCTCCTAAAAACCACGAGCTGTGAAAGTAGACACCCTCCTTCTTCCTACGGATCCCAGGCTTTATCTTGAACGACCTCGTCTCACCGCCCTCGTCGAACGCATTCTTGTTTTCCTCAGTCAAGTAAATAAAAATACGTTTAACCGCGAAAACTTACTGCTGCTATTAATATTCTATCGGAGAAATATCAACTATGGCGGCGGTTACGCGCGGAGTATATTGTGAGAGCGAGGGGAAAGCGGCGCGTGCGCGCTTCTAGATTAAACAAGTCAACTCGTAATAGAACCGTTCTATTTACAGATATTACAAATGATCTTTGTAGTTTTACAGGAGTCCCGAACTTTCGAAAAAGAAATTTTTAACAGCGCAGAAAACACCTGTCCGTCGCTCTGTCTTACTCTCAGTTACTTCGTTTCCTCTACCACTACAAAGCGACACTAACTCTGTGCGCACCTAGCGGAGACTGAAGTGAGGTTAGGTCGAGAATCGATATTACGAAGATACTTCGATGGCCGCCATATTTCTATATTATTGCGCGCGTTATATGAATCACTCGATATAGCCAGAGAGGAAATTCTTTTCCGATACAACTATTCGATCGTCTAGTCCTTTATTGTAAATAAATAAATAAATAAATAAATAAATATATATATATATACTGGTATGTATATGCACTGGCAACACGATATAGGTACATAATAAAAGTAAATTAAAAGCCTAATGTCTTTTTCTTTTTTCTTTTATAGATATTTTTATTACAAACATGCTATTTCATACTTTCACAATCTCAAAATACTTTACGATCTAATATATATTTATAAGAAAAATACAATCGATCGACACGTCATTAATATAGAAACATCAATTTAATTCAATTGCTATTGCTATATTATATTATAATAATAACGAAATACAGACCATTCAAATTCTAAATTCGTTAATTATAATTATGCAAATTTTAATTCTGTCTTTCCAAGCAAACTGTCGCTTGACAAAAAATTTTAAATACTCTTTTGATATATACAATTGCATTAATATAGAGATAATATCTTGATAATAAATAATAGATTGTTGTTTACAATGCTCTGAACATTAAATTTTTCAAGATTTCCATTGATTCGATTTAAGAAAATTCAAATTCGAGTAGAAATACATTGAAAAGGAATGAAGAAAATGATATGCAAGAAATGCTTAATGATTAGGAATTATAATTTGAAAATAGCGATATCAAAATGAATCAGATGCTCTCTGAACACGTTCCATATACAAGGAAAATAGCAGCTTGTTACTTTCGTAATAAAATGGATTTTCAGCTGCATCCAGATCAGGTTTATATTCTGTTATGTAACTACTTTGGCTAGAACTGCATCCGTCGTATAACGGTGATCCTTGAGAAAGCTCTGAATAATTTGGCGATGGCATAAAGCTTCTGCCGCAGCAGTCTGTATCCATATTTTCAGTAACATTTTCATGCATGCCCGATAAACCATTAATATGAAGATTATTTATTCTTTTACTTAATGGCATAAATTCACTAAATTCTTCTTCCGCATCACGACCCCTTTTTCTAAATATCAGAAGAGAGGATGAATTAGCAGAATGACATCCAACCATTTATATATGTTAAATGGTAGAGTGTCAATGCACACATACATCAACAAAAACTAACCTGTTAGCCCGAGTCATCCTTGAACTAATCTAAACTTTTAGCAGAAGATTTTAATACAAATATATTCTTAACCACTGCATATTATGATATTTATAACTTTTTTTCGTCGAAACAATTAACGTCGTATACTGTTGAGCTTACGTGTAAGTCATATACGTTTGTGAAAAAAACAAAGCTTGATTATACAAATCAGCAGTGCACTGCGATATTTTTATTGCTCTATAGTTCAACCTCCAGATGGTAGAGTGCGTAAGTGACATGTTTTTAAGCAAAATGTTCTAAACTTTAGATAAAAATAAAACGATCGAGAAAGATAAATAAAACAGGTATGAGAAAGAATATTTTATATTAAGACAACTATACATTTTTTTATACTATAATATACAATATATTTATCTGTATGAAAAATGTTAGATATACTATCTAATAGCAAAAAAAGATGAACCATCTTAATTTATAGTTTAAATAATTTGAAAGCTTCGATATCGCTATCTTTTTATTTAAAATGCATTAGTCACACGAATCTATAAGTCGAGCGATAAGGAAGGGAATAAATAAAATAAAAGATAAAAAATGCGCAGAAAATTTTTTTATTGCAACGAGTAAGAATATCTTGTATTCAGATATTACACATAGTAGTGATTCGTTTTTCCCATAGAGCATGTCTATTAGGTTCCTGATATCTCGAATCTATTACCTACAATTTCTAATTGGTATTGGCAGAATTTCGTGACTTACGACCCACGATATAACCATCGATCATTTAGTTACCGACCGGAGGCGAAACATATATCAGTGCACATAAGAAAATAATATAAGTTACTCTTGTTAAAACTGACTATGCATATGACATTAACATATCGTTCATTGTAAGATATTGTGGCCAATATACCTAAATTTTAACCAATTTAATGTAATTACCTTGGTGCGTCTTTTTGCAATAAATTAGTCAGCTGAAATTATTTGATAACGAGTATTATATTTCCATAATTAGAGCGCATTAGATTCCATTGAATTAAATATTCTTCCTAGAGGTATAGTTTTCAACATAGTCAGTGAATTTCAAACTTATTTTTCTTCGCGGCAGAGCTAATTTCAAGATCGGTCGGTACATGTGTACGTAATGCACGTGTTATTTGTTCCGACGTTTTAACCTTTTAAACTTGTAATATTTCTGTTGATATGACAACATGATCGAGTAACATTTAATAATAGATACTAAATTTTAATTTATCATATAGAATCTTTTACAATCAATTGTTTAATCCTCCCGAGTATGATACATCGATATTTAAATTTGTATTTAAGTTTGAATTCGTAATTCAAATATTTAAATTACGTACTTAGGAGAATATTCATGACAGTTTCATTAACACATATCTACTTAGACACCATAAAATCTTGCTCGCAAAGCAAAGAAAAAAAATTCAAACGACTTAATTACACGAGAAATGTAATATTTAAAAAAACACTTTCGCATTCCTCATCAATACCGATTTCACATTGAAATTTCAAAAGATTTTCAGACACGTTTCTTATCTGATATCGAATTTCTCAAATATTTTTCTTGATAGTCCACGTATTAATGAAACACAGTTATTAAAACGATATCTTATTTCAAAATCCTGATACATAATCGTACATGTACAATAAGAAATTATTATATTTTGCAACATAATGACGAACAATATCGAGAAATGAAATAAAAAGGTAAATAATTGTACGTTTTAATATTACGTGCTAAATATATGTATATTTATCGTGTCAAAGACATAAAGACATAAAGACAATTTGAGTTAAAATTATCGAATAATTTTTATCCTACGCTTCGTTCTTATACCACTTAACGCGGTTAAGTACAAGTACGAGAACAAATTAAGAGCATAGAAAAATATCGTTTCTCGCGTGAGATTTTTTTCATAGAAAATAATTTGCGAAAGATGAGGAGAAGCGAAGTACGTGTACTTGTAATCGTATCGGGGCTGTTTATAGTAAAAGATTTAAAGAGCCGTATAAACGATCCATATTTGGCGCTTTTACACATGCTCCGCTTGATACGTGGGTGTGAACGCGGACCCTCGTTAGTTGTTACTCCGAACGAGTCGCTCCAATTACACCGTGATACGCATGTTGATGAGCTTAATTAATTTCAGAAGACCTGCCGAGAAAGAGAGTCGCGGAATACTCGCCGTTATTATTAGGAAATGGGAAACACATTTGTCGTCTGGGAAACGTTTATCTCGTAAGATACCGGCATCCGTAGGATAACGAGGATTCTACCACAGGAAAGGAAAACGCCTCCTTGCGTTGCCTACCGTTCTGTTCTCTTCGCATCTGCTTTCCGTTTCTGAAAATTTTCTCGCCTAAGTTAAATTTATTATGTACCGGTGTAGCGTATTATTATTATAGCGTTAGTGTAGGATATATAGTAAATTAATAAACTAACAAATTAATAAAATCTTTCTTTTCCTCGGTTGGCGATTAAATAAAATTTTCTAAAAATGTCGAGCTGTAGATATATTCTTGTCAGCTTTCGTGTGATTAACGAGACAATCGATCGTCCCTTATCGTGATTAACGAGTCAGAGTTACGTTAATATAGTAAATACGTTAATACGTTAATATAGTAAAAATTGAAAACGTGGCAATTCTCGGGATATTACGGAAGAGGTTGGACCGTGAAATTTTGCATTTAAAAGATTCACGAAATTTCTTGATCGATAGTGGGTCAGAATACTTTCTAAAAAGAGGACGCATAGTCCAGGATACATCGCGCGATTCGCTATTAATCGTTGGAACGTATGCGATTTTAGGCGAACCGTTATTTTAGTCTAATTTTCATAATAGTAACGTTCATTTTGTGGCAGCACTAAATTAGACACGTTCAATGTATTCTGGTGTTTCTTTTACGCGTACATCCGATGCGTCTGCAAAAAGACGTCCAACACCTACGAGACGCACACGTCGAGCTTCGTTAAATACGTATACGCGGTGGCCTTGATTCCTAAAGCCGTGAAAAGATCCCGTCGTCGGGTCAATTAAACCAAGCCACGAAGTCATTGACTTTGGGTGCACGGCCAATTTCTCTTCGACAGTCCGTAATATAGCGCGTCCCAAAAAGCTTCGCGTCAAGAATAATCCCAGAGCAACCTTGCGCTCGTAGAATATATACTCGGTTATTTTCGGCTATCTTCTCGAATACCGATTGTTCCAATGAAGCTATATGGCAACAATACGCTCGAACGAACGATAAGTCGATAATATGCAACGCTTTCGTTAATTTAATTAACGCTCGCATTGATTTTCCCATGAATATATGCTATATTCAATTAATAAACAAGATAATAAACGGATAATAAACAAGACAACCGCGAACGAATAAAAATCTTTCCATTTCATGCTAATTAATGTCTTCCAGTTATTTCATTTTCAATTTTTATTAAAATATCGAATTATTAAAATATCGGAAATGTTTGTCACTGTCTATTTTGTTGGTACGATGATCGTAATCTAATCGCGTCTTATCATAGGCAGGGTTGTAATAGCTTACTACGATATATAGTAGGTTGAGAAGATACGAAGCGAAAAATCACTAATTCCATTTATGGTCATTCGCGTACGAGAGAAAACGATTATTCAGCGGGTGAGTAAGATTTCGGTTTATTTGGCACGTTTATTCGTCAAAGCTACACACGTCAACGAGATACAACAGGAAATGGAGCCACTCCCTTAACGAAGGAGGAGCACCCAGGCTCGTATGCAATTGCCAAGATTTCTACGATAACGAAATTTCTTGCTATATCGTATCAATTTTATTTCGATCCTATTTTTTTCCCCCAACTTTGATCCCAAATACGTATTACTTAAAAATATAAAGAAATACCTTAGATATTCCGATTACAGATGTAAAGATATTAAGGCGAACTTCCTGTCGATCGCTATCGAAGTAAAATCGTTCTATACGATAGTACAGTAACAAAGTAAGATAGTAGAGTGGCGACAAGGAGCAAAATTTAAGCAGCGAGCGCGATGTAAGATGGTATACCCGTATTGATCACGGAACAATTTCAACGTTCGTTCGAAACATATAACGTGGCGGAGTCGATGAGTAATCGGAATACCTTCCCCAAGGTTCTTCCGATCGTTGAAAATCAAGGCTGTCCCTTTCCTAAATTGGACTAAGTTGTTGGGTTAGGTCGACGCACGTGATCCCCGCCGGTCGTTTCGTGCGTGTCCCTAAGCAAGACTCACGTGACACACGTTCGTCGAACTATGACGAGAAGCGAGGGTGAATTTGCGCGATCGTTCGTCACTTTCAATGCCACGTAGCAGCGCCACGGGGGTGTCCCCACTCGTCCCATGGTTCTCTCTGTATGGGGTGAGTCATGGTACTCCCTCCCGGTTTGGGCGTGGTGGCCGCTGCAGACGTTCCTCATCGATCTCCCCACGGCCATGGAACACCATAGAGCCGAGCTCGCTCGCCAAGGTGGTCCTTTTAATACCAGGGCCTCGTGCAACGAAATACACCCAAATATTCTCTTGGAAATGTTTTTTCCCCTAGAGCAAGCTTAATATTGCAACCATCGGAGTTCATTTTTCATAGAAATTTTATAAATTTGCAACGATGCGTTTTTCCGAATTCGAACGACGATTCGTCGTATCACGAGCTTCGTCTTATTTCTTTCGCTTTAATTTTTCCTCCGAGTTTTGTATTTTAATCGGCTTATTCGCAATTTCTTTAGTCATTTTACCTTATTAGGTTCTGCTTTTTTTTTTTGTTTTTCATATCGTGATCGTGAAATGGAATTCCGAGCATCCGCTTATCTTTGTCCTCGTTACTTCTCCTTTCGTACAGACTCTATAAATTTGATTAAGTTTGAAGAAATTTTACGCACCTATCTTTTTTTGCATCGTAAAAATACTCTCCGTGTAGCGACCTTCTGCGAGATATCTATTATTCCAATATATTTTTCGTAGTTTCGCAAAACTATATCTATAACTATAGATTTATGCTACTTTATTTACACTTTTCAATAACGTATTTAGGCAACGTTTACGCGTCGATATCGTCGATAAGGCACAATTATCGATACAACTATCGGTATATCTTCTTCGTTCAAATGTTTCAAATATTTATCGACTAATTTCTCGATCTTTCAGCGCTTTCTCGATAAATTCAGCGCTTTCATCATCGAATTTCGAGATATTCTTGTCGCTTCTGGCGTGGCCTGATACGACCGTCTCAAACAGCATTTTTGTGAAAACGTTCCTATAGAAGCAACGTGCGCGTTTAATCGTATGTCCGAGAGACGGAATTTTACGCAGAAATAAATGAAACACCGTTCGATATCAAGGAAGCGAAAACTGCGCTGTAATCGCGGCGATATCGTATAGTTATTGTTATCTGTTTGTTCGAGGTAATCTCGAATAAGGCACATACGTTTCCTTATATGGACTTGCTTGAGTTTCGATCGTATCTTACTGGAGGCAATTTTTTGTAATCACAATGGAACGTCTAAGTCTGATTCCTCTTATCCGCTTCCTATTTCACCACTTTTACATAATTCTTAACATACAACATTCGACGTATGAAAGATTTTGCGACTCTCGTCATTCTTATCTCGGTTCGACAATTATTTTCGCGCTGTAGCGTTATTATCTTGCTACGATAAAATTACACGTACTATGAAATAGAGCTACCGAACGTTCTTACGTAAGATCGTGCACCGCGAAAAATTCCACCGAATAACTCGTTCGTTCGGAAACTTGCGAACTCGCCGTTTACAGACCGCAGGTTGCCATAAGTTTTTCTTCTAAAAAGAATTTGTCTGTTTTCAAGAAATGGTTAAAAAGAGAAGAACAAATTCCAAAAGCATTGTACTCTCCTACGAAGAATCAACCACACGTGTGGTGCAACTCCAAGAACAACCAAGCCAAGCGTCTTAAAGTAAACGAACCGATATTCAAACGCAAACATCGAAGTTGAAACGCAAGTTGCAACGATCATCGCTGTGGAAGGCGCCTGCAACTATCTTCCAAACACGTACAGACATACACAGCTTAAAATTCGAACGCCCTCCAGCTGAAAGCTAGACGATGATTCATGCTGCAGCTCGTATGGAATTTCTGCTGCTTCGTGACAAATTGTATCTTCCACAATTTCATCCTGCTGGCATTCTTTCCTTCTTATTACTACGCACAGCGATAAATTCAATTCCTTTCTTCGATTTTCCGTACGCGATTCTTCGTTTACTCGTGAGATCTCGAAACGATCGTAATTTGGCGAATTTTGCAAAGCCGTGCTAAAATCGGTAAAAGCATGATATTATATATCTATATATATATATAGATGATATATATATATATATAGATATATACATATATATAGATGAGTCGCGTGATAACACACGACCATTGTAGTACGTGATTATATAATCGTCCAAGTTTCGTTTATTCAAAAAATAGCAAAGTAGCGTTTAATTTAAGACAATAGGTCGTATCTGTCGTCTTGGAAAGATTTAAGAATTATTGATTCAAAGCTACGATGCTCGCAAGGAGAAAGTACGAATCTATTCGTTTCCTGAATTAATTAATCGTCGAAAGGTTTCTTTTCGTCCCACTGACAAACGGTCAATTTTTTCTACGTCTCGGCAGCACGAAGAACGCTTTGTTGTCGTTAAGAAGAAAGTTCGATATCTATCTGCGTACACCGATGATTTCTAGCGAATGATATAAAGCTTTTCAAAGAATCAAGGTATTCGAGCGCCGGTATATATAACGGGTCGACAGGTGTCGCGATGAAAGCAGGTTTTCTTCTACCGATTCCCCCATGGACCTCCTTCAAATCAGTGCCGTATTTATGATTCATCGATGCTTTGTAAGTTCTAGATCAAACGTTTGCCGTGAAACCAATTTTAATTGGTTAATTGCTTAAAATTGACCGTCGTAGTCACTTTCAAGCGCTAAATGCGTTCGTATCTCGAGGTCTGTACAAATTCTCGAAAGGAAAGCCGATATATAGAGAAATTTATGAAACTCTGCAAAGAAATAAACGTAGTAGGAGCAACGAACGAGCGTGAAATGAAATTGAGAATCGAATTCCAATATTTTCTTGCAAATGATACTCTGTATCCTGGAAGTTGCGAATCTTCTTTATATAATTTGTATTTTTACGAAATCTTCTGCTACGCCGTTTAACGGCGAAACATTGTTTTTTTTTTTTTTTAAATGAAATATGTGCAGAGAAAGAAGTATAATTTGATATTCGACGTAAGAGCATTACGCGTAAAAGCAAACGGTTGAAAACAGAGTTGAAACGGAGAAAACAGAAAAGAATATACTATGAGAAATGTACGTAACCAGAAATTCGTGTACGCCACTGTAGATATATCGATCAAATAACACGAACTATTTTACATTGGAAGATAAAATAACACGTAACTAAGATTATCGAGATTGTACGAATCTCCGAAAGATTCCAACTATCGAAATGATTTTCTATCGTCGATTACGAATGTTCGAATGTTATAACTTTGGACGTAGGAGCTGTGACGAATAACATCCTAGAGTAATATCCGAATGTCCTAGAAATGAATATGAAAAATGTCTTAATATCGTTCGTTCTTAACCAAAAATTGCCTATTTTATTATTAAAAATTGACTTATCCTTAACGTATATTTCACGTATTATGCAAGAATATGATTCATCGACACGCGTAAACGTACGAAGAGAGTATCGTAAGATATTCCGTCTTGAAAGATACGTTAACGTTCAAAGACGACAGACTTTAGACAGTGGAACGGTGTTCTCGTAGTTGATCGTCAATGTTCCTATTGTAATGTTGGCTAGGGGAACCGTAGCGCTAGGATACGTTCCTGAACACTGTCCCTCAAGACCCGTTTCCGTGCTCCCTCGACGTAGCCCCCAGCGATACACGGGGTCCCATTCCGCGCAGAAGTGCAATGTACCCGATAATCCGAGTACCGGAGATATACGCATATTTCACGAACGCAGAAAACGCGCACGAGAACGGTAGATAGTTGGTGCAGAGAGCGCAAAATTGCATTTTTATTTGATCGACTGTACATCCGGAATTACAATCGCTCGAGTAATACGTGACGAAACGTAACGTGGCCTCTGAATATTCGAGTATTTCCGGCAGAAAACTATCCGGCGGAAACGATCGCTGTAAAACCGAAAGATTCGACAAGATAATTAAAGAAGTTAGATATTGGATGTACGTAAATTACATGGTGCGATCGTATATTTGCTATAGTATCGTTCTCGATTAAATTATCCTATACGAGTAACATTTTCCCTTTTCGTATTTCGAATACGTATACGAACGTTGAAATATTCGAAATAACGATCGAATATCTTGGACCGAGCGAAGAATCACGAAAGTAATAAATTTTTAGCTCTTTTAAGCGTTTCCAAGTATATGTGGATAAAAGATTCGAACTAAGGAAAGTAGATTAATAATCTTAATTTTACTAAACGCTCGAATTGTGCGGAACATATCGGGATTTTTCAAACGTCCAATAGTTACGAATTATTCCGATTTTACAATTTACGATTAAGCCGAACGTTTCAGCGTAATATTTATCGTACGTTTTACTATCGGTTGCTACGTTGCGATTGTATACGAAGACAAAAATGTGGATAACGATAACAATCGTAAGAGTATGAAAGTGATAGACCGCTGTGACATCACGTTGTATAAATATCGATGATCCTAATTATCCGAATAATATTCGAACGCTGAAATATTACGAAAGTCGTACGCTATCGGAATATATTATTACGCGCGTACAAGGAACAGATATCGTGTAGAGGAATAGTTCTACAAGATCGTTATAGCAGAACTGTTTGTTCGTGTCGCTAATAACGCTGTTACTATGGTACGGTAAAGAGTATGAATTTTTTAATGATACGTCAATTCTGCCATGTGATTCTACTAGATTGCACAACGGGTACGTTACTTGTATTTATAAATATAAAATAGATACTTTTTTCTTCACGCTACATGAACATTCGTTTACAATTCGTAAAAGCTGCGTGAAATTTTGTACTACACACGCGTGGCGATGTGCGCAAGTTTTCAGTCGGATACATCTTTTACTTTATATTCCAAAAGCGATGCTTCAAAGAAATTTAACTAACAACGGTACGACTGTGCGATAGCGTTTACTCCTTTACTTGCCATACCTTTCCAAACAAAAGTTAGTTGGTCTAACGTTTTATTAGATATATCGCTTTCGAAGTAAAAAGTAACAAATTTATTTGACTGGAAACTTTTGCACATCGTTGTATCCGTGTAAAATATCAAAGGAAAACAGAGGTAACGCGTTAAACGCGTAAAAATTGATTTTGAGAACTATACGTAGAAAATACGCGAGTTAAACGAAAGGTTCGGGCTTGCATACGCAAAGATTATTTTTCTTCGATGTGCTATTACTTTTCTCGAGACTCCGTTTAAGCTCGAGAACTGTGAGAAACGAATCTGGTTGAACGCGATGTCGTTATATAAATTGCCAGCGATTAATTATGATACGCATATCCGCCCTTCCCACATCACGAATCCGAAGAGACTAAATTCCCAGGCGATTTCTTCTACCTTCTCCTCCAAGGACTCCTTTCGTATGACCTCTGAATGAACTTGAACTTGAAAAAATGTGGAGCGGTACGTATACGACTGTATACAGCTACATCCGGACTTACACACGCGAAACTTACGTACCAACGATAGGTTTCGTTCTATTCGAGATTCCATATCGACGTGCTAGTCAAAATTATCAGAAAGATCGGTTATTCACAGCGCCTAGTAACATAGTTCTCGCATTGATACGCGAAGCAAAAAAAGTATTATAGCGTGATATTTATAAAAAGGCAGATAAAAAGGAACAGACTTCTTACATATAACAAATCATAATTAATACACGATAACGTTAAATATGCGTGTTCGATTAATATACCGCGAAACGTGAATGTAAACGAAAATTACGATAGGTCGACTCACCACGACCCAATTACATACATCTCGTCGACCATTACTTTCCATGTTGGATACGTATAAATCCACTGCTGCATATTCGCGTTCTTTATGCTTTTTAACATATAATGCAGAGGATACTTTTACCTTGAAAGTTTTACCCTGCTACAACCTTTGTATCGATCCTTCCAGATTCATTTATATCTGTCCGTAATTAATAATTCCTTTACATAAATAATTTTCATCCCAAGCAGCGATAACTTCTATATGAAACCTACTCGATATTCACAACGTGCTCTAACGATCGAAATTTTAACGATCCATTCGAACGATCAACAAAAATCCTTTCGTTGTTCCATCGATTTCTTTTACATTGTAAATTTTCCGTTTTGTTTTTTATTTTTTTTTTTTTTTTGTTTAATCAGGGAAGTACGGAGACGTTAAATCTCAAAATAGATTTAAATACCGAATACTGAAACAGAAAAACAAAGGAATGAAAAAATTACACTCGAGATACGTTGTTTAGGGACAACGACTTAATGCGACGTACAAATTTATTCAGGCATGCAAGTTATTGATAATTATTCGATGCTGCGTGATAATTGTGCAGTTCTACCCTCCGCCACGGTGAATGATTCAGAGTACGTACACTGTACGTACACCGTATACGCGGAATATACCGCAAGTATATCGACCCCTGCATCTGCTGTGCTCGGTATGTGGGACGAGCTATCGACAAAGACCGTATTATGGATCGTATATCGAACTTCGTTTCTATTCTCGCACCATACACTTGACAAATTGTCACCTATGCCATCCATCGCTTAGAACGATAAATTATCACGTTTTACAAACGATTTCACACCAGGTGAACGTAAGATCGACGAAACAATTAATAGGATGGATTTCGATAAAATTAAAATACGAAATTGAGATGTAAAAGGTTCGAAAGTCGTTCAGTTATTTATTACTATTTGTTACCACGTTGCGTTTCTCTTCTTTTAAATATTCGTTTTCAACGTTAGGCTCGGTGCTTCGCTGCCTAAAAATCAAAAACGGCAAGTAATCTATCTCTCTCTGTATCGTACCTATTCTTGACCTGTATTTAAACATGTAGACGTATTTTTTAAACAGAGTAAATATATTCGCTGTATTCTTTATATTTTGCTTGAATTATCGTTAATCGCAAAGACATCATAAATGCGAGAAGATGGAAGATCGGAAAGTTTTAAATGTCTTATAGAAACGGATCCTTCGAGATTCGATGTTCGATTATAAAACAAAATTTTTATCCTTATTGGTGGACTGCGGATATTTGTGCATTTATCAAAAATTTACAGATCCAGCTTATACATAGAGTGCACGCGATACGCAGAAATACGCAGTGAAACGTTTAAAATGCAACGATAATTATAATATTCTAAACGAAGCATGGCAATATGGAAACTTTTTCTGGCTGTGAAGCCGAAAACTAAATAAATATATACAGGATGCCTTAATCAGAAGTACTATCTAAAATAACTTTGAGCGAAAAACGTCTTAGACGAATTATGACGCATTTCAAGGGACTCGTCGGACGAATACAATTTTATTTTCCAGTATCTTATATTTTCTGGCGTATCAAAGTGATCGTCAGCTTTTTAAATACCACCGTATACTTTGATGTTTTAATTTTAAACGTACGTTAAATTTGAAAAGTTGAAATTAAAATACCCGCTGAACCAATGGTTTTTCGCTATAAACGGATTAATATTTTTTACGTAGAAAACGTTCGGCTGGATCGCCTGTGTTGTGCTAAAATCTCGTTTAAAAAGCTCAAGGTCACCTCGATATCCGAGAAAATATAAAATATAGAGAAATAAATCTCTTGAAACGCAACGCGATTCGTTTAAACCGTTTCTCGACGATGCAACTAGTAGCTAACGAGTTATTTAGATAGTAGATACTTTTTATCGACTCACCCTGTATATATGGATATAATATATAATAATTGAAACACTTAGTGGATAAAAGAAACGTCCGTTTCTATTTCTCTAATCGTGTTCGTTAAAATTTGAATTTGCATAAATGTCTGTTTCACGGTACGCTTGAGACTCTTTAAACGTAACAAGGAAGAGGTGAACCACCGGCTCATCGTACAAGAGACCACGTGTTGAGCTCAATTTCTATTCTCGTAACGCGTTCTATATTTGGAATAAGTATGTACTTGTTTGACTCGTATCATTGCTGCGGATGCAAACTTTCTGTCGCTTCTGTTTCTCACGTTCGTCGTTTTGATAGATTAATTGATACGAAAAGAATCAGTTACGTCGAACTATAGGGTTATACGTATCTGTGGATAATTACATTGCGTAAGAAAATAAACAGGCGTTTAGAGTAACGTAAAATATTCGTGTAGATTTCCGGTGGTATATTTATATTCGTAAGACGAATTCGTTCTTAACGTTTTATTACGTTGCGTTAATTCGTATTCTCGTAAAAGTGGACGTCTTGAAACGCGCACGCACACGTACACGCGTAATTACATATATCTGTCATGTCGGTGGGAAGCGTTGGATCGCTGCCAAAATTGTAATCGCTTTATTTCACCTCCTTTAACGCGAAACTCCTGTTTGGCCCGGCTTGTAAGAACCGCTGATTCTCAGAAAGCACACGTTTTCGTTCCACTTTCACGCGATCGAATATTCGTCTGACCGTGTTAAATACATTTGTAAGATTAGAAAGAACCGCAGGATATTAATGGGAACCACGATTTACGTCTTGAAATGTCTTTACGAATCGAAAAGGCTTCGTAGTAACATAAAGCGAACCGCGATTATATTAACTTTGATAACTTTTCAATTTTGTTTCTTTGATATATTATTATTATTATCCTTTTAACTTGAGTTAAGAGAATACGTATCAAGAAATTTTTTACGCGAATTGACTTAATTGACCTACCTTAATTAACCTTTACAGCTATCGTAAAACAAACTGTTTTTTATGTTCTCCTTCAAATCTGATTGTACGTTAGACGGGTGATTTACGTACTCGATCGTGCGCGTATCGGCTCTACAACGATCGCTGTAGAGTTGAAAATTAGTTTAAACTGAGAGACTTTGTAATTTAAATACGAACTTTGCCAGTAACTAATGATATGCTAATCGTAGATGTTAAATCTAGTAAACGATAGTTGCCGTCTTGGATATTGCTGTATCATTCGTTACGAAGTATAACGGTCTAAAACGGTATTAAATCAGATACTATAGCGTGTCCAAAAAAAAAAAAAATTGGTTACAATCTTAGATAAAAATTTAAAGTATTATCACGCTTGAACATTTCCGATTTTTGTAAAATGTTTGTAAAATACGAACGCGCCTTTGTAATATTTGCATTATACGATAAACATACATTTACACATCTACATCCACTTTTTTCTCTTTTAAAAACGTTTCGCTAAAACCGAAAACGTTGAAACAACCGATTAATAAAGCTGAAACCGTTCTCATCTGTACCTTTGTAGAAACATATGTTCGTAGATAAATATACTATTCTCATATTCTTCTTCTTTATTTGTCCTTCCTCTCGCAGACGGGACGACACACGCCAAATTTGGACGAAAGTGGAGGTCGTGCAGCAGCAAGGACTATTGCGATCACACCCACTACGATCTCGTATTACCCGATCAAAATTTTCGTAACTTTTGTTTTTTCATATTTTTCCACGAAAACTCGCTTAGCAACGGTGTTTTAACAATACGTAATTCAGAAATACTCGTCTAAGTAAAAGCTGTAAAATGATTTAGTTGGCGATATTTGCGAAATTGTATTACCTTTTAGCATACAAAAGGTAATCCTTACATACGATAGGTCTTCCTCTACTCTGAGATAGACGATTACGTGTAAAATAAAAATCTTGTAGATATCCGAAAGAATACCGATACACGTAGATGCGGATAGAATGTAAAATGATATGTAAAATCATAATAAAAATGATGTAACGTCGATGGAAATGGAACAACGAAACACGATATCGTCTAAATTACCATAAACGGTATGTAAGTAAATGTAAGTAGAAGACGAGAATACGGGTTATTAACGGAAATCGTGCAAGTTCAAGTTTCCATAGGCGGAGGGTCTTGAAATTTCCAGATACGAGCCTACTCCCTTTCTTCTTCGTCTGCAGAGTCCCTCGTCCCACTCGAGAAGGATACCTTGTGCTAGTGCACATTACCGCGCACACAGTACCCAGCCATTCATCCGGTAGTTTTTGCCTGCCGACTCGACGAACATGCACTCCGTTCCAGTTTCATTCAACCCGATTTTTTGCCATGACGACAATCGTTCGCCGATTACGAGACTATAATGGAA
This sequence comes from Bombus impatiens, assembly GCF_000188095.3. Lineage (NCBI taxonomy): Eukaryota > Metazoa > Arthropoda > Insecta > Hymenoptera > Apidae > Bombus > Bombus impatiens. The sequence goes on from NT_176652.1 coordinate 248,344, forward strand.
TGAATGGGAACGGGGTGTACGTCAGTTATTCGAGCTCGCGACGAAATCAAAAATCACTGTATGAAAATAATTCGACTTTTTCTTATTTTATACGCTTTTCGAGCGATATTGTTTCATTTAGAGAAATTAGAACGTAACTTAACGAAAACGATATAATTCCTTTTTATTTTATTTTCTGCAACTCGCAACCGGTATCAGTTTCATTTCGTAGAATTAAAAAGGTACTAGCCTTCTCTAAACGAACCAGCTTATTTACGTTCAAGATTAATTCTTTCGTTATTCTAGGCTTACAAAAAGTCTAAAACGTTTCTGGAATACTTAACGACGTTTCCGTTTGACAAGTAGAACGTTCGACGAATCTTTTTCAAGCAAATAAAAATTCCAAAAAGGATGGAAATTCGAGGGTGCAATGTCGATCCAGTTTACCTACCAAGGATTAAATTTGTTTCTTTATCAGCTGCGTATTCCACGGCGAAGAAACGTTACACAGAACAACGTGTTACATTCTGTAAAAAAAGAAAAAAGAAAGAAAAAAACGCGAACATATTGGACTTTTGAAACGATATAACGTTACGTTATAATATTAAATAATGTTTTGAAAAATACGAGGGAATTAAATTTGATCGTTCTTGCCGCTTGAAACGCATAGGAAGTAAGAAGGTCCTCGAAGTAAGTCGTCGAAAAACTTGGTCGAAACTCGAGAGTCGATCGATCCTGCCTACCTGACGAAGCGGAAATGGCTATTTATAACTGCGAATGCTTCTTGAATTCTTATTTACGGTTTATAAGAAAAGGGCCCGGCGAAGAGTATAATCGCTTTACGACGATCGAAGTTTCCTCTTCTTCGCATATTCTTCGATATACCTTTCGAAACATTAAAAATATTCTAAGAGACAGAAAATAAAATTATATCGATAACTCGGTACTTGGAATAATCGTTTTGTACGAGTACGTCGTTCCGGTAAAATTTCGGTTAAAAGGATATCCGCATTCCTAAATCGCTGAAATGTGTTAAAAAGAAAAAAAAATGACTGAAAATTCGAAAGTATCTTGCACTACCAAAGAAGATGCGTTCAACTGGAAGAGGCGACCTACATCCGCATGACTACACTGATAGAGAACTCTCGCATGTACAGGGTGAGCTAATTGTAATCAACTGCAGCGCGCGTAAGCATTGCTTTAGGACGTTTAGGCTCTCTTCCGATTAATTTCGACCTCCCCTGCGTGACACAGATATCGAGGATCGTAATGGTAATGTCATTGAAAAAATTGACAACATAAATGCACTTGCGTCGAGCTGCATCATTGATATCTAAAAAAGAATATTTCAACATATCGTAATTGACGAAAAGAGAGAATCTTCCGAGTCTTCTCTTAACTCTCAAGTATCTCGAATTAGATTTACCAAGTTTCGTAAAAGATTAACGACAAAATCAACTTTTTATAGGGATAATGAACACGTATTTAATGCCAAAAATCAAATAAAAAAATTCGCTCGCCAACTATCAAAAATCTATATAAACTATGTATCAGCTATGTATCGTTATAAAAATGTCACGATCGTATTTCAATTAATCGATTAAACGTTCCGTGTTTGGCAGCGTTTGATACATGTAAAACATATCAGTTTCAGGAAAGTCAAAGATTAAGCGGAATATTTGTAGGTCACAGAGGTTCTTAATATTTCTGTGAATGGTAAATAAGGAACGGTGGGGACCGGTCGAGCTGCATAGATTGCTAACAACTAGCAAGTTCCAAAGTTGTACAGATAAGGCAAGACCTTGCTTCTCTGAACAAGGACACCGGTCGTCGTCTTGCCATCTAGACAACATACCTAGCTATGTAGCTGTTCCACTTTCGTATGCATCGAGAATGGTGCACTTGGTCTAACGCGCGTACACCGTTGCTCATAAACGTTGGACACTTTGCTCGATTTATACGCGAATATCAGTAGAATATATCGGTTAATGGCAAACTAACGATCGAAACTGATATTTACTATCTCCTCGTGGAATCGACAAATATGTCGTACATTTTATAAATATTGCATTATTACAAGATATTTTACTCTCTGTTTAAAAGTATACTTTACTTCCCAAAATAAAGTTTTATTCGTCGTAGGGTCGCCTTAAATCTTCCTGTCTGCGTTTTTCTAACTATATGACACTGTACTAAAAGACACGAGTATTCGTATACTTTTGAGCGGTAATGTACGTGCATGCGTCTCGCGCATAAGCATAACGCACGAGCTGTACGAAGACGCGAAAACTACGATGGACTTCGACGACTAGTTTCTTTCCATTAGAAGCTTTCTTCGCGAGATTACACTTTTCCTCGAATCGCTCGGACCGCTTACGATACGACTGTGAGAACAGAAAGCGGACGTCGATCGTTCCGGTTTTTGCTTCAACGAGTTTCATCAGAAAGTAGCCAATGACGATCGAGACGTTGCAGTTTCGAAAAATCAAATGATGCGGAAATATCCTTTTGTCGCGTGACCCAATGGATTTCGAAAGATCGATAGAAAGTAGACTAGAAAATGGATCGAAACGAGTGCAGGTGATAAAAAGAAGCGCGAAGAAATTAGCACGACGATGGTTCGTTTGTACGGGTAAACGGAGAAGATCGCAAGTTTTCAAGCTGGACGTCTCTTCGACGAAGCGTGTAAGTTTCTGGAAAAGCAGCAAATCGAACGCGATAGTCGACTATCGTTTCGTCGCAAAACTCCGATACCGATGGCAAAGAGAAATTTAACTTGGCGCAAGGTAATCCAACTTCCTGGAGAAAAAGTAACGCGCCAACTTCTATTCGGTGTTGCTTCGAAGCTAATTAAAACGTAAAGCTAAAGAATAAACGTTAAGAGAAAGATGATACCCGTCTGCGCAAAACTAAAGAAACAAGATGTACGTTTCACTGAGAAATATGAGGCACTTGCGTATTCAGATATTTTTAAGTATAGTTATCGGGGTAACAGGTAAGAAACGTTTGAAAATGACACAGTTGGGCGTCCGCACCGATTAAAAATTATCACAGTGATTAAACTTTGTAAATACTGTGGCTGACCGATTACTGTCGCCTACCTGCAAATTCGGTAACTACGTATATCGGTTACTTAAAAATATCTAAATTTTTTTTTCTTTACCTCATATTTGTCCGAGTGAAACACATTGCGTCTCGGGTGTCATTTTGCCTTTAATATTTATTTTATTTCATCGTTTTTGACGTCGTCGAAAACCAACAAGTAAATGGGCTGCAGTAAAAGGAAAATAGACGTATTCCCTTCCTAGATTCAGCGATTTAGGCGCCTGAACCTTTTTTCCATCTCTCTTGTTAGTTTGTTTTTTTAATATGCTATAACGTTCCCGAAATGGACACGAGTCCATCGAGACCCGTAGAGTTAGACTCGGTCAAGCCGTCTTTAAGTTACAAGTGTACAAACAACCAAACAGACAGACAGACAAACATACATACATACATACATACATTAAGGCCAAATACAATACCTGCTATCGTTGTCGCGTAAAACGCTACAGTTTGGAAAATTGAAGTTGCCTTGTACATTTCAAAAACATGTGGATGTTATCGTTATCATTCGCATATAATTTAATACTGTTATTTAGTTCTTGTTAGTTCAAAAGATATAGATACATAATGTTGGATATTTCAAATATTTTTAAACGTATACTGTCTAATCTGTACAGATATATTTTTAACGAATACGACTGAGAAACAAAAATGAATTACCTTCTCTCTGGTCTTGATAAATTCATCTCCGAAGAAATAAAGTATAAAATCCTCGCAAAAAGTTATTAAGGATATTATATTGGTACATTATCATAATGATAGTAAAGTATAACGTAATTATATTACGTTCTAAGCGATAATTACCAAGAAGAAAATTTTCCTTTGTAGCGCGTTCATTACGGCATGATATAATCTTATTTGTTTAATCCTCGTACAACTATCGAGCATGGGCGTTCCTTCTCACTTACGCGTATGTCCGTTTAAAATCACTAGTGCAAGAAATATTAACTTTCGCGAATGATTGATGTATTACGCTTTCGTGTTTCATGCTCGTTATTTCGTAATAACGCGATTATTGGTCTTTCTTACTCATTATTTCCCGGTGAACATCGGCGTCAGCGTTCCTGGAACGATTTCTGAAATCATTTAAACGAGTCAATTCCGTGTCGTTTATCCTTCTTTGAATTTCCTTCGTTTATTGGTTCAAAATTAATCTCAAGATTAAAGAAAAATTCAAAATTGTTGTACACGTAAATATGTACGTTGTCGAATGTGTAACGATTTTCGAAATAATCGTAATGATCGATCATCGATAAACGAAGACTAGAAAGAAGAAGAAGACGATATTTTACGCTTGTACAACAGTTTCAAAATGCGGTACGCTTATGTCACTATTAATCTTACGATTAATCTTACGTTGCTAAAATCGTTCTTTTATCTGATTTTAATGTTAAAGATGTATTTTACCGTCCTTTTCGTAACTTAAAAATTAGTGCTTCTTGCAATATTGAGCGTATTAAAATATTTAATTGTCGTCGACAATTATACAAAATATATAGCTTTTGGCCTCTACAAAATTTTGTTACTTATATTTGTCAACCTAATAAATTCTTTCCATTTTTAGCTGCGAATTTTGTTATTATAATAAAATATTCCGTTTCGATCGAAGCGACGTTAAAACGAAAGAATTATCAAAAATTCTTGTTGAAATTACTGAAATTATCTGCTTATCGTGTGCTTTATCAATAATCTTCAAACGTGATATTATTATATTCTAATTCTTGTAAATCGCAGCCTCGCGAGACGATTTGAATAAGCGGAAGGACGAAATCATCGTTTTTGGTAATCCTAGCGATCCACGGCCGTGTTCCAAATCCTTGACTTCCCGCGGACACACTCAGATACGTGCAAGAAAACGGAGTCAAGAACGTAAGTAGCAGCCAGCGACGTATGCGAACACATTCGTTTTACCGGTTGTCTACCTGTTCTGGGTCAGTCGCGTGTGCAAGGTCAGATCCCAAGAATCTCCAACGTCACTCGTCAAAGCCGAAGACCGCGGTTCTCGCGTGCCGTCTACAGTAGAATGGTCGTCATTTTTACCTTCGATTCGACGACTCACCACGAGAAAAATACGCGTATACTTCCTACCGGCATCGATGAATCCGATTTTTCTTCGATTCCATGGCTATCGCGTTCAACGATTTTCATTTCAATCCTCTGCGTTATACTAAACTGAAATTCGCCTAAATTTGTCTCTTGAAAAATTTCACTTTGGAACGTTTACATTTGTAACTTAAACAGTAGTAATATTAACCTAAACACTAGAGTATAATCTATAAAGTTTACAAACTTTATGCGACTTTTAGGACACTTTCAGTATGTAATTTTATTGTTGAGTGACAACAAAAGCATCTTTTGCCCGCAAAACGTTATAAATCGTAAGATACAAGCATCGCGAAAAACAATCAACCTAAGCGACTTTATTCCACTACACTTAATGATTATCTTATCCGCATCACCGAAGACAAAAGAGATTATATTTCTATAGATATTGTCAACTCTTATTCTTTTATTACTTTTCGCTTTTGCAGTATCACGTTGTATATTGTGTCTAATTGCAGAAAGATTATATCTCTAATTATTCGAAAGAAAATTGTTCTAGAAGCCTAAAACATAATATCATAAATGACTGTTACTGCAAAGTCCAAGTCTACAACTTGCAAAAATAAAGGATAAAAATAAATGACGAAAGTAGATAAACTGATTGCAATAGCAACCATATATACTCGTGTATACATATGTAAACAAGAGAATTATGCGTTATTGTAAATGTCTATTACAAATAACGAAAGTATTATACGAACAAACGATGAATGAATGACAACGTACTCTGACTAAGAAATGAATCGTTTTCTAGTGTAAAGCCGATATGTAGCTTGAATCATCGCCGAATTTTTAATCAGAGTTTCAGTCGCGCATACGTGAATAACAAGTCCTACGATCTTTGCACACCAACTAACTATTATCGTTTTCTTTATCGTTAGCTGCTAAGACCGAAGCGACGTCACTGTTCCTCGATCTGACGAGCCATAAGTCAACACTAAATATAGTGATCGCGTATTATCGCGCGTTTCTGGCCGGATTCTTTGCATGTTTAACTGTTGTTGTTGCATGTTAAATGTAGAAATTAATCGCGAGCATAGTTACCTCTTACTCAAGAATAATTGCCAACTGTCGTCATATTAGATGTATTATCCGAAGAATGAAAATTAGTTAATGCGTATATTTGGAAATTTCTAATGACGATTGAACAATTAAATTTGATCCTCTGACGAGAATATTGTTCTTCGCCATAATATTTTCACTATCGTCGACTAATACTGTTCCAACAAATCGTATTTATTTATTTATTATCAACGTATCGCCTCGTCTCATTCATTTCGTTTATTTCACCATGACGTTGTGCAAATATGGAAATATTTGCCTCTTTTAAACAATCGCATTCCGATCGATGAAACGAGTATCGATCGGAAAATTTGTACAACGAATTAAGACGATTCCATTTAAGATTTGATTACAGTTGTATATTACACCTCGAAACGAATTAGAGTGTCGTGATACGAGATGAAACTGTTCACCGAGAATCTTTCACCTCCCACTTAAGGACAATTCAAGTATTACGTATGAACAGCCACTTGGTTGTACCTTGAGGAGAACAGAAGTACATAAGAGGGATCACTTTTGTTCTTGCCAAGGGAAAGTGAAGACGAGTCCGTGAAGTATGTATTACATACGATTCAAAGGGAATTAAAGTACTTGCTACTTGAAAAATCTTACACTTGCATCGTTTCTCGAGAATTATCAAGATTTAAATAATTTGTACTAATTTCACAATATCAAATTATCTTATTAGGAATCTTAATTTGCCTATCGGAGTAGTCATTTACGAACCCAATAAACCAATCAACTTGTACAGCTAATTCTAACTTTCCACGTGTCGTTATTACCTACAAATCAATTGCACGATAAAAATGATATTAAGTAAATGAGGAAATAAAATTAGTGTATAAAAATCACGGTATATATTATAATAATAAATTTTATTAAAAATTTGCAACGAATAACTAGAATTCTCCTGTTTACAGGAAATTCCTAACTACGGTCACTTTTTGTCAAGAATAATCCACTTCAACTTCGACTTTCAAAGCGTTTCCTCGAGTTTGACATTTCTTTCCGTAAATTTTCGATTCGCGAAAGGTGTGTTATGTAAGGTCTTTGACCTCGTTACGGTGATTCCCGATAGTTTCACTGTCTGGACCGAATGCACGCGGCTAGTCCAATGAGAAAGAACCTTAAGTACTCTTCTGGGTGGGTGCGTTGAACTTACCGTCGCATTCCGTATTGATTTCGGTGGCACTGCGCGACTGGAGCCAGACGTTACCTACGGCACGTGTCCGTGTAGGGCAGACACGCCCAATCCGGACTTTCCATAGAACGAAATCGGCGATCCCATGGAGATTAAAGAACGTACAAAATATGTCGATCCTCTCATGGAAACTGCACCAGACACTTTCACTGAAAACGACTGATGACTAAAGCGTGGACATAATCGGTTAATCGTTATGCCGATGGCACAGCCTTACGCAAGGCCTCGAAGACCTTGAACGGGACCTTATTTGGTAAGCAAGGTCGAGGCTTTGCGGACCATTGGGTTTTCAGGCCGCCCACAATGCACCTCCACCTTACTTGGATTTAATTCTTCCTATTGCGGACTTGTCACGATAACGGAGAAAGTAAATAGAGACACGTCGTGTGATACAGCAGGAGCAGCTGGAGCAGCGAAGGTTAGTACTTACGCGTGCTGTTGAAACATAGTCATACATAAGGCATAGTCATACATATTGTCAATTGCAAATATGCATATTTCTATCTGTACTGTAATTTTCATCGAAACGTGTATAGCATGTGTTTTTATATGAACCACGTAGAAGTCGATCTGGCCAATATCGGGGAACAAATTTTGATAGAGGTTAATCGTTTGGTTTCTATAAAACTAAACGCTAATATGAGAAAAATTATGAAATTTTCAAGAAATACAATTCATCGGTTCGGTTTCTGCATGACTCATATATTCTCTTTGAACTTTGTATAATCAATAAAAATAATTTCCGTAGATACCATTGTATTGTATTTATCTTTTGATATTATACTTGAATAAAATAACGTATTGTCTAATAAAAACCTGAGCGGTTAAAAGGACAATGGAGTTACACGAAATTGACGTGTATAAAGATGCTGTGTGCGTGTGACAGCTGGGTGCCGGCTTCGATGTTTCGAGGTTAGGTTAGACTTGGGTGAAGCAGTCCATCCGTTTATCTGGCACATTAATGACGTATATTTAAATTTGACGTCCATATAAAGTATGGTGGTTAAATTTAAAAAATAAAAATAATCATGAAATTCTACACGTAATCAAAAATAAAATCAAGAACAGAATTTGACACGTCCTCGTAGAGGAACGAGTGCATAACCCGATACGATTTCTTATTAGGTACAAATGATTCACTGATTATGTCATCAAAGCACTATTTCGACAAAGGAACGTGGCAGGTGTATTTATAAAACTGTTCTGTTTCCTCCACTATACCTTTCGCAATGTCCAAACTTAAACAATATATTAATAATCAATGGTACGTATCTCACATGTATTTCTTATAAGGCATTAAGTTCAAAGTATGTATGCGAATGTTCTGTTAATATGAATGAGCCAACTTTGAAAACACATTTTTAAATAGATTTTAAGATTTACGATATTGTATTAACTCAAACGCTATTACGACTTAAAAAACGTATAATTGTATATTTAAACGAACGATATTTCATCAACGTCGCTATTAATTAATTTCTTTGTATTTTGCTTTTTAACTGATAACAACATGCTTTATTAATAGTAATGATTACGACTGATAAACGTGTTAATTACAAAATGTTTTACGACAAAATAACAACCAGTATCATCAGTCGTACTTTGACGTTTCCATCACCACGTGGTTTCCGTGCACAAGTACGATGTACCATTGTAGACTGCACGAACACGCGTATCGATTTTGAAGCAGACACTGCACTCACACACACCATGCCGCCTTCCGTCGGACCGACACATATACAGGAAATAGGGCCGAAGCATAGGGCTTACGTGACGTGGTAGTAGTCCAGTGCACCCTTATCCGCGCCCTTGAGTCTATTTTTAGCTTCTGTTGTATGAAAAAGGCGGCCGAGATGACATATACCACGCGCAATAAGTGGGTGGACGAACATCATTTAATTACTTACTCTAAGCCTACCTTAAAATACTTCAAAAACATGTTAACTTTTAGGCAGACATTAGTTGTCCTACTCTAAAACGAAATCTAGACAATGAGTATGCATAAATAGTGAAGTCTGACCTACTGACTTTCTAAATCCTTCTTGCGAATTATTTTCCTTCTGGCGCAATTTTTTAAAAGAAGACAAGTAGTACTAAACATGGTATGCAGATTATTACTACAATAATATGAGTCACTAACATTCATTAATATTGAAAGTGACACAGTAACTGAATTTTTTGGAAATAAATCATCAATGACCTTCTACTAACGCCAGCTTATTCTATTTGACTATGTTGTAAAGGCTTGACTATGTTGGTTTGGAGGTTTGACTATGTTGTTGTAAAGGAATATTATTTTATCAAATTTTACGGAAAGACAATTTGTTACCCTTTCTCGTTCGAAGATTCGCTTTCTTCAAATATAATCATATCATATCCTGGTTAAGGAATAAATCTAGTGCCAAGATATGTTATGTAATTACAACTAATGCGAAAGAAATATGATTTTTGCTAATAACTTTTTAAGTAAACAAGACGGTAAATAGGTTATATATATATATATATATATATATATATATATATATATATATATATATATATATATATATATATATATATATATATATATATATATATATATATATATATATATATATATATATATATATATATATATATATATATATATATATATATATATATATATATATATATATATATATATATATATATATATATATATATATATATATATATATATATATATATATATATATATATATATATATATATATATATATATATATATATATATATATATATATATATATATATATATATATATATATATATATATATATATATATATATATATATATATATATATATATATATATATATATATATATATATATATATATATATATATATATATATATATATATATATATATATATATATATATATATATATATATATATATATATATATATATATATATATATATATATATATATATCAAGAAATACGAGTTTTTCTTGTGGAAAGAATTTAGCATAAAATTGGAACAAAAAATCAGGCCTACGAATAAGAGTTCTCTCACATTTTCCTCAAATTTAAGAAATCAATGGCAAAAGATGATTAGGTGAAAAATGTCCCGGGATTAGTAACATGATTCCTATTTCATTAAATTTCGTAACATAAATTCGACGAACTTCATAATATTATTTCACAGATGGGAATTTCCATGAAAGCTTACGAATGAGTAGAGGATCATTAAATCTCAATGACAACTGTTTCGACTTGCATCGAGTGAAAAAAAATGTTGACCATTCCAAAGTATATAACAAAACTTTTTCTGACTCATACCTACTGCCGGTACTGGTCGCTAGCACGCGCACACAAAGAACGTGATAATCTTCACATATACGTTCGTACATATTGATACGTTTACTACTACAAACAGCTCTGACGGTTAGTCAGGAAAGCCCTTAGCTAGTGTACGCTTCCAGAAGGCATTATGCTCCCCGTATCGTACAGTTTGAAGCGGCATTTGGAGAATCTAGCCGGCAGCCGGCCAACCGACCAATCAGCGAGCCGCTTTCGTTTTATGCCCATATATGGCAAGAGCTGTGAATCCAAGTGGTGGGGAAGCCGGACGAATCCATTCTGAAACAGGGGTGTACTAACTATGATGATATTGAAAAATATAACTTTAAAATAAACAGATGATCGTTGAGTTTCTTATTTTTCAGACTTTCATCGTTCAATTAATTTTATATTATGCACAAATTTAAAAAATAAGAGGAAACAAATAGGAAATATGTTAGGTAATATGGGACATTTACAGCGTGTATACCGACCATACCTTTGAGCGAGTCCACATGACACGGTACCGGCCACGATCTTGCTCACTCACAGTGTTCGCAACTCGCGGCTCTCGAGTCTCGTTTCGTCGTGCCGATAGTATTCTTGCGGTGTCTCTTTGCCGATCAACGATCGTGTACTTTGTTGGTTACCTTCGATTCTAAAAGGTAAGTACTGTACCGTTCAGAGTGTTAAGTTCAACACTGTTATTAATTTAGCGCGTTTCACGGCGATCTGTCATAATCTTAACGGCGAAAAGATCGAGGACAAACGCCGGTTCATAAGCAGCCATGATGGCAGGGCGTTGCTCTCTCCGTTTCTGACTTTTCTCGATATAGCGCCTATTTCTTTGGGCAATTTGTTTCTACTAGCATTATCTTGAAAAGGGAGAACGTACCGGGACGATCCGACAGGTTGTCGTTGTCAAGTGGTTCCTGACGTGTACGCACTGTAAGGCAGGTGGTCGCGACGTGGTCGTTTATTAATAGCAGTACTCTGTAGTTAGGATGTTACAGCACTAACTTGCGATTATGCTAGCTCGTAGTATGAAATACCAACGTAAATTTATCTGTTGGGAAATTAGGATGCTAAGTGCAAGAAATTGTTATAGCGTACCTATTTTCTGTACGATACCCTAATTCGAATATTTATAGTTATCACTCTTTGAAGTTAATTGTAACCGTTTCTAAAAGCATGTATAAAATAATAGTATTTAAGTATAATATTACACATTCTCATAGTTATCTAACGAAGAGAAGATAATTATCTATTTACATAAACTGTACTTTATAAAGACTAATAAAAGCAGTCGAAATTGAGCCAAAGAGATAAGCGTATATTAAGTATTCTTAAAGGCATCTTTTTATAATAACCATAAAGTTACTAATATTCGGATATGTAAATTGTAATATTAAAAAGTTTTCTTTGCTCGAGGGTCTTGTATTTAATAAGGGTCGGCGAGAAATACCCAAATTGAATTAAAAAAAAGAAATGTCGAAATTAATTATTTATTATTTTGATGTATAAAAATATCGAGTGACATTGAATATGGTCGAAACAGAGCTTACGTATCGTGGGGGAGAGGAAGGGAAGCATTGGCAAGATCGGAGATGTGCGGTTCGGTCAATTTGGCAGATACATTCACGAAGGGTGGTGAGACACACTTCAAACGGTCGGAGAAGGGCAGATAGGGGGTGGAGGGGGTAAACCCCTCCGTGGCAGAGCACTTCCATATATGGTAAAGAAAGCCAGGATTGGCTGAGGGTGTCCTGCCTTTATTGGCCGATTGCTTGGTGGTGGGGACCCCGAACAACGACTCTGTTCATATAATACACTGCAAGCCGGCTGTCAGCTACACTCTGTGTTTGGTGCTAGATCGGTCGGTTGTGCGGCAGTGTCACATCCAAAGATCCCGAGCTCCCTAACTTGTACATAACTTTTTTTATACGAAACGAAAAACGTAAGTCATCACATCCTAAGTCCAGTGATAGATAACATTCTACGATACGAAGTTCAAACGAATTTAAGAATCCTCAGTGCAACTAAGTAGAAATTAGTGCGTGGGCGAATAGTTGATCGACAAATCGTACATCCGAGCGTGGATTTCCAAATCGAGAAGTGGGTGGTGTTAGGCTTAAGATACGCTTGTGTCAAATTTTGTGTGTTCTGTGTTCCATCTTTTCAATTGCACTATAGGATAGTGTAGTTACAAGTAAAAGTAGTTATAAGTATCGGTGACGCATTACATGTGAATGAAAAAAGAACCGAATTCTTTTTACGAGAAGATGTCAATCTTTAGAATGTAAAATATGCTCGAAGTATCTCAAGACTGTATTTTATTGGAGTAAGGATAGTTTTCCTATGTCTGTTGGTTAACTGAGTAAAGCTTGTAGTCAATTTTCTATGTTCTTAGCACTGTAAGGATTTATTCTTTGAAAATCATGTCGGATATTGACCGTTTAATGCCGGGGAAGGGCGGGGCAGGGTGCGGTTCTAGTTAACGGAGGTTTACAAGGCAGTAAAAAGTTCGTCATGATTACGTACTTTTTCAGTGATACTTATCTTGATATGGAAAAATACATAGAGTATATTTGTGTCTATGCTCATCGAATGTCCTATTTGAGATAGTTAATTTTTATCGCGATAGTGTAATGCTACGTGTCGCTGAACGCCATCTTGAAAATATTTAAAATATTGCTTCACAGTACATGCTATTTTGTAATCTGCTATCCTGATTATAGGGTAATATGTCATGAATGATTTCATAGTACATCTTTATATGTAGTTTAATTTTTATCAAGTATTTAAGACGATATTAAGCAATAATTTAGCTTCGTTTTTTTAGAACTTATTTGAATACTATAGAGACTACATTTTGAAATATCTATCCATGTGAATAATGAATTAGTTGAACTTTGGATTTCCTTTATTATATTTAACGATAATTTATGCGTAAAATAGAAAATTCTCTTAAGAATCGTAAAAATTTGTACTTATTCGTATGGATCGTAAAAGCGAATATGTATATAAGATGTGAAATTATAAAATATGTTTAATAGCTTAACTAAAATTTTATAGTATCTTTTAACTTCGTATTCAATAATTAACATTAACAGACGTTATAATAAAGTACTGCAAAACTGTAATAAAAAAAGGAATCATAATCAAGTAATTAACATCATTTTTTGTTATTTTTGCAGATAACTCAATAAACCAAACATGTGTGACGAAGAAGTTGCTGCACTCGTAGTTGACAATGGCTCCGGTATGTGCAAGGCCGGTTTCGCTGGAGACGACGCTCCACGCGCCGTCTTCCCATCTATCGTTGGAAGACCACGCCACCAGGGTGTCATGGTTGGCATGGGACAGAAGGATTCCTATGTTGGTGACGAAGCTCAATCAAAAAGAGGTATCCTTACTTTGAAATATCCGATTGAGCACGGTATTGTCACCAACTGGGATGATATGGAAAAAATTTGGCATCACACGTTCTACAACGAACTTCGAGTGGCTCCCGAAGAACATCCAGTACTCCTTACCGAGGCGCCCCTCAACCCGAAGGCTAACCGTGAAAAGATGACACAGATTATGTTTGAAACGTTCAATACCCCCGCTATGTATGTCGCTATTCAAGCTGTACTTTCGCTATATGCTTCTGGACGTACTACCGGTATTGTATTAGATTCTGGTGACGGTGTTTCCCACACTGTACCAATCTACGAAGGATACGCTTTGCCTCATGCTATTCTCCGTTTGGACTTGGCTGGCCGTGATTTGACCGACTACCTCATGAAGATTCTCACAGAAAGAGGATACTCCTTCACCACCACGGCCGAACGTGAAATTGTTCGTGATATTAAGGAGAAACTTTGTTACGTCGCCCTCGACTTCGAACAGGAAATGGCAACTGCTGCGTCATCCTCTAGCTTGGAGAAGAGCTACGAACTTCCAGACGGTCAAGTAATCACCATTGGTAACGAAAGATTCCGTTGTCCCGAAGCTCTCTTCCAGCCGTCCTTCCTAGGTATGGAAGCATGCGGTATTCATGAGACAACATACAACTCGATCATGAAGTGCGATGTCGATATCCGTAAAGACCTGTACGCCAACACTGTCCTTTCTGGAGGTACCACCATGTATCCAGGAATCGCTGACAGAATGCAAAAGGAAATCACTGCCCTAGCACCATCCACTATGAAAATCAAGATTATCGCACCACCTGAGAGGAAATACTCTGTATGGATCGGTGGATCTATTCTTGCATCCTTGTCTACCTTCCAGCAAATGTGGATTTCCAAACAAGAATACGACGAGTCTGGACCATCCATCGTCCACAGGAAGTGCTTCTAAGCACATCTTTGATATCTCTTGCATATTATCATTCCCCAAATCCCGAGAGCGGCCTCTGTCTCGTTTCTCGACCATAGGTATTGTTATATGGATATATAATTCAGAGGATTCAATAGTATAAAAGAGATATTTAGGCATTCGAAGATCAGTTTTAAGATATAGTAATGTCTAATTGAATGATGCAGAATGAAAGTAGTAAATCGCTAATTAGCGCAGGAACAGTTCTAAAAGACTTTGCTCTATTTTTTTCATCATTTAATTGGACGCTATTGCGTCTTTTGTGTACTCTCCGAAGTTCTGAGTACTTTACTATTCTATCGAGTCCTTTGTATTATACATTTAAATAATATTCCCTATGGTAGCATCTAGCTAACCACCCTCACGAAAAACATCTTTCTTATTGTCATCGCGATATTTCACTCTACAATCGAAATAATCATATGTTCTTTCCTTTTTTCGAACATGCTATATATTTGCCAATTTTTAATATTCGCGAGTTTGAGCTGAAGGTAAACTATTATATAAATTATTTCGGAATATCGTTCCGATGCAGTATGGAGCCGTTGTGATTATCCTTAATGCACGAAAGATCTTTTAATTTGGTGTCCTCCAATTAAATGCATTCCGTTACTTTACTCTGCGATATTTAACGAGGTTTGTGTCAGTCTTTCTAGAATTCATCATTCCTAGCGGAGATAGGCCTTCGACTTATTAATCATAATCTTTTTTTAATGTTACCGATCGTTGAGGGAAAAGATGGCTCTTTCCTTTCTTTTTTTTTTTTTAATAATGGGGGAGACCGCTGACCCAGAAAAATATCCTACAAACGCTCGCTCAAACGAATAAAAAAGACACGGTTTCGACCCCGCAAGCGTAGCCAAAGTATTATAATTTATTCCCATTGTATTGTGCAAGACCATTCACGTACACATCTTAAAGACTACTTTAGACTTATGGGATTATAAAATAAAACTCTTAAAAACATTATTGCTTTGACTTTTGTGTTTTTAAGATTACAGTTATCCAATACCCTTTACTGGATATTGTGTCCTTGATCTCCAATCCAGTACATCGTAGTTAATCTGAGCTAGAAAGAAAAAAAAGAAATTAATCACTTATTTCATTTAACATGAATTCATGTAGTTTTATATATAACGTAGCTTTTGTACCGTTTGGCGTTATTCATTATTGTAACGTAAGATTTGTGGTAAAAAGTTTATATTACACTAAGAATTAGGTTTATATTTTCGGTCGAATAAAAATTATTTTTAATGAAGTGGTATCTGTTCTTTTTGTAAAAATGCCATTATTCGAGTCATCAAATTTTATTTAAAATTTCATAGTAGAGGCATTTTATCAGTATATTGTACTTATATATTTAATAATACTGCTTTATGAAATATTCGACTAAACCTCCAACTAATGAAGAAATGATCTTATTTGTAAAGTAAGTTCTTTTTAGGTAACTTCTCATAATTATGTATCAATTTTTAATAAACTCGCTACATCATCGAATTGTGATAGTCTTCTATTCACTGAACAAAATGACAAAGATTTTAACTTAGATAACAGTGTCATAACATAGGTACTGCAAATTATTTAGATTTAATACATACATATATATGATAATAATAAGCGCATATAATTTTAATGTGTAACAGTGATAGCTGCAATATTTACATTGCCTTTGTTAGTGATCATATTTAAATTGCAATTAGATGGCAGCACAATGCACTCGACTCATAAAATCAGCTGTCGTGCATACTATCAAATGGAAGGAAGGATACATATATTTGATATGAATTTAAATTTAAATTTTAATTGTCGCATCTATTGCACAGTAAATATTTAATTCTAAAATCTTTAATAATAAATGAGTAAAATTTATGATAAGTTTATATGTAAACAATAAGATAACTAGAGTATATAGTAGATTAAGGAGGAGAAAAATAAAGAGACTTTGTGTTGAGGTTTTGTACGTTCTTAGGACAGTTGCTCTCGAATCATCACTGGAAAAGTACAAAGCGATAGTTAGGTCAATGATACATGGCAGTGGTACCTGTAAGCTCGAGCAAACTCTTTCATTTTAATCTATAACTTCAATCAAAATGCCCGAGCAAAATTCAAGTGATCAATATTCGACATGGGTAAGTTTATAATCGGTGTTATAGATTTTATAATTTTGACATATTTTGATATCACATAACCTTTGACCGTAAACAAAACCTTTCTCGGTTATCGAATGAATGACTTGTTGCTATTTTAAGACTTTGTTTTCTATATATATGACGTTTTGTTATTAATGTGCATTTCAGGTTGGTCTTATATACGTTTTTAACTTAATTGTCGGAACAGGAGCTTTAACATTACCCGCTGTTTTTAGTCAGGCAGGATGGGCTCTTGGATTAAGTGTTATTTTAATACTAGCATTTATAAGGTATATCTATAAAATCTGTATACTTTAATTAATCAGTTTCAAGACTTAATTATATATGTGTATATTTTTTTGTTTTTACAGTTTTATCACTGTTACATTTGTGATCGAGGTAATGGCATCTGCCAATGCTATAGTAGCATGGCGACACATTCAACATCGAAAACGTGTATGTCTTTCTCAAGATTCATCTATCAACGAGTCAGAGTCTGAGGTTTTTAGACTTCTCCTATGTTGTGCTGTCTATGATGATTTTTCTTTTCAGTAGCATTATATTTTTTATATAAAATGGGCTATATATCCTGCTCGGTTAGCCATTTGAGAGCATTTTTACTTAAAATATGTTCTATTTTATGTTATGTTTTAATTGTAGGTACTTCAAACATTAGGTGAATCCGGTCCTTCAAATTCAGATTCTGAAGATACACCTCTTGTTACACCATTTTCAAGTAGTCCTGATTGTGCGGACATGACATACCGATATTATGTAATACGTGATAAAATAGAAATGGGGCAAATGGCATCAATTTTTTTTAATAAATTTGGTACAACATTATTCTATTTATGTTTTGCTATATATCTTTATGGAGATTTAAGTATATATGGAGCAGCTGTTGCAAAAACCTTAGCTGACGTTGTTTGTACTTATCAACCAGCAAATTTTACATGCAATTCTACAATACCAGATACTGAACCGTGTTGGGAAGGGTTTGCTCTGGATCGGGCAGATGCATATGGAGTGTTCCTTGTATGTATAAACAGAGTTGCTGGTATATACCTCAACAATTATTGTTTTCTCATACAGTGATAATAAGTATCATTTTCAGACTATATTTATATTATTGCTGGGTCCTTTTGTATTCTTTAATATTCAAAAGACTAAATATCTTCAACTCTTAACTTCAGGAATGCGATGGCTTGCATTCACTATCATGATTGTATATGCTTTAAAAAATTTAATCATTCATGGTGCGCAAGGAGATCCTCCAGCTGCGAATATCATGGGTAAGTTTATCCACATAACTATAAAAATATATATATGTCGGAGATGAAAGGACATCGGAGCCTTCCCTTTGGAACTTCGGGAAAATCCCTTAACATCGTAATCTAGATTCTATCATAGGCGTAATTAAACAATTGTCGTCATTCGATCCGATTGTATTTGTTCGAGATTTGTGATAATGAGCTTGGGCTCGAGGCGACAACCAGTCGCCGAATGTAGCCGCGGTCATGGGATGAACGCTTTGTCTAACAAAGGTATGGAGTAATTCTATAGCTCTCCTTAAAAGAAATATTTGTAGCGGCACACGACAGTAAATATTCCAACGGTTTCTGTCCCGTGGCTCGCCATACGCAGACCCTATTCTTCGGGTATGATGGTTACCAGATGCCGACGCATCTCCACTGTACATGTTCAGCTAGTCTGAGGGCCGTTATAAACATTAAGATCTAGTTATCTAAAGTCCTTCAAACAGACAAACAGTCTTTGTCCCAACTACGGGAAGATAGAGGAGATCTATTTTTCAACGAACGACGCTTCCCGCTAGCAACCTTCCCTCAAGGACGGCTGGCATCCTTTTCTAGCCACCAACATGGAAATTGACCAATTAACGGCAACGTCAATTTCCCTCACTTTCTGAACGAAGGCTATCCTCGACTAATCCGACGATTCGTGTCCTTAGACACACCCCATCATAGTTTTCCTCTGCAGCATCATCGCGACGGAGGGTCATTCTCTCGTGAGGTCGTTTTTAGCGAGTCACTTAGCGTCTTTACGTTCGGTGGATATTCCACATTTTAACAAAGAGTTTAGTTATACTTCCACCGTAGCCAAGCAAGTCGAGTACGATTTGGGCTTCGGAAGAAAGCGCATCCTGTTATCCCGTTGACCGCGGATTCGTTATTGAACTTAGGATCATTGTCATTAGCTTCTCGAGTACCTAGTTACCACGATTACTTGTCAAATTCTGTAATAATCGTATTTGCACTAGTCAATGTCTTCTCTATCGCATAACGACAATGTATAATCCAAATGGAGATTCGTTTCACGCCCCTAACCCTAATTCTAATGTAAACCCGACATATATATATATATATATTATATTTATTAAATATATATATATTTAGCATTTAACTAAATAAATTTGTTGCATATGCGTATTTCAGGTATACCTAGTTTATTTGGTGCTTGCATTTATTCATTTATGTGTCACCATTCTTTACCTGCATTGATCGCTCCAATCGCAAATAAGTCTACTTTGACCCGATCTTTGGCATTGGACTATTTATTAATAGCATCTTTTTATCTCCTACTGGCATTAACTGGAGCATTCGCTTTCGAACATTTGGACGATCTTTACACTTTAGATTTTAGCCCCCGCGGATCTGGAGACTGTTCCAAAAGTAACAATATTTTTATTATTCTTATAGAATATTTTTTGTCGCTTTTTCCAGTATTTACTTTAAGTACAAGCTTTCCTATCATAGCCATCACCCTTAGGAATAATCTACAATCATTGTTCCTCAGCGATGATACGTCTCATTTGTGTCTTCGTAAAATTGTCTTCCCAATATTAGCAATACTGCCTCCGTATATGATTGCTATGAGTATCAAAGACTTATCGATATTAGTGGGAATTACGGGATCATATGCTGGAGCAGGAATTCAATATTTGATTCCAACGTTTTTGGTATATTATGCCAGACAAAAGACAAATAGACTTATAGGTCTTGGTGTCGTCAATAAATTTGCAAGCCCATTTTCTAGTAATTGTTGGCTAATTTTTGTTATAATTTGGGCCATTGCTTGCATGATTTTAGTATCCGTCAATTTTATACAAATTCATTTCTATTCTATAAGCATACCTTTAGGATAAAAATCTTATGAAGTACTAAATCGAGGATTTAAAGAAGAGGGAGGAGTTACATAATGGTGCGTACTTGAATTGTTTTGTCTTTTGGATCTGCGAAATCTAGAGCATATCTAAAGTAATATCAGTGGATTTGATATTGGTCATTTCCTACATGTAAAAGGAAAATTGTGATACTAGTGATTTTAATGTTTACATTAAAATCATTCTTAAAATACATGGAACTTTTAACAGCAATTCAAATGATAAGTTACCAATGAGAAGAAAAAGTACCTTTAAAATATTAGTAAATATTTATTATTTAAAATGTGTTATAGAATAATTGTTGTAAGATAGAACAACTGAGCAATTGTCCTTGATAATAAGATACCTTCATTCAACTGTTCACACTTTGGCATCATTATTAGAATATTATCTTTTCCATCATATAAGAGAGAATATGGTATTAATAGTGATAATAATACTAATTATGATAATAAGAATACATCATGACACAATGTGTCATAGTAAACTGACAATACACTGGCATAAGTCAGGATTAATCACGTACAAGCCGAATGTATACATTTAATTTATGTTGTAAACTTTTATATAATATCTTTTGTATATTTTTATTCAATAGAGAATATGCCACTCTTAATACAGTTTTTACTGTACATAAATGTCTTTCAACTAAGTGATATTTGGTGGCCAGCTAATAATATTTTGTCCACTATTTCAACGGTATGAAGGTATATTTTAATCTGTAGACTTGTACAATAAACATATGTATGTGCAAAACTATTGAAGGCCTGTATGATACATCAAGAAAGAATTTATTTTAAAAATTTTCTAGCATACTTTATTTTTTATGTGCATAGAAAATATTAGGCAGATTAGATGACTGTTGTTGATTGTATAAATTTGATTTGTATATCACAGAACATATTTTTATATGTATATGGTGTATAATTGCCAACAAAGTATTTGCAATATGCCTCTCATACCGTGTACTTATACAAATATAGTATGTAAATATATAAAATATGTACACATATATTTTCTAAAAATAAACAGAAAAATAAAGAACTGATTATATAAATTTATATTGATTTACTTACATATATATATAGAATGAAAACCTTACTTCATGGCTTCATGCAAAAAATGTTTCAAACAAAGGTTGAAGCCAATCAAAGAAGGCATGATTTAATATCATTAGCGGGTGGGTGCATAGAGCATACATGAAGGCTAACTACGTTTTTTTATACATTGGATGGGTTGGGGATGCCTCCAAATTCACGTTCAAATTTTCATTGGCAGCAAAGGTAAGGACGCGATGTTTACCATCGAAAAAATATCAATAGAAGTATTTACAATTTTCACACAATACTTATATTTGTAACAAATTTTAAGCATTTTCTGATTAAGATTAAATCGCAATTAAAGAGATTCATTACAAAATTGTATACTATTAAGGTATACGATATATAGATAATTAATCTATTATATTACATATATTTTTAATTTAAAAGAAAATAAACGGGCATATTTAAAATCATCCTTTAATACTAATGGCTAATATTACTAAAACTATAATAAAGTAAATTTGATATCATTGATTTCACTGAGTTACTCAATGTTACTATTTCTGCCGAAGCAATACTAATTTTCATAAGGTGAATTTCTTGTTTACACGTTTTTTAATTGATTTTGAACATTTTAATATTCAAACGGCATTAATCATGTATTATAGAAAAAGTTTTTCGCTAAAATGTTTATAGAAGTGCTGGGCGAATGTAACAGCAAAGTTACAGCAATCAGTTCGGCGAAAGTATATTTTGACTAACGAAGAAAGATGTCACGAATAAATTCAATTTATTCGATATTCACGAATAGCAAATAGACTAATTAATGTTATTCGTGAATATATTCATTACATATGTATATATATATAATCTGTACATACATAATATATTCTGTATATACATATTTCTATTTATTCATACATTACTTATATATTATACTTAGAAGAAGAAATTTTAACACGAATAGATTTCTCTGTAATAGTCTAACAACATAAGGTGGCACAGTAAAAGCATTATTTTATTTGCATGAAATCTTCACAACTCTGTCGATTATCATAATTAAAGTTTGTTTCCTTAAGTTGTAAGATATCATACAAATCACTGTCTCCGTATACATTTATTCAATGGAGAATGTTTATTTTATACAAAAAAAAGATCAAAGAATTTGAAATATAGAACGTATTATTTCTTCGATTTTATATTTTTGTGAGCAAATAGACTAGCAAAAACACTTTGGGTTATCAGAACAAGGTAAAAAAAAAATCGGTGAGTAAAAGGCGTTTACACATATCACCTATGTATAAATCATCGTTACTGGCTTACTATAAAATGTTGAATGTAAAGAATTCAAGGTACTATATATTAAAAGATAATAGATTATTTATAATGAATATACAATAAATCGAAATTTGTTTTATAAAAAGATATTAAAAATATCGCATAAATGAATACCCCAAAGTGAACACGTGTATCATTAATTGACTACAAGAAATTTAAACGGACTTATAATAAATTTTTACGCGATACTTACATCGAATTACGTTTGATTTTCTTTTTTGTTGATATCGGATACGATTTTTATTTTCAGATTACAACTCGTGAAATTTGCATTTGAAAGCTGAACGATGGCACATTTTCAATCGTGTTAAATAAATAGCATAATGTTTGTGCAGTGAAAAAGCTTCTTTTTGTCTGGAGGTTTCAAAGCCAAAATGCTTATATTACTCCATTCTTCTTTGGTCATCAGTCTTTAATTGTACTACAGGTTTTCGGTTAAAACTCGTCATAATCGCTGAAATCCTACCTAATTATTTAGTACAGAATACTTTTTTGTTTTACAGAAGTTGTAGATACATCATCATTAAAACCTTTTGTAATTTCTTTAAATTGGAATCAGTTGAATGTTAAATTTTAAGATATGTCTTTCGTTTCTTATTGATTACCAAACTTAATTTGCCACGTATTTTTGAATTAGCATTTATAAGTTATGAAGTTATGCAAATAAGATTCGTGATAATATAAATGTATGTTCTTTCCATTCATGATATTACGTAATCGTACAAACAGTGAGTCAAATATTATACTTTCATTAACATCTGTTATTACTTACAACATTTAATCAACTGCGATTTATATAACTTATTTATGTTATATCGGAGCAGCATTTAATTTGATTAGTTAACGTAAGAATAATTTGAAAGCTTTAACAATAGGATACTTTTCTCACTTTCATTAAATTAGGTCGTTATTCATAATTGTTCAAGTATGGACAGGGTGCATCATTATGATCTACACATTCTATAACGGGATCATGTGTGCTATCCCACATTCCGGGGCCGCATTGTCGGCAAAGCCCTGCTAATGTGCATGGTAAACGTACAAGTTGACGAAAATGATGAAGTAGGCCTCTTGCCTTTCTCAATATGAGATTTCCATCCATATACATAGCTAAAGAACTAAAATGCAAAAGCATCTCATCTGTTCTCAGGTCTTGAGCTATTACATCATCTGCATAAACACACATTATAGCAAGACAAAGAAATAGATGAAAATGGTCGGTTAAATAATTTACCCAACAAGCTTCCCACATTATTAACGCTACTTCGGTAGGAAATTCACGTTTTAAACATCTGTAAAATATATATTATTAGAAATAACTCTGTATACGATTATAAATTTTGTAATAATTATAAATTATAATTATAAAATTTGTATTTACAAGAGTATCCATCTATGACAAAATAGAAGCTCCAGGGCATCCGTATGTTTTTGTAGATGTGCATAAAAGTCTGGTACCATTATTCTAACTAATTCCCTTAAGTAACACAAATTTCTGTCCATATCTACATCAGTAGGCGTACACACAGCCACAGATCTTTGCATTAAGCCAGCAAAGCACCAAAATGCTTCGATTTCGGAATTAAGTTCAGCTAATAAAGGAGCCAATAAATCAGACATACCTTGAGTATATCCTAATCGGGCATTATAAACTGCATAATTTAACAGAATATTTCTGTAAAAAGTAAAATACGATAGTGTTAATAGTAACAATATATATTTGAAAATTAGCATAATAATATAAAATATATATAAAATATAAATTGAAAAATTAAATGATTATTGTTATACAAACATACTTCATTATTTCAATGTTTGGATTATCCTCTCCAGCATAATAAGGATTTCCTCTGTCAGTACGAACAACATCTTTTTCTACAATACACACCACATTCCTCCAGAAATGGTCTGCTTGTTCTGGGCCCATACTCAGTCTACGTTTTTGTATTTCCTCGTATTCCTGTCTGCGAATGGCATCAATATGTTCTCTATCTTCATAGGTACTTTGATATGAATAACAATGAAGAAGGAAGGGCCACACAATTTTCCTTAATGCAGGTTCTAGTCCACCAAAAAATATTCCTTTACGAAGGGCAAGATCATCCTCTACCTGACCTCTCTCGTTTAATAAATCCTTCCAAGCTAGCGATGTAATCATCGGTACTTGTCCCTCTTCTGGGTGTAGTTCATCGCGACTTACCTCTGGCCGACATACCATGAAATGCCTGAATTATAGAGAAATTGTGAGTATTTAGTAAAACATTAATCATGTTTTCATTAATTAGATTCTACCTATATGGAAGTGTCTCCTCAGCGTCTGTATCTAAGCGTGGATAAAGCAATTGGTGCCATTGATGTAAAGTAGCTGCCAGTCTGTCTAACCCACCATGATGGAAATGTAGAATCTTATATTGGCTCTCTCTACTTGCGACTACTAATTGACCAGAAGTACAAGCTGGATCAGCAAAAAACAATCTTAGGGATCTCATTTCGCTGAGATCCACTGAAAACCTTCTACATCTATGTGCTCTACGTAATGTCACTGGTGAAGCTGTTGCACTTTCAGGAAACGTGAGGTTATGCTGTAAAGCTAAAAGTTCAGGTGATCTCATCCATGATGGGATTTCTTCAGCTACGAAGAAACAAAATTTACACGTTAACAACAACTACAGTTTAATAAAAAAAATAATCAAATTAATAAACTAAGTACCTTCTGAAGATACACCGACCGATAAGCTACATGTAGAGGTTAATGACATGCTACGGCTTTTCAGGCTAGTATCATCACAATAAGGATATCTCATTTCTTCGTCGATACTTATTCCATCATTTTCATGCGATTCAGAAACCTTTTTATCTTTGCAATGTTGATCCTCGTCATGTTTCAAATTCAGAGATTGAGAACGTAATTGATTCAAACCGATGCTGTGATCACTTTCTTCATGTATAGTAGACGATAAACTGTCAGACCGATGATAGTTTGTTTCCCGATTGATATTGACATTTGGAGTCTCTTTAACTTCTGACGTAAGTAGGGTTTGATGATCACATATGCTTTCTGCGTCATCGTTTTTCGTATCGTCACCTTCGAGACGTGCACTTCGTGGGAAACCACCAGAACAAACGCGTTCACAATCTCCGCAATTAATAGGTTCCTTTACTTCTAAACAGACGTCAACCTTTTCAGCATTTTCGTATTCACATTTTAAGTCACAACTTTCCTCTGATATTTGGGAATGGTGAGAGCTTATATCAGTGTCTCGATGAGTAGCGCAGTCCGGCTTCTTCACGCTTAAATTCTCTAACGTAGTCGGATGTTTACGGAGTGTGCTATTCGGGATCCAACTGAGATGTAAAGTTGGTACATTAGAATTTTTATTAAACCTACAGGTTATGGCCATATAACCGGGATGATGTACCACATCGGAGTTCTGTCTCATTAAAGTTGGTGGGTGAACGCATACGTTATTCTTGCAAAATAATGCTTCACCATCCTGGTACATAGTACGACGATTGTCCTGATTACAATCGCCTAAAATATAACTGCTTGCCTTTTTCAGAATATTTGGCAGAGGCATCTTCCTTTAAGGCAGATCTGTGCATATAAGTCATCTAGTAAATTTTATTAGAGCGCGGTGCGAGGATTTTTGCGTTTGTGCGATTAAATTTGCCTTTAGACAATATTGAATCGTCGCGGGGTTATAACGATACCCGAATGACGATCGTTAAAGTGATTACAAAGTATTATGTGCAATTATAACGAATCCGTACGAATACAATCTGACTCTTGACACTGGACAACACAGTATTAAGTTAACAGTTTCAGTTTCACTATTTCTTTTTCCTGACAATTCTTAGACAACATCTATGGAATACTTGGTGTTTCTAGAGAGCATCAGAACTGCAGTGGTGAAACTTCGTCGCGCAGAAGCGCGCGAATAGACCTGCATCGAAATGCTATAATGAACTGATTTCTTTTCCTGTAATGTTTCCTGTTGTCGTAGGCTTATTTAAGCATGCATGCATGTTATCACACCAATTAGCTTTGATATATACATAGAACCGATAAAATGTGCACACATATGGAGAAGCATGCATCTCAATCACTTAAGTCTCTCGTCTTTACCTGTTCTTTATTATCCTCGTACTACAAAGATAATGCGTTGTTAAAATTCTTTGTCAAAATATCAGAGATCGTCAAGATTCCATTTTTTAACATTCCTTCGTTTAAAATTCTTGGAAAAAAGTTAGTCGACTTAACTTTCACTTGAATGGATTCATGAATGAAAGATGTATCATCGGCACGTCACTATTCGTTGTAGACATATATTATCGAACTTTGAATGAAAACCCCAAGTATTTTCTCAAATGCGGAGCGCCCGTTACGATCACTCGTAATAGATCACTGTTACGCGGCGTTCCTTATTTATTTCATTGTTGGATTTCTAACGATGAATGAATTACAAATCTAATATCAGACCGCTGCTTAGTACTTTAGTAAAACGTGTTTGCCAACAGACAGAATACAGATGCCCCTTATCCAGGATCAATATTTCCATCTGATCGTGAACCTGGTGGTTAGCTTACTATCCGAGCTACCGACATAACGTTGTCTAGCGTTGTACATATGGTTTTTATTGATTTTTCTCCTTGTGTTAAGTTTGAATTATTTGTTCTCGATTTCGTAAAAAGAACTCGTGTTCTGTACTTGTAATTTCATTAAAAAAATATTTTTATGAGCGACCTTCATTTCCAACTTACTAACGCTTGTTTCAAGTATATTTAAAATATGAGCCAAATAATTTCGTTAAAAAATATGTCTTAAATTACCTAAAACTATTAAGAAATGAAATAGTATATTTACATCAAAAATCGTTTTTATTATTTTCTGAGAACTTTCTTTTCTATGAATAAAAAAACCTTTTGTTATTGAATATAAAAATGTATGAAATATATATCATACATGTAGAGTACGATTATCATTTTATAAACTATTTTAAACTCAAGATATCATAAGTGCTATATAAAATATCATTGACAATGATATACATAAAATATATTGTTGATGATTAGGAACATTTAAAAGTTACAAATGGTGTTCTGTTTACTTAATGGCATGTGTCTTTTTGATAATGAAAAACTTATTACTATATCACAGATCATAATATATTTATATAGATTAGTGCAATTCATAATTAAAAAGTATTTCATGAGTATCATCCAGTGCTAATGCTGCTTTGGGTCCACGTTTTAAGTAGGAAATTGTAGAATATGCAGAGAAATGAAAATCTTCTTGTAAATAACCGTTTCCGAGTAAATGTCCTATTATAGCTTCTCCCGATTCTCTTGTGAATTTCGGTATTGGTATAGAAGATATTCTTAATGTTGTGGCACCTTTACCATACCAGGCATCTATAAGCTTTAAGGCAGTCAATCTGGTTTCATTTTGTACTGCTCTGGTCATGAATTGATATAAATATCGACAATAAGGAGCTATATTCACTTGTTTACTCTCTTTAGGTTTCCGACAATGATCACACATTTCCGCACAATCATTTCTAGTCCAAGATTCTTCAAAGTGTACTGCGATCAAACTACGTCTACATGATGTTTGATCTAAACAATATTCTAGCATTTTGTATAAATTTTGTAAACCAACTTTATCTTGAAACACCATTGTGCTTAATTTAAATACATCTAATAATCTATATAATACTATGGACACAGCCTTTTTTCCATCTCTGCCCGCACGTCCACTTTCTTGATAAAAGTTCTCCATTGATTTTGAAATGCAGTGATGAATAACAAATCTTACATCTGGTTTATCTATACCTAATCCAAACGCGATAGTGGCAACTACAGCTTGATATTTTCCTGATATCCATTTAGAATATACTTCTGATCTATAGTCTGCCTCTAACATTGCATGATAGCATCCAACTTTCAAGCCCAATGCTCTTAAATCAGTTGTCAATTGTTCTGCATCTTTGATAGTAGTTGTATAAATTATGCCAGATTTATCCTTAAATCTATTTTTTAATAAATTTTCTATCATAGCTAAGCATGTGTCTTTATCTGTTGGTTTTCGTCGAACTTCGTAAAATAGATTTGGTCTATTAAAAGTAGCTCTTAAAACTAGACAACCTTGAATATCTAACATCTTCTGAATGTCCACAATAATTTTAGCTGGTGCAGTGGCTGTTAAACCTAAGACTGGCACACCTGGAAACATAGACTTCAGGATTCCTAAAAATTTATAATCAGGCCTAAAATCATGACCCCACTGACTGCAACAATGTACTTCGTCTATCGCAAAACAATCTAAACGTTTCATTTCAAAGGCTTTTTGCAATTTGTTCATAAAGCGATTAGATTTTGCCATGTACTCTGGTGTAACATAAATTAATTTAAGATCAGATTTCTTATCCACCAGTGCATTCATTATGACTTTTACATTTTCTTTACTACCTTTGGCACTTAACATTCCAGCTTTTACATTATGTTTTTGTAATCCATGTAACTGATCTTCCATGAGCGATATTAATGGTGATACTACTATTGTAATACCTTTACTAATAACAGCAGGTAACTGATAACACAAACTTTTACCACCACCTGTGGGCATAATTAAAATAACATCTACATTCGACATAATTGCATTCATAGTTGGTAGTTGCAATTCTCTTAATTTATCTATTTTAAAAACATCCTTTAAAGCTTTTCTCAGATCTTTAGACCAACTAAAATCTTCTTTTGTCCAATCCTTCTTTGATACAGAGAGACTTCTTTTCAAAAGTGCGTCATCCTTTAGCTTTTCCTTACGTTGAGTTAAAATCTGTTTACGATCTTCAAGCTTTTGCATTTCATATTCGATTTGTTTCAATTCAAAGTCAATAACTGCAATTTCATCTTCTTCATTGTCTAAAAAAAGAATAATTATAACAAATAATCTTAGAAACGTAAAATGTGAACATAACAAAGAACCATATATAAATACATTGATATGAATAATAATAATAACAATCATGAAGCGTAACATTCCAAATTTATTTATTTCTGAAAAAATATTATCTTTAATATTATAAAACAATAACAGACCTTGATCTTCACCATCTATAGTTATTATTTCTTTCTGATCTTGATTTTCATTGTCTGCAGTTATTTTTTTCGAACTGCTCGCAGACATTGTAAATAAATTAAAAAGATATTTACATATGACAATAGCAAAAAAGATTGCTTTATATTCTATTAGTAAATAACAAGTGCTGTTTAGTTAAATTATGCTATAATATAAAATGTACACATTCATGTGTCGACGATGGTTCATGCAACGCTGTATGTAACCTAACATAACAGTTTCTACCAGAATTACATCGTACCGATCAGCTGAGTCCAGTTGTTTTTTTGGTAGTACTACGTAGGGATCAGGCAAGTAACGTTGCACATATTGTTAGTGTCTGACATTAAGTAATTTATTGCACAAAAAAACGTGATTTAATCTCAATATTAAATATAATAAGCCATGTTTAATGCAATGTATCGTGCTTGTCCCTCTTGGCTCGAAAACACATTAACATCTTTGTATTTTAGGGGTATTCCTTTTTCTTATTATATTTTCAAAGGAACTTGTAGATATCTTTAATTTATTATTTTTATACTTCAGATTTTAGGATTTCTACGATTTTTATCGATATTTTTACTTTAGGAAAATTCCACTTTTATAAATATTGTGTTTTAATATAAAATTAGGTTTTTATTTAATATGAAAATTTTTTATCCAAGATATAATCATAAAGTAATTAAAGATAAATAACTTTCCATATTTGTAAGTATTTGAATACATATAATGTTCAAATATTAAAATTATTGTTTACTTTAATATACAATTGTTTTACAAATATCATTTTACAATATATATATATATATATATATATATATAAAAATATTATTTTACATATGCTATTAAATCTTAAACATTACATTGTATATCAATTTAATTCAGAGGTCTAAATATAGATTTTGCAGATTGTTGTTTGATCCAAGGTATATCAATATCAATGATATTGCACATGTGAAAAAGATAAGAAAGGAAATGTTTTCACTTTTATATGATAACAGACTATACAGCCTTAATAGAGTGTACATACATTTTATTGTATACATTAAATTTCAATATTAAACACAAGCGCTTTTATCTTTTTTAGCCAAAAGTATTTCAACCAATGGTTTTTATGCAAGACATTGTAATTCTATAATAATAAATCAAGACAACATGAAGGTTCAAATATTACCTGCACTCCAAGATAATTACATGTATCTAGTGGGTATTTTTTTACTTTTTCCTCCTTTGATTATTAAATTTTCACTTGTTATTTCTATTTAAAATTACAAATTATTATTATTTCATAATAATGATGCTGATGATAGTTCATTATGAAATTTATTTAACATTAAGTTTTGTAATTTTATAAGATTATCGACGAAGCATCGCAGGAAGCTGCAATTGTTGATCCTGTTGATCCGGACAGTGTTGCGTGTGCAGTTCAACAAAATAACGTGTGTTTAACAAAAGTTTTAACCACTCATCACCACTGGGATCATGCTGGAGGAAATGCAAATTTGTGTAAAAAATTTAATAACCTTCAGGTATATGGTGGAGATGATAGAATAGAGGCACTAACATGTAAAGTAAAACACAATGATACTTTCAACATTGGAAAGTTACAAGTTCGATGCCTAGCAACACCATGTCACACTAGCGGACATATCTGTTATTACATTACAGGAGATCAAGAATCACCAGCAGTATTTACAGGTACAAATATAAATTACATACTTAGTTGTTTGTAAATTAATCAAAAGATAATAAACATTAATCTGCAGGTGATACGCTTTTTGCTGGTGGCTGTGGTAGATTCTTCGAAGGTACCGCAGAACAAATGTACAAAGCACTCATAGAAATTTTGGGATCGTTACCTAACGAAACTGTAAGTATATAATTATATTTAGATCTCTGTTTGAAATAATCACTGACTAAGGTAAGAAGGATATATTTTGGATATTTTATAGAAAGTATATTGTGGTCATGAGTACACAGGAAATAATTTAAAATTTGGAAAACATGTGGAGCCAGAAAATGAAGCAATTCGCCAAAAGATAGAATGGGTTCGTATACAACGTGAAAAGAATAATCCTACTGTGCCAAGCACTATTCAGGAAGAGAAATTCACAAACCCATTTATGCGAGTTCACGAACAATCTGTTATGGACCACACTGAACAAAAAGATCCAATACAAACTATGGCATTCCTTAGAAGGGAGAAGGATAATTTTAAGGCATAAATTTATCATTGTTAGAAAGAAATCAGTGATGATTACATGCTTTTTTTAATCAATGTACAATGTTCTTCCTAAATAATTTTTGTTCGTTTTATTTATAAAACTTTGCTTTGACTTTCTATACATAAATATTGACATATGTGCAAATATATGATTATAAATTACGTATTTATAAATATCATTATCTTAAATACACAAATACTATGTTATATTTAAAGACATATGATTTGGCGTGTCTTCTGACTTTTTGTTATAAATTTGCATTTCAGCAACGTATTTTTCTTTGGATCGTTCATACATGTCGTAGTATACCTAAAAAAAACATGTACGATAAATATCTTAATTCAAATATTAGAAAGATGCAAACGACTTCTTTGTTAGTACATACCTTTTTATCTTCTGAACTGAGAGATTTCCAAGTAGTTGCAAGTTGTCTAGTGAGTTCTTGTTTGCTTGGTTCTGGTTCTCCGGCTAAGCGTTCCATAACGCGGGGTCTTTGTTCTTGACAGAACTGAAAAAATGGGTTTGCTGGTCTTTTTGGAGCATTGGGATCTGTTTTTGCACCTTTTCGTTTTGTTCCTTTCTTAGTTTTCTCTTCTTTAGAATTATGAGCAGTGGCTTTTGGGCCTTTTTCTGGCTTAAGTGTTAGTTGAAATACATTGTTTTCTTCAAGCACTCCCATAGGTGCTTCTCGCCAGTGGTCACCATGTTGATCCAAACGATCAATTAAAAATCTAAAATACAAAAAAATATTTTAACAAATCATGCTAGCGGTATATAATGAGATACAAAACAGGTATATTAGTTATTATTATTTTAAAAATAAATAATAAATATATTTGTAGTATTCAATATATAACCTAGAAATTAAACTAACTTTTTTTCCTTTCTTGTACGTTTGAGAAGTTTTCTAACACGTTGGATACGATAAACTAATCTCTCATTTTCCTATAATTGAAAAGTGAATAGTTTCATTTCCTGCATACAAATAAATCACTGCGTAAAATACAGAATACCAAAATCAAACATAAACCTGTTGTAAAACTTCACACCTATCTAGTAGGAATTGATACTTTCGTTTATAAATATCAAATTCTTCTGGTTCTACATCATATTCTGATTCGTCTGACATTTTGATTGCCTGTTTTAATTAAATAAAATCAGTATTTTTTCACATTGTTTTTATATCATGTCGACAGGTTCAGCACATTTATTTACCATAATACAGCAGTAATATGATAGGTGCCGCTAGTATAAATATTTCTTATCAATAAGTTAATAACTTTATCATCTCATACATACATATTTATAAATGAAAAATATATTAATTACATTATTCATCTCTGAAAACTGTAAAGCTCTGTATTAATTTAGTAAAATTAACGAATCTTTATTTTTTAATTAATATTTGAAGTTAATCGAATTTGAAGTTATAAAAATTAGAAATCTATACACATACAAACTCTAACATACCATATTTATAATGACAAAAAATTGTCTGATATTCATACGTTATTAAACTCTTAGAAAGTTAACTTTAAAGAGTTAGAAAATTTCTATTCAATTATAACAAACGATATTTGAATAATAATAAAAATGAGATCACATACTATATGTATGTACGTACAATTTATTTCGTTATATTACATACAATAATACATTTGGTAAATACGTATTTTATGTTGATAATCTCGTAAAGTAAAATCGTCTATAAGAATAAAATCTAAATAGTTGATTTATATACAATCATAATGTCCATTATTTTCAAGCATATTCTGCACATTTGTGCGAGTGGGAACAATTATGTATATCACAACAATCGCAATAATATCTGACAAAAATTGGAGCAGATGAGAAAACAGTTCTATTGTTTTGGATATTGCTGTGAAATATACAATTATCATTACACAATTTATGCTTTGCAAATAAGTCTGTAGCATGAAAAGCAGGAAATTCAAATAAAATATTTCAAATTACTCAAAATGAAGAATCTAAGAACGAAGAATTAAAAAAGGGAAAGGAAGAAACGGTATTGTAATGGAATTTTGCATTTCTTTTGATCCTTCTCTACTTTGCGCCACAGGCTGCGTCGTCCCTGTCTCTTAAAACGACCAATGAAAGTTGCGAAAGAAGGGTTGCGTCGATACACATGCGCAACTAATCACAATTCACCCTGGACTTGAGACACGGTCAAAACACATATCGTTCTCCCTATCGCGTTATACTTTCTTTGCTCGCTTCTCGAAATCTCGCATTTTACATTCCAGTGTCAAATCAGCGTGTCCTTTCTGTATCAGTAGCCGTGTCATTACACCTGCCTTCATACAGATACATTTCCCTCAAGCGTGCTTTACTTATTTTTCGTGTGTTATAATAAGTTATTTTTTTTGTCAATTAAATCGTTAAGTTATTGTTTCCCGCGCGTACTATGGAGTGTGTAGCAGTTTTTTAGCATTCGCTCCAGTTCGCCAGGTCGACTTTTGGTGAGTATTAGTGCCGAAAACATTTTTATTCGTCAACAGACACCGAGCACAAGACGTTAGACAAGATTTACTCGCGTGCGTAGAAATGGGTAGAAGGGGTTTTAACGCAGCACGCGCGTGCGAAAGAGCTTGCTGCGAGATCAATAGCAGCCATTGCGGTTATGGTAACACGATCAGCTGATCAGCTGATGCTTATTTTGTTTACAATTATTGTACTGTCGCTGTTTGTGATTAATTATATCTGTCAAATATAATAGGTTAATATTCTTGTAATTTTAGGAGCAACGTATCTATTATAGATGTTTAAGGTCATCTTACCTTCAGAGCAGAAGAGATTAAGTTTGTTTTTTTGCCTGTAATAAAGTGTCTTTGCATTTAGTTCTGTTTACCGAAAAGGTTCGATTGTATTATATGGTGATGTAATTTTAGAAGCAATGTACCTATTACAAATTTAGTCATTTTATCTTCAGAATAGATAAAATAAAATATTTCTTTGTTTACAATAAAATATCTTTGCATTTAGTTTCTACTTACAGAAAAAGTTCGATTACGTTATGTGGTGATGCTTCAAAAGTAATTTCTATCTGAAGAGAAAATGAAAAGCTAATTTTTTGAGAATGTTACTTTATTTTGGATAATTCATTGTTTTTAGTACGACGATATTGTGTCATTGAATATTTTATCATGTAATGTAAAATTTAAATAGTTAATAGAATTTTATTGCTGGAAATAGTCATGTTACCGTGGCGGTTACTTCATGACATTTAACGGGTTCTTGTTAAGTTTAGACGCGTTATATTTGTATCGCTAGTTCGGTATGACTGTAAGACGAAGTCATCGATGAAGCGCATGAATTTCAATTATGAGTTTACAAGCAAATCTGTAAATGATTCAATAAAAAATTATCAGAACAACACAATACAAATTTACCGTATATGAATCATGTGAAATTTAGCGAGCAACATCGAATACCGATAAATCGATACATTACAAGATTTTAATTTTCGGTTTACATTACATTACCGGTTTAGGGATTACTTGAGAGTCTTTTCGTTATTTTAAGAAACCATTGACATAATATACGACATCGTAATATAGAAATAGGATGTTTTTCGATATTTTATCTTGATACTAAATTTATAGTGTAAACGAAAAGATTATATTGTTTAAGATAGATTTTATAAAAGCAATATATATATATATATATATATATATATAAGCGTTAAAATATAAAATATAAAATATATTTTCCCTATTTGAAGAATAAGGCCAAATGTATAAAAAACAATTTCAGAAATAAAAGTCAATCGATATAAGTTTGTAACACACAAACTAAGTATTATAACACTAAACAAAATTTAAATAGTTACAATGTCGTAGAATTAAAAAATGGTATAAAAGAACTTCTAAATACTTTATCATTATTACAGGGATCTAAGATAGCAACCGCTATTCTATATGCATTTGTTATCTGGCATTTGGTAGGAATAAATACGAATGTAATTAATATATTTTCGCGAATAGACAAACAATTTATGTGATTTAGCCTTGCATTCTTCACTTATGTGCGAAAACTATTAACTGATAACACGTGTTTCTGCATTGTAATTGATCATTTTATAGCATCCTTTGAGTCGTTTCGCTAAAAAATTCTCGGTTAAAATAAAATCTGTCTACTCGACATTGTTTATTACTATTCCTCAAAATATTGTTTACAAACTTTTTTAATTTACTTTGCCTTTTTACTTAAAAGCTACCTCTTCGCACGACTTATTTATTCGAATTAAAAAATCGCATCTCTTTTAGCTGTAAATTTGTTAATAATACAAAAAGTTTGAAGGAAAATTAGATTAAAAAATCTTCGATAAATAAGACGAATAAAATAGAAGCTTTCAGATAAAAAAGAAACCTATATTAAAATGTTTGTAAGAGAATGAATAACATAAGATAATAAATGATAATTTGTCTGTTATTTACTAGCTGTTTGAATCAGATTCGAAAGAGACGTAGTTATGCAATTTAATATATTCCGATATTTTTTGACACGAATAGATAACGATCGTGTTTCCCATATCGATTATTTGTATAATCGTCGTTAGAATTTTCTTAATGCGATCATTTACATAATTAAGCAAGGTAGGAGGAAGCATGCTTTTCAATTTATGTCCTTCTCTTCTCCGGCAATAAATATACACGATACACAATACACGTGTCTACTTTATGAATCCCGAGTAAGGGATGAACGATGTT
The DNA here is from genome assembly GCF_000188095.3 of Bombus impatiens. NCBI lineage: Eukaryota > Metazoa > Arthropoda > Insecta > Hymenoptera > Apidae > Bombus > Bombus impatiens. The sequence continues at coordinate 285,231 of NT_176652.1, forward strand.
CGTTAGTCTTTTGTTGCAGATTCATGATTATACGTATATGATAGAGCTTCTGTTCTCGTCTTCTTTCTCGTCGAAAAAGAAATTTAAGCGATATTTAAAGCTTTTTCAGAGAGATTGAAAGGGAAGAAGTCGAAAGAGAGTAACAAAAAAATAATTTGAAGATATCGAAGAATGTTTATATCTCGTTATTACATTTCTGTGAAAAGATACGCATAGTTTCTCTTATTTGGATATTCTTCTAAAATATTAGAAATAATATAATCTTTAACAATAAATCTCGTATAAAATAAATAACGAGTTACGAAGGAAATATCTTTCTAAAGGCTACAAAAAATTCCTTTAATTTTGTATTTAAATGATATTGGATACTATTGTGTTGTAGGTTATTGAACTCATTTCGATATGTATAAATTGAACGAATTATTAAAATTTAATAAAATCATGAAAATAAATTATTCAAGTAGTAATAACTAAATGGATCAAAGTTTATTATTATATGACCCTTTACATTGAATAATGTACCGTTACATTTTAGTAATATACCATTCTGCGAGGGCTAACAAATCTGTTTATGAAAATTATTAGTTTCTAGATTTCAGATTAACATAAAAAGACCTATTACACATATATAGAAATATTAATCGTAATTATTAGACCGCGGACTAAAAGTGGATACATGTTATACATATATAGATATTTTTATATGTCATACAAATTCTGCGTGCTTTTGCATTTTTAAACTTCGCACAAATGTATAAAAATTGGCAGCCTAATAATTACTAAACTACGTGAAATTCAAGGATACAAAAATTTGCAGAATGCATACGTATAATGTTCAAAATTATGCGCGAACGTACATAAATTATGTAAAAACTGTCCAAAGTAAACAATGCACCATCGTGATATTTATCGATTAATTCTTCTTTCGTTTTCCGTTTTCTTCGTTACATTCACGAAAATATGAATTCGTATAAAAATCTGCGGTCTAGCAATTATTTTCCTCGTTATCAAACAACATTGTGGCATAGGAGCTTACCTTAACCCTGAGGGATTACCCTTTTGCAAATAATCGTAGAAGTTGTACAAGTTTGAACAAATTCAGCGAACGCTTACTCGAGCCGAAGATTTCCCTATTCGCTGACCAAAGAAGACTCGCGATGTAACAATGTGTCCCGTGTGATGCAAAGATCCGCAATGCAGGCTTCTCGAGGGATCTTCATGCTCTTTCTCGACGAGGAAGAGTCGTTTTAAAGGTTTCTAACGTTCTCTTGTAACCACGACCTAATTACGCGCCAATGTTTCGCGGTATTATGATAGCGTTTCGTTGATTCGCAACTTTTCGATCCTCCGAAAGGTTGACTCTTACATTCGTGAGCGAAACACGCGTAGCGAAATGATACTACTTCGTTCGCAGAATTCTCCTGATTTTTCCGTTATTTTATTAAATTACAAAATTTTTGCTAGAATAATTAAAAGTAGAACTAGAGAAAAGGGACTGCAACACCTATTCCCTTGATTTTTCGATACGTCGTAAAGAAAAGGGCCCTGAGTAAACGCACTTTGTTCGAAGCTTGGGAATCACGGTTCAAAAGTTACGAGAGAAAGAAAATCGAATACATATTGATTCATTGTTAGTAGTAATTCAGCGTTTATATTTCTCACTTCTGTCATGAGAACATTCTACCATAATGGATAACAATTATTCATATTTAGACACTTGTATTCGACTCGATGCAATGTAAGACTTTGTCATAACTTTTGAATCGCGATCGTTCCAAGTTTCGGACAAAGCGACTCTACTTTTATCAAATAACTATCTTGAACTTGATGATTTCATATATTTTGGGGGATTTTAAGAATTTTTTCGAGTGGATTATTTATATAGATTTAGGTAATTTCCTTGTTCTGTGATAAATAGATGACGATAAGTAATATATGTGGTTGAAGTAAATCGGATTCAGAAGTAAGGGGAAATTTTGATAGCTTGCTGATAAGTTTAATATTTCGGGCAAGGGTGGGCTGACTAGCTATCGGTTTGGGAAAATTTCCGGTGGGCCGGCAGGGATTTAATTAATGAACTAAAAACGGACGGCCGGTCATGCCGGTAATCTCCCGCTAAAAATTTAAGTCCCAGTCCGCCCCTGATCTCGAGACTTTTGTATAAAACGAAATTTTTTTGGACGAAGCGATTAGAGAGTTTTCACATTTAAAAAGAATTTTATTACGGTAGGTATTACTTTTGTAGCTTGACGATTTTCTATCAAAATTATATCATCAGGTTCGAAATATTAAGAATTCCTGTTAGAATTTTTAGAGGATCTAAGAGATAAGATTTGTAGAGATAATAACGATAATAATCTTTGTTTCCGCTTGCCTCTCGGTGTTGCGATGACCTCCGTTTTGCCTCCGTATATCTGTAAAAATAATAAAAGACGCCTTTAAATCGATTTACTTATGGCAATGTGTATTTTCGAAAATTCTTTACGTACAATTTAGCAAGAAAATGAAAAAAAAATTCATGATTTATCATCTTTTATTCGCTTTTCAACAAATTAAACAGAAATAGTTTTCACATACGTATCATCTATCGTATTTATGCACATTTCTGATAATCCGCAGAAAATTGTGAAATGTTTTTCGACTTCTAACACCCTTATTTACACGTGTCTGTATTATGTCGATAGAATTATTATCCTCTAAGCCAAGTATCGATGGAGCAGATTTTTAAGTATCGCGTGTATATATTGTTTCCTCGTCGCAGATAAACTTGTATTAGTTGGGAAAAATTGAGGAATTTTAGTAAAGTTCGCTGCCACGAGTTATCTTATCGTGCTTTTAACCTTTCAACGAGACTGCTCTATGCTATTAGTATTGCTGTACTATATTTTTATTGAATTGAAAACGACTTTACACATCGCGGTAATATTAAACGTGATTGCGTACGTATTTCAGATCGAACGACGATCGATAACTTTCATTTTCTCCTGCATTCTTCGATTTAACGAATTTCACTATCGATTCGACATTAATTTCATTAACATTCTATATTAGGAGGTATTATCGAAATTGGCCATCGTGCGTATAGAAAAAGATTCGCTTAATGCTTAGCTTCGCTTTAACGATAGTCGAAGATTATACGAATAATAGAAGTACGAGCTATTAGATTTGTAAATTCTAATACGTAGTACGTTTATCTCGCACATGACCAATTCGATTACTTTGCAATAGTTTGCGGAGATTCGTGATTATTTCCTGATTACGTGTGTTTCTGCAAGTAGTTTACTGTATTGTGTATGAACGCTATGATGATTGTATTATATTACCATAGATTATACGTTGAACTTTCTGTATTCATTTTATTGGCAGGTTATCGATACGATTTTTTATATTATAATATTATATAAATATCAAGCAAGAGCGCATATTGCATCGAAATTTTTATAACGTTATTAGTTTTCTATTTGTACGTTTTTTCATTTATTCGTTTTTCAGTGTTTCGTGTTATTCAACATTCTGCGTATATTTCATATTTGACAAAATCTTCATTTATATATATAATTACATAGTAAACAAATAATTAATAATTGGACCAATAGATCAAATAATTAAATAATTGAAAATTCGTCGATGAGAAATCTCATTGTTATAGGCCAATATCCGACGCAAATTCGTACACGTTTGTTCAACGTGTTGCACGCGAGTGTCACTTGTGTTTGCTGTCTCATGATAAACGATATTACAGTTACCGTGTTACTTTTTTTTGGAAATTTCTTCCACGTTATTAAATATCATAATCGCTCGTTTCAAAAACATATCACAAAAATAAACGTTTTATGACCGTCCATTTTTATAATATATCTATTTATTTTTCACGAACTTCACGTATTTGTTTAAATAATATAACATTCATAAATCAATGACACAATTTCACAGTAAATTAAATTCCATCGTGCATATTATAATGTACGATTGTTTAAACGATTCCTCGTTTAAAATACAAAATACGATTGTTTGATTTAATTAATACAAAATGCGAGAAATTTGCACTGGAATATGCGAAACGATAAATTGTTTTCGAGTTTCCTCGAGCATAAAACTCAAATATGGCGGGATAAGTTTTCACGACAAACAAGTCTTTTCTCTCGAACGCGTGACAACTCGGATCGACACTTTGCATGTGGAATCAGTTTCGAGGAATTCGATGATCTAAGTTAGAAGCGAAGATATCGTTTTTTCCTGCGATTCCATTCCATTCTATATTCGTGTACGATATTTTTCCAATCATAAATCCAACGATCGTTTTAAAAACAAAGTAGACGGTTACAATTTTATCGGTATTAAAACGCGTTAGAACTTGATCGTTGTTTGGTATACGGTATTGGTATTGTTTAATATACTTGTGATAGATACGGATAACAATAGTGTTTTCAAGTATGACAAACCTGTTCAGAGTTTGCATTTTAGTAAAGTATTTAGTAAAAGCATCTTAGTTAACCAAAAGTATACGAATCGCCCTTAGGCGATCGAGGAAAGCTTCGTTGCACCTACTCGGTACCTGTATTTTCAAAAAGATACATCTAGATAGAAAGAAACGATTCAGGCAAAAATACGATGGTCAAGAATATCACGTTGTTGCCAAATGTCAGGATGAATCCTGTAATCGCAGTTTTCGCCTGTATCGATCATAATTTCACGTCACATTTTGCATATCTTCGCTTAATTGAATAGCTTCCTCCTTCTTTCAATTTCGATATTTTTTAAATAACAAAATGATACTCTTCGGTGGAAATTCTGCTCTCGATAAATCATTAGAATGTTCGAGAATTATCGTAAATTTAAATAATCTGTTAACTTTGTTAAATTTAATTTTGTGTTACATAATTACGTACAATAAATCGTTACTACAATTGGAGAATTGATCTACATTTGAATAATCTGTTTTATTGGTTTTTCGATTCAATTTAATTTTGTATCATTGAATTACATTTTGAATTAAATTTTTCATAGAATTTCCTTTGTATTTATAATTATATATAGTATCTGTGATAATAATATTTTGTAATTATATTTATCGTAATAATTGCATAATTCCAATGGGTTTATCATGAAATCAGATAAAGTTTTAACAGAGCATATTTATATATTGGAAGAAAAAGGTATTAGTTATATAAACTTATTGGAAGGAGATATTGGAGGAGTATCGCATCCAGTGCGTTCCAATAATAACAATTAACAGGAAAGTCTAGGGAATAATATTAAGAAATTTTGCATAGAAATTATCCTTACTTTTGTGTATAGCTTTCAGATAATTTACATTTCCGATAAGTGATTGTAACTACGCATCGTAAAAGTAAAGCGTATCGGTACTGTTTAAGCATGCGATTGTATACGTCGATAGTTTGCAGCTATATAGATATCGTTATTATTAGTTTGCTATCGCGAGATAAAATGATAACTTAACGAGAGAAAAAATATCTATTTATTATTTTATTTACCGAAAGAAGCGATTCTTCCGAATGACGAGAACCTTCAATTTTAAGAACATAAAATACTCGAGAATTCTACGTACTCGATAAAAAGATAATCTTTCCAATTGTTTGGTTTATATATTTAGTACCTGGTAGTCGAGTATGTAAAGTATCTTAAAATCTAATCTGAATCAAATTATTTAATCTAATTCGACTAACGTATTTATTTTATTTTAAAATTAAACAAAGTTAAATTTGTATAATAAAATAATACGTTTTCCGAAAAACATGCCATAAAGTAAAATAAATACGGTGCTTGACGATCTCGATCGTACACCTCCGCGTATTTGGTGTCTCCTGATGAACACGCAGAAAGCACGAGTGTATATAAAGGGGAGAACAGAGGCGAAGAACTCCGTATCTTGGACTTGGAGGCAACAGTCCGTATGCATTGGCGAGAGCATTGCCAGCTATCAGTATTAGTTCGGCCGTCCTCATGTGCGCACCCGAGGCGCTCTGCGCGACATCGTTACGACCATTTCATTAGAGAAAAACGAACTTTGTGTTTATACATATAGAACACGTTCATCGCGTCTTTCTGCGTATACTCGTGCGAACTGGAATATAACGAGTAACGTTCCGAGTGATTCAGTGGAGTTAATCGAAACAAACAACCGGCAAGCAAAATAATTCCAAAATAATCGTATAACGTTAAGATTTCTTTCCAACGTAAATTACCGTAAGAAGTACATATCTATTAAGAATGTGAACTGTCGAATGTTTGATTTACTCTCTTCCTGTTTTAACCGTCGATCGATAGAAGATTATTAATAACTCGTCGTATTGTTTCGATAAAGTTACTGGTAAACGAAGAAGAGGTATCTTTCGAATTGTTTAATACTTTAACGTGTTTATGGCATGTAATCGTGGATGAAATATTTTCATTGTCTTACGATTGTTGTTTACGATTACGTAAAGGGTACGAAACGCAAAGTGTACCGCGATGCGACCTACAGATAAATAACCGAATTAAATTAGTTTGGCTCGCGTAATTTTTCTGGACGCAGTTGCCGTAATCCGTAATTCGTATTACGTTATTCGCGGGACTGTATCGAATAACCGGTCTTTTTTCCGCTCCGAACCTTTACTTCCGACAATGGATCAGTCGACCGCGTGCTTCGTTTTCGTAACGTCTCCCCGAAGGTAAACAAAACAATCGGCGATTCGATCGTACGAAAATACATGTAGTTTCGATGAACCGTCGAGAACGAAAGGAAATTAACGGTGCAGAAGTTTCGTGACGAGTGCGTTGTATATCATCGAGAGTATCGAAGGACACGAGGACCGAAGAATCTCGAGTCAGCATCTAAGAAATCTTATCTAAGTTCTCGCGATAAATTTCGGATAAAATTTCTGTGTAATGGAAGATTAATGGGACCGAGTGTCCTCTGAAAGTCCGTGAAATGTGCCGTATCCTTGCATCCATGTTGGCGACGAGATTTCGCAGGACGTCGAAAAGTCGCTCGACGGGACTCGATCTTAAATAAAATCAACTTTGCAATTTCATTCGGTCGATATTAACGGTTTCGAATAACTTATAAGAAACTACGTAATAGAAGGAGTCGAAAATTTTCATAAAAAAGTTCAAGAGCCTATGGAATATAGGAGCTTGTTTTTTTAAAAGATTCTGTACTATTACGCCGAAAAAGTAACCTATCGAAGCACACGTCAAGAAATTGGGACGAGTTTGAGAACCAACAAGGACGATCTTTGTTTTGAGTGTGTTTTTGAGTGTGTTTTTGATCGTGTTTTTGATCCGCCAGAATTTACCGCGGGCAAGTAACTTGTATTTTATCGTACGCGTGAAACTATTTAAAGTTGATACTGTGAAACTGAACGTGATAGGTGATGTATGGTAAATGTTTTGGCACGCGAGAAGAATATTTTTATATCGTTGTAAACCGCTGACGCCATTGTGACTTTTATCAGGATTAGAAGAACAGGTGTCGCCGCGTCATGGTATGTTTCCCTCTGTTTATATTCTTGGTTCAATGTCACTGTCATTACTGCAAAACCGATACGATTTGCTAATAATCTCTGTAGAAAAAAAATACGATCCAAAAAAACGAATTCAAGAATATTAATCGTTCTATAATGAAGAGTAAATTATATTAGATATGTACGTATTTAAAATTTAAAATTCTGCAGAAAAGTTGACGTTGAAATTGAAATTTTTGGTACGCTTTTAATAAATAAAATAAATTAAATTTATTCAAAATGTACCGTACGATAATATAGTACTGTTAAATTACGTTACGACGTTACGAGGATGCACAACGATTTACAATGATTTAAAGCGAAGGATCGTTAGATACAACAAATTTTAATTTCTTTTTATCGAAGATTCGATCGTATACGAGGAGTTAGTTTATTTTTTCGCATCGTGATCGGTATCTAAGACTGATAACAACAATCGTCAAGTGTTTCTGCAAATGGCGTTTGTCTTAGATTCATTGATATTATACTTTAAAGCACTCGAGACCTATGTTGCTTGTCAAAAAGTGCTTCGTTACTTTTCTACAATTCGTCGATCATTTTCGCTAATAACTATTTCTAAATGACGCCGTCAAATTATGAAAATAAATATGAAAATATCGCGCGTAAAATACGTTTTCTCATAACGTCGTTTAAAATGTCAAATTAAACACCGGATATCCGAAAAGTTCGATAAATCTATGACGAATTTAAAATTTACAGACCCCGTAATTGAAAATTAATAGATTCCGATTCAAAAGTCTATCTTCAAAAATGAAAAATTTCAACTCGAAAGTTTACATTCAGAATGAAAAAAAAATTTCAATTCGAAAGTTTATCTGAAAAGTTCCAATTCAGAAATGCGAAACGAAAATTCAAATTCGAGATTTAAAAACTAGAGAATTAGTTAGAAATTCATTTTAGTATAAAAATTCGAATAAAAAATTTATTTACATGGAAAACACTGGATCGTTTGATCGTATATAGCGATACAGAGTGACGCGTTAGTCGTCATCGACATCTCTGTGAAATCTACTCGACGTAAACGCAAGATCGATATTCTTTTTAGCGTAGTAATATCGGATGATTAAACGCAGCACGTGGTACCACGAGTTCGTTCTCCTTGCGTATTGATAACGAAGGTTCATAGTTTCCCGGTCAAATGTTGGTCATTCCTTTGATAAACGCTCAACTGTCATCCATGCAGAAGCACGTGGTTTACGACTTCCCGGAACAGTGATCATGAATCATTAAGTTTCTGAGTCTTTCAATTAGGAAAATTAACCGATTTATCGACTCGACTAAATCATGGCATACGAAAGATTATCAAAATCGTAGCACGAGTCGATCTTTAAATGCGTTTTTAAAAGCAAGCGAACAGAAAACATTTATTCTGTATTGTTGGCTGTAGTTCTAGAGATACGATACAATTGGTCTGTGGGTGTAATCGTTGATATGTCAAGGTCAGCCTCATTTTTTTTAATGAAACCTGATGTGACCAAAGTTCAGAAGAAATGTGACATATATAAATGAGAAATTCTTCGACTTTGGGAAAACTGTAGGTAAAATTTAACTTTAACAGATCGCTGATATTTAGATATTTAACAGTAGAACTACAATTTATTAGTTGTTTGTACACTAAAAAAAGAAAAAAGAAAAAAGAAAAAAGAAAAACAGAAGAAAAAACAGTCGTACATACGCAAACTTCGCGAAGTAAGCTCGACGAATAACTTAATAAAGAAGAAAGCTTAATCTAATTTTTTAATTAGAAGGGATATGTATTTGTAATGTAATTAGTCTATGGTTAATATTATACAGTTCAGTTAAATCTACGGAAAAGAATAAAAATGTACGCACGTAGGAAAATTGTAAGAAATTTTGCGTAACATAAATCGATCTAGTAATATAATTAATAATTTTTCATAAAATCTTTCCAAATTTATAACAGCGATTGTTTGAGGATTTAAATGAGAATTCTTTTTCAGAGTAAGAAGTGGAAGCTAGTTAGACAAAAATCGAGATAATTTTAGCATCAAGAGAGTAGTCGGAGTTAAGGTAGTTTAGTGCAGCGAATGTAGGTTAGATTAGATAAATCAGCATAGAATAATAGCAGCGAGTCATTAAGTTCAATGACCTATCTTACAAAAATCATTCAGGTTTACGAATGCATTAATAAAGAATATTAATAAAGCTACGTCGAAAGTGTATCTTGTTGGCCAGGTTGAAAGTTGAAGTTTTTCTATTATAATGTTGATTACGATGTTGAATCGTTTCGTGTAATAATCGTTAGAAATCTGTGTGTCAAATGTTCCTATTACGATAACGTAGAAGAAACAATTATGCTTCGTTCGAAAGAAAATCAAAGAAATTCAAGACCTCGAACTAGATTTAAATATTAATCGAACGAGCACTAAATTGTAAGGATTTTAAATCGAAGACCATAGGTGAAAAGTACGATAAATTACGTTTCTTTTATAGGAGACTAATTGCCAAATTTAATACGTTGTCGATTAACTGTGCATAAAAATGAAAAAATATCTTTCCATCTGACTTTGTATCTGATTTCGGATATTAGTTAAATTAAATTAATATAGCAATTTGTCCGATACTATTTCTTCCTTGTAAAAACATTCCGAATTTACCACATATTTTTAAAAAAGCTTACGATATCTTCGAGTTGTTCTCGAGAGTTATTTCTCTTTCAATTATTTCACGTCGAAATACTCTTTAACACCAAGCGACATAAAAGACAGAAAGTTAATAAAAACAGATATATCGTACTTTTTAAATTATCTGTCAGTGATATCCCAAATTTATTTCCACGTAGTTTAATCGCTAGAGTGTGGATGTTTATGTATTTATGAAAACTCGAAGCGTGCAAAATTGCACAGAATTCGTGCAATACGCAAAACTAATAGATTATACGAATTATAGCACTCGTTATTGGATAAATATAAATTTGCATAAACAACCGTGGCGTGATTACTAATAAATGTCATTTATATTTTAGTGATTTTCATCGAATATTTCTATTTTCAATCCGATTTTGATGCTCTACGATCCGCTTGGTCTAAAACGTTCCTTTGCAACAAAAGCGCGAACGTACTCGCTCTTTTGTGCCGTACTCGCTCGGAGCGCGCGTATTAAAATATCTTTTGTAGCCTCTGAAAAGTAAACGTTTCAGACTGAGCATTTTGTCGCGACACGTTAGGCACTTTTAACAGTTACATCGCGCTTCCTCCTCGTCGTCCTACTTCTTTTTTCTCTTCCCTCCTTTTTAATTTGTTTATTACATCAGAAATCAGATATTTCGCATTTTTCTTCCTGTATTTTATAAATAACGAAGCAAGCTATCGGTGGTCACCAATAATCGATAAACTGTATGACTTTTATGCATTTGTGGGGAACTCGAGGGTGCAAAAATGTATAAAATATCCAAATAGCGCTTGTTATATGCGCTATATTCGCCTATATTCATAGTAAAATTATTGTCTAGTTAGATTTCGTTTCTTTTCATTCAGTCTAATTTATTTTATTTCATGTCATGGACACTTTTTATTTTGCACATTCTATTCGAACGCTACCAAGACAGAAGATTTGAAATTTTATCACTACTCGTAACTATATGGATAAAATTTGAAGTCGGTATAAAAATGTATATAAAAAAGTTACTTATTTTAACCATGTACTTGTTAAAGAATTAATTAGCGTACAACGCGAATAGAGCGCTCTCAAACGTAGAGTCGATCAAAAAAGAACGATCAAACGTTGTAAAGTTTTTGCACAAAAATATAAATCTTCGTGTTTCTTTCGAAATTTACCAATTTAATCATGACAATCATGTCGAATTATAGTGACAACAAAATTGTAAAATCTTTCGCGCGACGCACGTATCTAATATATGCGTAACTTTTTCTATGCTTTAATCGTGTCTATCCAAATTACGCGATATTCTAGATTCAAGCGTTAATCTGTAACACCTACGCCAGACTTTCTAAAGTTGATTAACAGCAAACGCTACGTAACGCATCGTTCTTTTCTCTCCTTCAACCGTTCTTCTTATAATCGCTAATGCAATTAAGGTAATAGCAAGCTTTTCCCGTGACGCGGGTTAAAATTTACGCGGCAATGACTTAAAAGCTTTACGAGATGAATTTAGCTTGCGAACGATTCACGGATTCGGCGCCAGAATCGGAGGGAAATTTTCGTCGACACGCTGGCCGTTTTACCGCATCCTTATTTTACAATTGGCCAGTTGACGTTATTCTATAATTGAAGGTCGTTAATTTTCTGCGTTTTCTGTCATTGCATCGTGGCTGTAGAAGGCTGCTATACGCGGTGTAAATAATAATTGGAATGTTCGCCAAATAACGTAGAGGTTGACGAATTTGGGTATCATTTAAATGCCACGTTTACGTATATCCATAGTTCGAGGATCAAAATAATTTGTACGTAATTATTTTATTTCACGTGAAACAATATTGGACGAGTGTTAATTAAAATTAAGGTAGAATCGTAGAGTCGATTTTTGAAACTGATTTTTGAAGTTGATTTATTATAGTTGGTGGAGATTTAAAATTGAAATGCTAATTTATCTAATAATGCTAATCTGATCTTTCTAAATTATTTTACGTATCTACTTGTTGTTACTTTAATTAAATAAATAAGTATCACGTACTTAATTACTTTACGTATTTAATAAGAACGAAAAGATGTGCGTTAAAAATCGAAGGATCTGTTCACGTGCTACTATGAAAATTTTATTACGAAAGTTTCTTGTAAAACCTTGCCGAAGTTCAGAGAAAATATATACGATATCTTTTGCTCTTCATATTTTTTTCAGCTTGTTGGAACATCGATAAAGGAATCTTATCATTGATTGCTCTCTTATTAAGGTGTACAAATAACAAGCGTATTATTTTCCATACGAGATGAAAGTATAAACGACGGATTTTTCGATGCACGAATTTTCCTCGAAGAATCGAATGTGTTTTTTTTTTTTAAAGCGCACGAGAAATCCCAAATACGACTTAATTAAATTAGGAAATTTCAACGTGACGAGATTCGCTTTGTTATTATAAATCTGATATGAAATAATTCACTAACGATCACAGAATGTTTTCGCAGAAAGAGGAAAAAATTCAAAGAAATTAATTTCTTGTCGCGTAGAAGACACGGCGCTTTGCGTATGTGTTCGAGCTAGTGAATTTCCTGATTCACGTGCGCGAGCTGCTTCTTAAGATGGCATAAGGTTCGCGCAAAAGGTAAATCGCCCTCTTCCTCGAGGCTTAGATCGAGGTCGCTGCTAAGCCTACAATTATTTTCACGAATTAAGAAGACGCATTCGTACGGCTTTACTTTCCCGTAACTTAAAACCTTCGTCCAAAGCCTGAAAGGATCGATGCTTTAAATACCTTTGGTTGGTTGGTTTAAACAACGATCTTTAGATATTCAAATGAATCAAATAGGAACATATTCCTATGACAAAACGGACAGATTTGTATTCGTGCGTGGAAAATAAGATGCATTGTTGTTATTTCATTTTTTAAATATAAAAGTACGAAGAAATATGAGCATTCGTAAATAATCGTTGTTTTCATAGAAATGTGGTATTCGTATATGTACGTAATTTCCGTATGATATATGGGAAAAATTAATTTCGTATGAAATCGTAGTTTATATTATTAGAACGTAACAACATGTTGATATGTCGTCTTTATTTTTAATAAATGAATTAGGGCTCTCGAAACGATGGTTTCCAATATAATCGCGATATTAGAAGATATTCGAGTTTGAAAAGAGTCGCGGTATATTCGTTTTTCAAACTTTTGAACTTTCGAATTTGAAAGTTACCCAACTTTCGACTTTTGCAATTTGAAAACTGTCGAACGTTCCAACTTCGAGTTTTTAAATTTCCATAAAATTATGTATTTCCAAATTTTCCCCCGAAACCTAATCTACGATCTTGCTCTCGAAAACACATCTGTTCGTCCGAACTACACGTACATGTTTGATATCTGCTGTGATATCTGCAAACAGATCGGAAGCCTTCTCCGAGCCGTCCTTTAATTCTCAAGATCTGATAACAATGATCGTAAAAGCGAGCGAGCGAGAGCGAGAGAGAGGGAAGAGAGAAAAGAGAGAGAGAGAGAGGCCGAGACCGAGACCGTGCTCTACTTCTGTGTGTATGAGGTTTCGGTATTCACGCTTGGTCGAACAATCGCACATTCTAAAATTTCCTTCGGTTCCAAAGTCTCACAATAACGTGGCATGCAGTTCTAAGCGCGTCAGACTGTAGCGGTGCAGATAAGGTTTTGCAAAGCCTCGTATCGAAGGCCTGTCGACAAATGCCAATGATGAGAAACCGATTTACATAGAATACTTGGAAGAAGCATCCTGCGAAGAAGCAGAAGAAGAGGCAGAAGAGGAGGAAGACGATGGTGACGAGATGGAGAAGAAGGAGAAGAACTAACGGAAGGAAAGACAGGAGATCGCGAGATACGCACGTGATCATCGTGTCCACCGTTAAATTGATAGCAACTCATACACAATGAACTTCATTTATAATCGCCGACTCTAACTCGAGCTACTTCGGCTAGTTACGAAGTGCCAGAAGCAAATCTCAACGTCGACGCCGTCTCTCTTCCAAACGTCGATTTCAAAATGACGACGTGAGAATTCTGCCTCTGACGTTGCTTCTACTCGACTATTCCTTTAGTCGAGCTGCGCAAACTTCTTCGTCGTTGTTTCGCTGCGAAATTTTATTACAAAGCATCTCTCTCTCTCTCTCTCTCTCTCTCTCTCTCTCTCTCTCTCTCTCTCTCTCTCTCTCTCTCTCTCTCTCTCTCTCTCTCTCTCTCTCTCTCTCTCTCTCTCTCTCTCTCTCTCTCTCTCTCTCTCTCTCTCTCTCTCTCTCTCTCTCTCTCTCTCTCTCTCTCTCTCTCTCTCTCTCTCTCTCTCTCTCTCTCTCTCTCTCTCTCTCTCTCTCTCTCTCTCTCTCTCTCTCTCTCTCTCTCTCTCTCTCTCTCTCTCTCTCTCTCTCTCTCTCTCTCTCTCTCTCTCTCTCTCTCTCTCTCTCTCTCTCTCTCTCTCTCTCTCTCTCTCTCTCTCTCTCTCTCTCTCTCTCTCTCTCTCTCTCTCTCTCTCTCTCTCTCTCTCTCTCTCTCTCTCTCTCTCTCTCTCTCTCTCTCTCTCTCTCTCTCTCTCTCTCTCTCTCTCTCTCTCTCTCTCTCTCTCTCTCTCTCTCTCAATTGCCGATTAATAAGTAAGACGGTTTGTCAAGACAAACTGAGTACGAAAGGAGACGGGTACATAGGTGAATATTTTTGAATCGTTGAAGATTTATTTAACAATTGATAAATGTATTACGTGTACACGTTTATAGTAGTCGTTAGATGGAATTTATAGAATTCTGGAAGATAGAATCGCTTAAATTCGCTAAATAACGTTTCATGAATTTTAGAAGCGATATACTTTTGCTAGAAACAGTTAACAGTTAGATAGATGACAGACGTTAGATACGTAATGGAAAAGTAAGGGTAAAATAAGCTTGTGTACGTGTGGTAAATGCGTAGGTAAGTGAGAATACAAGGCAATATGGAAAATAATGGTGAATCGAGTTCCTTTTATGGCCAGGATGCCGAAAATAAGTATCGTAATAAGTATTATTTAGGCGTATAATAATATCGAGAAGCGAGAAATTTGTAAAAATTACTCTCTAATATCGCAAATGATTATTAGCTGTAAATAATTATTTACCGATGACGTATACGAAGGACTAATTAAAATGTAAGGTTATTAATATCAAATTGGGTCACGTCGTACAGTCGGAAGATTCAGCTATTGGAAGGTCTGCTCCCTGTTGATATTTAACTGAAATAATACCTATACTGAAAAACCAGTTACAAAAAGAAATTGAAAGATAATTTACAAAGACGGTTCTACTTTCTAAATTAAGGAGAATAGTTAATATTATTCGATCCACTTGGATCTACGTGAGAAATATCGCTTCGGAATTAATTACACACGGATATATAAGATTAGTAGTAGAAACACGGATTAAAAGATTGGTAGAAAAGGATTAAACGATTACGGATATATCAAAAATAATAAAAATGTGTTTTATAATGTAACTCACGCTGGTTGACCCTATTTCTCGGTTGCAACTATGGTTGCGGTTCGATTACTTTCGTCACGAATTAATCAACGTGGCTGATCTCGTTTGGGTATTAGCAATCGATGTTCGTTCCTTCGCGTATCAAGCGTAATACAAGCAGTAACGTCTGCGAAGGCGGCCCGAACAATTGATACAGCATAAAAATGGGCGCAACTTGAAAACAAGGTCAGATGAAACGAACGTTTATACGAAGAGTCCTTGTATCGTGTTTGTACGACGAGCTTTAGTTCGGTAAAAGTACTTTAGAACTTTAGTTGCATCCTTATTTTCCATGCCTAGTACCAACTCGAGAAACGGAAAATGCCGATCGATACTCGTTCGGGAATAAACGAATCTGTGATTAACGTAAGCAGCGCTTGACAAATATAATCGAGCGTGAAATTGGTCTATTGAAACGACGATGGAGTTCTACAACGAGTAGTATCTACGTATACGTATACGCGAAAAACATAGCGAATCTTGAAACATACGAATCGCTTAATTTCTCAGTTGCAGAGAAAGTTGTACCTCTCTTTTAAGGTTGAAATAGCTGCTTAAAATTACGCAGCTGTAATACCGTTGTTAGAGATAATTAGGCAAGCGGATACGAGTTTGTTATCGGAAGAAACGTTGGTATACTATAAAACTAGAATTTAGATATTCGGCAAGAAATTGAATTTTTTATATCAAAAGAACGTTGTTCGTTGCCGATGATGTTAAAGTTACGCTCTATTCTCGGAAAGTTTGTAAATAATTCATTTAGAATCTGATTTTGGAGTACGTGGTGTATAAATAATCGGTTAAAAACGTGACACTTAAATGAACGTATCCTTTTCATTGTCCATCGAAGCGAGTAACGTATTTACAGTTTACAGACTTTTATAAATCTTGGTGCGTGCGCGTGTGTGTCGCAGTAAAATTTAGAATGTACATAAATACGACGTAACGTCGAGAGAGATATAGAATATTTCTATTAATAATGAAAACGACGCTGGGCATCGCAAGGATATCCATTCGTACTAAGGTACTTCGGAACTTTCTGTAAACACGGTGGATGAAGGACATGGACGGAAAAATAAGTTTTATCGAATAATAAAGTGTAATTAGTGGATGCACGATTCCCTTCTGCAAATTCTCCGCTTATTGATTTATGGATTAAAATAAAACATTTCTCGCGTCATAACGATCGTTATAGAGGTATACGGATTAATAACGATACGGATTAATAACGTTCTGTTCGACTCGTGGTTTCCGAGTCTTTGGTTTTATTTACGGATCGTCGCGTCTACTGTAACGAACATTGGCAAAATATCATAAAAATTAACAGGCTGCGTCGAACGACTCTCTTTTCGTTTAAATTGGATTAGACCTAAATCTCTCTCGTAGAGCTATCGATAGGACTAAACGCGTAATAGAGACTGTCGTAAAGTCGTGCCAAGTCAGAACCAGATTTTAACACCTTTATGATCGATATCCGTCTAAGATGAAGGAGCACGCTGTTATTTCTATACTTTGCAGATTTTAACATCTTTACCATTCGTCTAGAAAGTGAAGCAGAGTATTACGATTTCTGTACGTTCCAATCATCTATCGATTCATCGACTATCAGCAAATAGAGAAAATGCATAAAATTAATTCGGACGAAACATAGATAAATCGGTTAAAATTACTTTTCCAGTTGTCGTCTCTCCACGGATCGATCTCATCCTCGATTTATGGAAATTCATTTGAACAAAAACACGGAGTAGGACGCGAAGAATAGCGAGCTAAATTTTTTTTAAGCCTGTGAGCTTAACAACGGGCAACGTCGCAACTAAAAACCAACGCCCGTAATGTTAAAAGCTCTGTTTATAATATCGGAAATCGGAACAACAAATACCAACGCGAACAAGTCGAATCGCGGTATGAATACTCCGATTAGCTCATGAAAAACGATGCTCTTCGTCCGAAAAACGATTCTTAGCAAATAAATATTACGAAATAATATCGGATTTATAAATATTAAATCGATATTGAAATATCGCACACCGTAATACATCGAATCGTAGAGAATCAGCGGACGTAACAAAAATATTACGTACGAATCAAAATTTCTCGCGTATGTCGGAAACGAATCCTTTCGATTTTTTCGACCATTGGTCTCACGAATGTTGGGTAATAAACGTCACGATGCACCGCCGATAACACGTGGCATAAAAGTAACGTATGTATATTTCGATCGCAGAATACACCGCAAGAGCCGAAGCAGTACCGTTCGCCGTATGGGTGCCTGGGTTGACGATCGTTTCGCGGAGGAGGAGGCGGTCCCGATTAACCAGGGCCCGAGAAGAAGGAAAGCATCCCGCATCTTGGGCCACGTTTGCGATGGTGGCGGCCCAGATGCGATTCACCAGCGTACAACGAAGAACTTTAAGAATTCGTGCAGATCGTCAGCGTCGTTGTTGCCGTTACGCCGTCAGTTTACTAGGCAGCTCTACGAGTGGCCCGGTTTACCATTGTTTAAATCAAGGACGAAACTAGATCAGTTTTGAATCGATCGCGCGAACCGCGATCAAATTTAATCGTGATATGACATTTTTTCTAGCGGCGCGCGTGTTTTTAAGTGCTACTAAAAGGCAGAGAATATAAAAGGATAAGAAGAAGAAGAAGAAGAAGAAGAAGAAGAAAAACGGGGTATATGTTTGATCTAATTTACACGGAGATCGACAAAGCGAGAAACAAAACAAAAAAAAAAGAAGAGGTAGTTAAATCGTTAAACGAGAAAAAAGAATAGGTTCGATGTGGTTGCGTCGACCGTTCGAGGACTGCGCTTAAACGGCAGAGTCCTCCTTGTTCTTGGTACCATCATCATGGCCGAGTGGGCCAAGTTCAATGGCGAGGAGAAGCTGACTCAATCGAGCAACACGATCGAGACAGAGAGCAATAACAAAGAGGAGGAGGACGGTACCGGTGGATCGCGTGGTGACTCGAGAAACGCGATCGAGGTGATAGCACGAAAAAGCGACGAGGAGTTGTTGATCGAGAAAAGACGTTCTTCCGTAAACAGGACTCCGCAAGAAACGCCGCGTAAAACGGAGTCGCGAAAAGCTAGCGACGCGACCTCGTCGGAACTAAATTCTTTGGTGAAGAACGCGTCACGGTTGAGAAAAAATTCCGATCAGATCGGAATTCTTACCGAGGAACGATCCAAGATATTGTACGATCAGAGCTACGTGAACGATGCGGCGATCGAGAAGGACGAGGAGTTACGAAATTGTTTGGAGAAGACGTTCGACGTTGCTTACAACGAGCCTGGCTCGAAGATTCGACAGGAAGCTAGGCACGAATTGAGAGAATCGAAAGAATCGCAGAACTCGGTGAAAAAGCCTGACAGTTTGTACAAGGACAAGGTTGCCAGCCCGCCGAAGCGTAAGAGCGTTTTCACAGAGCGAAGTTCGATTTTCGGCTCTCCGACCAAGATCCTGTCGAAGAATCGTTCGCCGTCCGAGAAGAGTACCGAGAAGTTGGTTAACGGGAAATCGCCGCGGGAGGACAAGCAACAGCATCATGTGCAATTTAACAAAGACTCGAAGAAGCAGCAGTGCCGGGAGCAGAGGCCGCGATCGAGCCCTTCTCTACCACCGTCGACCACCAGCAGTTCCGAGGATAATTCCAGCTTGGGGCAATTGTGCGAGGCTACGCCACCCGATGGCGGTTGGGGATGGGTGGTCGTCGCAGCTTCCTTCATGGTTAACCTCATAGCCGACGGTATCACGTTCTCGTTCGGCGTGATCTACGTGGAATTCCTCAACTATTTCGGCGAAGGGAAATCGAAGACGGCCTGGATCGGCAGCTTGTTCATGGCGATGCCGTTGTTGTCGGGCCCCGTGGCCAGTTTCCTCACGGACAGATACGGTTGTCGAAGAGTTTCTATAGCGGGCAGTATCCTAGCGGCGGCCGGTTTCGTTATAAGTTCTTTCGCCAATTCCATGGAGGTTCTGATATTCACTTTCGGGGTTCTCGCTGGCTTCGGTTTGTCCTTGTGTTTCGTGGCAGCCGTGGTGATCGTCGCTTACTACTTCGATAAGAAGAGATCTTTCGCGACAGGTTTGTCCGTCTGCGGTAGCGGCATAGGAACGTTCATCTTTGCCCCGGTCACGCAGTATCTACTGGCCGAATACGGCTGGCGGGGAACCACGCTGATATTGGCCGGTCTGTTTCTCAATCTGGCTGTCTGCGGCTGTCTTATGAGGGATCTGGAATGGACGACCACCAGAGCGAAGGCGAAGACCGAGGAGAGACGGAAAAATCGGGAGAAAAAGAGGACCAGGATACAGAGCTCGAGCGTGGACTCGTTCTCCGCGAATAGTTCGCTGAACACCCTCACGATCATGGAGAATCTTCGGACTCAAGAGGAAGAGGAGGAAGACGGTGAAAAGCTATTTTCCAGTCTGGTAAGCTTACCCACGTTCGTGAAGAACGGCGAAAAGGTACCGTTGGAGGTATTGGAACTACTTAGTACTCGTAAAAACGTGTACAACGTGTTACTGCAAAATTATCCGAGTCTGCTCATCTCCTCGAGGAGCTTCAGCGATTCCGGCCCGCTTCACGATCAGCTGAGCACACCTTCGGCCAGATTCGTGCCCACGCCGAGCTCTTTGTCCGAGTTGAAGAGCGAGGAAAACAAGGACAAGGTCTTGCCCAACGACGAGCAAACTCTTCGACAGCAAACGGACGCCGCTTGGCGATTGTGGTGGTTGAAAAAGATCAATCTGGATAGCTCGTTGAGAAGATCCAGCACTCTCGAGCATACCAGGAGACTACCTACTGCCTATTTGAAGGATATCAGAGTGCATAGGCAGAGCCTTACGTATAGAGGTGCTATGTTGAACATAAATCGATATCGACTCAGGGCATCCAGTTGTCCGGATATTTATAGGAACTCGATGACCACCATAGCTAGAACCAAACTCGTCTGGTACGCCGGTCTCTGGGAATTTTGGGACCTCATCGTCGACATGCTTGATTTTTCTCATTTCGCTGATTCGCGTTTCTTGCTGTTCGCCATTAGCAATTTCCTCCTACATACCTGGTACGACGTGCCCTACGTCTATTTGACGGACAACGCGATCGAGATGGGCTTTAGCGAAACCGACGCATCTATTTTAATATCGGTCATAGGAATAACCAACATGGGTGGCGAGGTAAGAACGATCTTCGATTCTCAATTTAATGGCCATTTTTGATTATCCATCGATTATCCAACCGCGAGCAACGCTTTTCTTCTTCTTCCGTTGGAAAGTAGAAAGTACATTCATCGGCTATTAATATATTCTTTGTTAATCGATTTCTTAGAATATCCTTATATACCGAGTCTTATATACGCAGCGATCCGATAATTTACCGTTCTTTCTTTTTCGTATCAATTTTTATCGACTATCGGAAATTACCATTTTACTTACTTGTTATCGCGAGATAAAATATTTTCATTCGAATAATTCAATTACAGGTGGCGATTAAATATAGCGTTGTAACGTATTTGCTTTAACGACGTTTCTTATTCCAACCTCTTTTTTTTTTTTATAAGCGAACCGACGACTAGCTTACGTACGAATCTAAATTTCGTAATGTCTTGGGCTTTGTTCGTCAAGCGAAACGTTCGAAATCTTTCTCCACGAAGATAAAAAATTTCCCAAGGGAGGAAATTTCGTTTTCCAAGTTTCGGCAAGTCGATGACCCAGTTTGTCTCCGAACAATTATTACTGCCTTATTATCACGATTCGATATTCGCACATTATTCGGAATCGATCGTTGTCTAAATGTCGGACAAGTATGGCACAATCGTAGCACGATTTTAACGCACAATATCAATTTATCTATTCGAAGGCTATTTCAAGTACGTATAACGATGTTTATCGATGTATGTCAAACAATTTGAAATTCCAATAGTTGCAAACGATGCTTATTCTTTTCACTTCCTCTTACGTTTAATCGCAATTTTACGGCAACGGTTGTTATTGCGAAGACGCAACAATCGTGGATGCTTTAAACGTGAAAATCTAACAACGACGACGCGTTACTTAATATTATCGTGTCGCACGAACCAACATGTCGATAATTCCAAATATCGATGTTCATTGTTCGGTGGGTTCTCCTTTGCACCGTCACTTTCTTCCTTTCTGTGTTCCGATATTAGTTTGCCTCGCCGTTATTTATCCCTCGATAAAGAATGGTTATTTCCGCCTACCGATTCATCGAGACATTCATTCCTCCAACAGCTGTTCCCTGTGTCTACGAGCGAAATTTTTTGAAAATTTTAGACCTCATAATCGCTTTGTACCTTCGTACGGCTTCGAAATGATATTTGAAATTAAATCCCCGCTGGAATCTTACGCAACGATCGATCGGCGTCTATCCGTTTAGCTTGTAAAAACGTTGCATATTATTTCGTGTTGCGCGTTATAATTCGTACTATGTAATTATCTATGTTTACTGCTACATTTTTCGCGACGTTTGTGTTTTATATATTTCCGCAAATTGACGTTTCTCGCATACACGTAAACAGATAGAAGCGTCTTAATAGCTTCTTTGTCTTTGATCTTGGTCGATATTTTCCATAAAAATTCGATTTTTTATTTAGATTATCGTGTTAAATTATAATTATCGCGTTATCCTTTTTGCTGTTGCTGTTAACGATCGAGAAACTTGACAGAATTTTTCTGGAAACTTTGCTCTCTGGTGTGAGCGAGCAACGTCCACGCAGGGTCGAACGTTTTTGTTCAACCTAAAAAGCTTCTTGAAGGTCTGGTATCGCGTCAATACCGCCTTAGGTCAATCAGTGACGTATCTAGTTCCTTTCACCCTCTCTGATCTCGTTTGATCGCAAACTCTCTTTAAGCCCGAGTTTGCGTCACGCGAAAGGGTTAGACTAAACTTGCGTCGGTGCGATTAACATAGAAACAATTCCGAGAAAAGTTACATAGTTCCTTATCGATTCAGCAAAGTCAAATACGTGGAAGATGCGTTAGAAACGATTCTCGAGACATCGTACATCGGAGACACCGTAGATCACTCGTATCCTACAGACAATTCTCTCCTCAAACTCGTAACATTTTTTGCATATATAAAATAAATGTAATGGTTCGAGCCATCGATTTTATATGCAGCTTTGGAAGCTAGAAAATTATAGTTTTGTAAATATTTGCTTTGTGTCAGAGAATGTTAACGCATCGTTGACCAGTCACGGGTGAACTCGTGATTTCACGCATAAAGTAAAAGTTGCTCGATTTTGCATAAAACAGGCGGTGGTGCGCGTTAGTCTTTACATAAAATAACCGGTCAACAACGTGTTTATATCTATCTATTACTATTTTTTTTTTAAGTATAATCGTTCTACGATTCTCCCGACTCTATAACTTGAAATAATAATTTTATAAGGAAAGTTGAATGTATTCCCTCTCTCTCTCTCTCTCTCTATTAAAACTTCACTTCTGGAAATTTGATAAATGTTAAAAATGGACAATATTTTTCAGATTCTGCTTGGTTGGGCAGGTGACAGAGCATGGGTAAACGCATCTATCGTATATGCAGTATGCATGGCATTTTGTGGCGCGGTGACGGCTTTAATACCCATGGTAATTGGCAGTTACTATGCCTTATGCGCTATCTCTGGTGCTTTTGGATTATTCATCGGGGCGAACTACAGTCTTACCAGCATCATCCTCGTCGAACTGATTACGCTCGAAAGATTCACAAACGCGTATGGCCTTCTACTCTTGGTCCAGGGTGTTGCAAATCTTATGGGTCCTCCGTTGGCTGGTAAGGAGAAACTCTCGTTACGAGTTGCTCATTTTTCCACGAAACGAAACGACTAATACTTCCTCTGTAATACTTATAATTCTGGATAGCATAAAACCAATGTTGCGTAATTAAATAAATAGAATGTTATTTAAAAGATTCGCTAATTAGAGTGAAATCATCGTTTGAAAATTAACGATGAAATTTAAGATATTAATTTCAAAAATGTTTTATTACTTATTATTTGTTATATTAAAAGACCTAAAGCCAGATCGAAGCTTTCCTCAGATTCGTAAACAAAATTCCAATTTCTACTGTCGTACAATTATATATTATAATTTAATACATATTTTTACGTATTTATGATAGACACGATAAACGATTCTATTCCTACGAATACTTGAAACAATTTACGCTAAAATGTCAGAGGGTAGCAGGTTAAATTACCGGTAACTTTGTCCGTGTTACCTCGGGTGCTCTATGTGAATTATACGATCGTAATAGCTTTAAAGTTTCATGGCCCAGATTGATTGATCGTGTAATTACGGCCAAACTTCCATTGTCCGACGACAACCGAGAAAATTCGGGCGAATGCACCGCCCATCTTACGGAACATATCGATGCCTGAGTACGCAAAACGTATTTTCGTTGTTTCAGGATGGCTTTACGATATCACGGGGACGTACGATTTGTCGTTCTACTTAGCCGGTTTCTTCATTGCGTTGAGCGGAGTTCTTTTACTGGCGATGCCTTTAATTAGCCTATACCGGAAATGTTTGCACGGATCGAGGAAAGAGGAAACTGACGAAGATTTTGCAAACGTGAACAGAGTCTGAAGGACGCCGGCGACTGATCGCGTTAATCGTTTCTAAGAAAACTATAATACGATCGTCGATAATGCGATACCGATATACATCGATCTGTAATTTATGTTATCGATTTAATGGAATTTATGGAAACGCAACGTTTTCAACCAAAAGGAATTGCAATTAGCAGCTGTGCAATTAGTTTTACAGCGGTATCTTTTTCCCGCGTTACGCTGTAAACCTACCGCGTATTTTACATTCAATTGAACGTTCGTGGTTCCTTCGTAGAATAGCGTATATACAAGCTAATTAAACAGTTCAGCGCGTTAAGTGATTTATCTAAATAAAAAGAACAAAAAGAAGTGACGTTTTTTGAGGCATCTTCTTTCATTAAGGATTTATATGCCATCTGAGTTTCGCGCGTGTTCGAACAACGAACGATCGATCGATCCAATGTACAAATAAGAAAGATTGACAATTATCGCTAGTGTCCAAAGATAATATTACGAACGACCTGAAAAGAAATACTTCGATACGTAAACTGGTCGAATAGTGAATTAACGAGCACTGTGCGATCACTGTTTGTCGTTTAACATCCGATGATATTTACACGAATATCGTATTCACTTTGTACTCGGCAGTCTCAATGATTGTACTAGCGATGATGCTAGACAAAAGTGGGGGCGAAAATATTGCTAATTTTACAAAGTTTGAAATACTATTAATCGCTGAAATAACTAAAAAGATGATACGTAACGAGAAACAGAAGTTCATGACTAGTCATAGACGATGTCACGATAAAAGTAATATATAAATTGAAATAAGCTTGCTTTAGCAATAAAGTGCACACACTTTTCGAATCGGTTTCAACGTCAAGTGTGATTGATAATTAAGAAAAGTTTGAATCTCAGGATAATAGATAAACGATAAACCAACCATTCATATTCCTCCTAGGATTAAAAACGAAATTCGTCTTGTACTTTTTCACCATGCGTTCTCGAGGAAACGGTAGTGGAAGAAAAAAAAAAAAAAAAAAAACGTTCCTTTCGGCGTAAATTTTTTCACTCGATTGCATTTAAAAATCTGACAAGTTATTTCCACATAGCGCCGAAGATATCACTGTAAATATAAGTATGTTAAAGTCTATCGGTCAGATGTTTTCGCTGTTTCGTTGATTTTTATTACTAATCATATCGAAACAACCAGAAGTCGCCTTCACATTCTTTTTAGCGTAATGTTATGCCTGCTTTTGTAGTTTTGTCGATCGAACAAAGACAAAAAGTGAGATTAAACGAGTAACGCGAGCCAAATATGCTCGATCAGTCGTTCAATTTAGTTACCATTTTTTTTCCTTTCGATTTATGTACATTTGTGCATGGAAAGGTCTTAAAGACATTTATGTAAATAGCCATATATGTATATATATATAGCTTTTCTGTGATGATGAACTTGAATTTTGTGAAATTTTCGAGCTATAAATAGGTTACCTCCGTTCTCATAGCGTGTGCATGCG
Organism: Bombus impatiens; assembly: GCF_000188095.3. Lineage (NCBI taxonomy): Eukaryota > Metazoa > Arthropoda > Insecta > Hymenoptera > Apidae > Bombus > Bombus impatiens. The sequence goes on from NT_176652.1 coordinate 310,983, forward strand.
TGCGTGCGTGTACATTAATTCTAATCAGGCATTTCCAATTTATTTGCACTGCTGTCACATTATATTATAGCCTAACGGCATCGTATAGTCGTACACGGATATTGTAACTACCATTCTTCGCAAGTTATTTATTAAGATGTTAAGTAATCCTAAAAATTGATGGGTTATGACTTTTCAACTCTTTATTTTAGATGTTCAATCGAGTCGTAAGAATAAATCGGAGATTCCGCATCTTAACGTTAAGATTCGTAAAAAAGAAAAAAAGGAACACGAATCAAAGTGCATGTTATTCCTTGATATAAGCAATTTTTTTAGAAAATCGTTCGTACACTCAAACAAATTAGTTTCCCAATTTTTACGAGGCCTTCGTACGACACAAAAATTTCAAAGTATTTTCTTCGGACTAGTATACAAAAAAAATTCCATTCTCCGATATTTTAAAAAAGGAAAAAAATCGGATATCTACGTATGAATTACCATTTGTCTTGCGTCTTAATATATATATATATATATATATATATATATATATAATATATATATTATATATATATATATATATATATATATATATATATATATATATATATATATATATATATATATATATATATATATATATATATATATATATATATATATATATATATATATATATATATATATATATATATATATATATATATATATATATATATATATATATATATATATATATATATATATATATATATATATATATATATATATATATATATATATATATATATATATATATATATATATATATATATATATATATATATATATATATATATATATATATATATATATATATATATATATATATATATATATATATATATATATATATATATATATATATATATATATATATATATATATATATATATATATATATATATATATATATATATATATATATATATATATATATATATATATATATATATATATATATATATAATATATATATGTATGTATTAGCGTTGCTGGATTGGATAGGAATGTGAGATTTTTCGTTGTTTATATATATATATGTCGGAGTAGCGTCGGGGATAGGGTTGCCGGTGTTTGAGGAGTTTTCATTGAAGGTAGCCATCGTTGCGGTGTACGAAGATACGATTTATTGACACAGGTATGGATAACACAGGTTTGACAATCTACCACGGCGGTGAGACGTCCGCGACACTAGTGACAGTGGCCCTAGGTTCTATAACGAATCCGCGGTCGACGGGATGACAGACGGGCGCTCTCGCTGAATCTGACTCGTAAAATAATTACTGAGCGTAAAGACGTTACTCTTTAGTGACGGGGGCGCAAAAAGGAATGCCTCTCCCGTCCTGATGATGCCACCGAGGAAAACTATAATGAATCTATCGGCACATTTTGCCATTCGAGTAATAATTTATTCTTTCATCGTGGTACAATAACTAGTTCTACAGTGCATGTGCTCGCGTTATGGTAGCGTGATTATGCAGACGCGGCCTTACGGGGCGTTTACAAAATGTATAAAGTAATATTTTATTATGAAAACAAACCGCATTTCAAATATACGAACCCGGGTCGTACGGTCGCTTCTGCCGATCGACTTTTCATCAAATAGTGTTTAAGTAGTTATTAAGGCGAGGTATGGGATAATAATTTTTGTAAAGGAACTAGTGAGAACTTCTATAATAGCGGCGAACGGAAATAAAAACTTATATCTAACGTATATTACGAACGTTTTAAAGAAGCAAATGTTTTTGTTCGAGCGAATGATAAGAATACATTTCCATATAGCGAACGGTTTTGAGAATTTGATTGATCCGCCGATAAGTGTGTCCACCAAGTGCGTCGTAAACGTTGAATTCCTTCTCGAAGATTTCTCTTCTTGACTGTTACTCAATAACCAAGAACGTTCTCACTACCTCTTTATTAATAAGATATCCTATTACCCATGGTTGATAACCACGAAACAATCGCTTGAACGTTTGAAAGTGGCTTAAAGTCTACGCAGAGACAAGAAACAATGAAAATGATGAAAAAGCTCGGTTCAAGGCATGACGCAGACGCGTTAAGAGTTTCTTTTGAACTGTAAAACAGGGAAAATTCAGAGCAGAACCGTTCTTTTAGTTTTATACATAATACACATATATTTAGAACATAGCATACTACAATTGTTGCTTGCTACGTGGTCCAAAAGTGATCCTTGTGATCACTTGTAGTCTGGATTTTCGTGAGCAATTGTTTTTTTTTTCATTGCACCTTATAAGTTAGAATAATGTATAGCGTAAATAATTTTCGAGATATTTGTATCGTAATTTTCTCTTATAGTTATGAAAATAATATGATGTATTACATAATCGCAAACCCGTTATTCTTGTTTTCTTTTAAGCTAAAGTACAATCAGTAACCCATTTTCGTTGTGTGATTATCTTCACATTTTAATCGTAGCAAAAACATTATTCCTTGTAGTTGAAAATAACTTAAAATTACGTTAAACGTTGTTCTTTTTTTTTTTTTTTAGTGAATCTTTCGATAACTTAATGCGCACGATTATCCTGCTAAAAGTACGGTTTTGCTACAGTTACAAGCAACATCGTTCCATTGTAAATGGAATACGGAGACTTATGTTAAGACTCCTTTTTAGACTTTATTAGAACAACCCATTTTTGAATTGTATAAATGTGTATATGTGCACACAGCTACACGTACTCAGGCACACATACATACACACATTCACGTATAAACGTATACTACTCACGCGTACAAAAATATAAAAGTCTTATTTAAAGTAAAATAAAATAAGAAGTAAATCACAACTTCAAATTGTCCTTTCTTCATATTCTAATACTACCCTCTCGTGCATGTATGACATTTTTTAATCGATATTTTTACCAATAGTTCGCCTATCATGGACGATAACGAAATCATTCGTTGCTCAAAAGAAATACAACGGATAACATCTCTGATGTTCTAATAGACAATCGCAATTTAATATCACCAGTATTTTTACTCAGCGTAAATTATTATTTTAAAAATTCATTAATATATCTCATGAAGCCACAATCCACGTATCATTATTAAATTAAATCGTTTAATAACAAATGATTGTAATCAATAACTTACCATCCAAATGTTGTTCATTCGAAACTAATTCAAAAATATTAAAAATATATCGAGTTGCATACATTTTGCAAATTTTGTATAAATTAAGTTATATTGATATTAATTGAATACATTCTGATTTCATAGACTTTATGTGCAAATCTGCATTTTATTATATTGGATTCCCTATAATTGTATGGATTCATAGATAGTTCTAACGTACTTTACTACAGATGACGTTATCGTTATTATTTTAAATTTAATAGATGGATTGCGATATTACGCGCAAGTGGTTAAAGAACTGACTTGCGCCCTCTTTTAGTCACAGGTGTACTCGGAATAGTTTCAATGACGGGCGAACGCGCAGCAGCGTTCACCTCTGTTTCAGTACTCAGGGCGCGTTCACTCGAAGTGGTTATACACATGCAATAAAGAAAAGATTCGCATTTTGTGACATCAGAGCGCGATAGAACGTATCGAGTATCGAGCGAGAAAAATTATACGGGTGGATCTTTAACCAGTAAATCTTCTAGTGAATTCGACGATTTTCTGACAGCTCGTTTTCAGAAGAAGCGAAAACACCGAAAATCTAGGAAGACTCCTCGTGGGTGAGTTGACAGTTGGAAAATTGTTATACATACATGCACGAATTTCTTTTGTTAGATACCTTTGTATATTATTAATATCAAAGTAGCAAATGTATGGACGAAAAACAAAGTAACAAAACTACAAAACAAGTACACTTAACTACAAAACTAAGTTAATAGTTACCAATTTTCTTTTCATTCTATAAAAGCACACAGACGTCATAATGTTTGTTTAATTTTTATTTGTTCATTTAATCATTGTTTGTTGATTTACATGAAATATGCATGAGGACACATCTTTAAGGATATGTAGCTTCAAGAAGGCAAAAATTGAAATCCGAATGCTCTATATCAATCAATATTAGTGAAAAAATATCAATATTATAAATACCAATATTATCGAATCCATAATTTTTTCTACTATCGCATTTGCAAAATTTGTAATATTTTTTGTTAATATATAATCGAATTAAGATTTCTAATAAGAACGAAACAAGTCGTAAAGACGATAAAATCGAAGGATTTTTTGATTTTGCTAAAATCGATGTGTTAAATGTTTCGTGAATTTTTATAGTTCGCGAAAATTTTTGAATTACCATTGGCTTAAGATAAAAGAATCTATCACATTTAATTAAAAAATTTTATTTCTCGTATAATATAGCTGTATTTTACTTCTTAAGATTATTATTAGCATGTAAAACTATTATTAAAAGTCATTTGAAATGCTTTCTGAAAGCAATACCATACTTATAATAAAAATAAAAAATAATATTTATTACATTAAAATACGCCCTCTTTAACAAAAGCATTCCTTTGATATGTCAAACTTAATTGACAGGCATTTGTAAATTGAATGATCGGATATCATTTAATTTCTTTATGTTATCAGTAGGGGCATTGTTCTTTATTTTTGTTTTTGATAAGAGGCGAATTTTTCTGTCAGAAAATATTTAGATAAGGAGAAAATAAACTTTGCTTAGCATTGCATATCATTTTTCTTATTCTTAGCTTGAGCTACTGGTTAGAATTTCATTTCTTTGACCTACATTTTCCTTATATCAAGTAAAATGTCACGTTACTTTTAACTATTATACGATAATATCGATTTCATAACGCTAAATATTCGCTTGTTCCATGAAAACAAAATTATATTTCTCAGTAAGTGTTGAAAATGTGATCTACATTATGTTTACATCGCAAGTACATATATACTAGCCTGAAAGTCGTATTATGAGCTTAATGCGAACAGGTTATGTTATATATACGTATGTACCGAAAATCTATAACTTCCAGAGACGTGTATACTTTAGGTTATTTACAACCATCGATCAACATTCCAAATATTGTTTTCGTCGACAGTAGGTTAATTAATTTAGGTATTAATGTAGGTATTTTATTATGTACGAATTTGAAAGATTTAGAAAAAGAATTAGCGAAGTGAGAACCATGTGTAAGTCTAAGGTCAATGTCCTTTTGGCAGGTTTACAAGTGAAAATCTGGACTCTGGGGTGTCATATAGTTATGTAAGCGTTTATGTTTCTAACAATCTGCATGTTAAGCTAAAATTACGTCATAAAAGTAACCTACCAACAATAACAGACATTGACATTCGCGTGCTGCGCGCGATAGCTTAATGTTGCTTTCACCAATGCATTCGAGATAATTAAACCGGAATGGTACCGATCTGCATATCTGAATAACACATATGACGTAGAACTCTTATAAATAATTATTCATCTCGGTAAATCTTCCTCGTTTCAATATCTTAACTCTTTTTTCCCTCGTGAAATCTAATGACCAATCGTTTCACAAATATATAATAAAACTCTAATTTATTTTTATGTTGTTTAGTATATATCTATGTAAATGATATTAAACTCCTTTTACATTGATAATTGCTTTTTATTTGTGAAAAAATGTGTGCAAATGTATTATGCAATTATTGATTACGAATTTAATTCTAACGATTTATTAGAGGTGTTCTATAAATTTTGTTTTCTACGAGTTTCATTTTAATATTATTTATAATAATAAAGTTTCAGTATCATTACAATCACCATAAACAATAGATATCTATTTCTTATTTAATATCAATAATAAAACAATATTAAACTAACAACGTACGAAAAAGTTAATTGTAACTTTAACTCTCCCTCTCTCCTTATTGTATCATTTTCGCAATAAGAAAAGATATATTATAATGAAATTTTATTCTATCATTAACGTGATCTTAATATTCGAAGCATCAAATATCAAAATCTGTGATGGGTAATCTTCAAATCGATATCAAACACTTTACGTAAAACGCCAACTTTTTCAGTTGACTATGTTTATTCACCAATAACAAAAAGCAATACTTAGGAAGTGTTGCAACACGAGTATGACAATAACAGATTAATAACGTAAATATTAACATTATGATATTTATGGAACGATAATGTTGTATCTTAGAGTTTGCTCGTTCAGCGATTAACGATCTAATATAACGTGGATAACTAAAAATCGAGCAAATTGATCAGGCTTCGCGTGCACGAGAATTCATGAATTATCATCGATATTCAACGCTATTGATTTTAATTGGCAAATGAATCGCAACAATGCATGATCCCGCTTGTTTATTTTCTTCTGACGGATGGTAGACGTTGGAATCGACCATGGCGGTTGTCATGGTGACACCCCCCGATCACCCACCTTTGGCGCTCCTGAATCATCCTGTGCGTACTCATATTCCTGCAAAAATACATATATATACATATACGTATATACTCGTGACCTAATCTTCTTAATGCCAGAGGAAAGTTGAGTTACTCCTTGAGCTAAACAATGTAATATCCAATACGTATTGCATCCGTAAACATTTTTGTTTTTAGCGATACTATTTTACTTTTAGTATTTTCCGATCTATTTGAATATCTTGCGTGATAAATATGCATTAAAAGAGGTAACGATATTATTCCGAGGGAATAGGAAATCAAATATTTCTTTCTTCAAGGGAAAAAGATCAAAAAGTTTGTTATCTTCTAAAAATGTATAAATATCATTTATACATTTCCATAGATATTTAAGGGTTTCTGATATTTAGAATATCTAAGGATTTATTTTTCTTATCTTTTATTCACATTTTTCAGAACAAAGTAACGAGGAAATGCAAGAAGCAATACCTTACATTTGCCCTAATTTTGCGTTGCAAGTATACGAAAACAATCCAGTAGCAATTATGAACAAGTACAGGGGCGATTAAGGACCATCGCGTGCTGTCTAATAATATCAGTCTTGGATTTCCTTTCTGATAAGATAACCTTAAAGCCGCGGCCACACCTTGCAGGTGAAGGCTCGCGCGGAGTCAAAAGAACAATCGATCGTCTGAAACTTTGCATGAAATTCTATACTATTTAAATAAAAACATTAATAAATTAGAAGAGCCTAACAACGATACCGAGAAAAATTTTTTATACGTTTTTTACGTTTCCATGTTAAAATATTAACAGAAACTTCTTGCGATTACAAAGAAGATATTTTTCGATGTCGATAGGTCTCGTTCTTTGCAGTTTCGAAAGATCTTATTATCTCTTTAAATATTTGCCATCGCTCGTCGCTTTGTTGAATGAAATATAGAGTTCAAGTAGAATTACTTGAGAGATTACATGTACAGGACTGATCTGTGTCATCAGATACTACTTTATTTCTGTTGTTATATGGTTGTGACTGTTTCTGGGTGTTTCTGGCTTTTGGAAATAAGATAAATCATATCGTGCGTGTAATAAATCACCGGAGGGCAAAGAGGTCCTCGATATCGAGCAGACAAGAATTTCCAAAATTTAATTAATTATCTTTATTTAATTATTTCGTAATTATCAATGTTAACCCTCGACTGATATCGTTAGTTTATAGGAGTAATTATAATAATTTAGAATGGGTTTATGCTAGTTCGTTTAACTCTATCAGATCCCTTGGATCATATTCGACCTAATTATGTTTTTCTACAAATAAACATAATCTTTAAAGTTTGCTAAAGATATGAAAAAAGATCTTTGTTAGTACGCACGATTTCTCGCATCAACCATCGTATACTTTAATACCGAAATGAAGTTTAAATTAAGTCACGGTAATATAAAATATATCTGTTATAGCTATAGTTGAAATAAAAGTGTTACAAATAGAAAGAATTTATCGAGTTTGCATTAGAACTTCAAGGTTCATACGTTAATGGAAAGTACTATAGTGGGAAGAACGAAAAGGGTAAATGTATCTAAAATAACCTGGAATCGTATCGATTCTTTCGTAAACCTATAAATCATGTGCTTGAGTTCACGTTCGATGGTCGCTTCTCGATTATAAGAACTTGCTAGTACTACTAGCTTTACCTACTAACCCAGTGACATAATTCTCTTCGAATAATCCTATCAGAATTTGCCAAAAGGGAATGTAAAACTCAACTAGAAAAATCCTTTGCATAAATAATTAGATCTAAATACCACGAAACCGAGAATGTTAGCGCAAATTTATATTTTTATAAATATAAAGCAACGCAATGCTGGGTGAAATATGTTTTTCCAACCAAATATCACAACGAGTACTATACTAGTATCTCTGAATTTCCCATAAATGCGTAATAATGCATAGTAATAATAGTCTAGCAAATAATAATAATTATTATTATTTTTATAATTAATAATATAAATTGTAATATAATTTATCGTTACAATTATTATTATAAAAGAAATGTTTAAACTCGAGGAAACAAAGAATATAATTTCTGAAAGTTATTTTTCGAATCGATAGTTACGAAACTGCGTGTTATTATTGGATCGTGTCCATCTACCGGATATATTACTTTAGCTTTTTCGCAGAGGGCGTCTCGGTTTTCTCCGCACTTTTGCCGCACTTTTGCCGCACTTTTGTCGAAAAATGAATTACGTATAGTTGAAGCCTGCCAAAGTTAAGGTTAAACCTGCTTAAACAGATGATTCATCACTGAGACCTTATTAGACTCCGGATATGTACTTAGCACTAAAGTCAACCTTCTCGTATTTATATAGGTGATAATTGATAGAGCGTTTTAGGATAATGCTCCTACGTGTTAGTCGAATTAAGCTTATGAATCGTATTGTAGGATCATGATTTAGCAAGATCGTAAAATTGATCAGTGATCAAAGTAATTACGTTTCAAGAGTCAGTATAAAGCAGGATAGAAATATGATATATGAGGACATAAATACAGCCAGGGCTGTATCGACAAAATGTACATGGTGTGTCATATAATGTACAATCAATATAATAAATAATATGTAACGTACTAGTATTTAATATATTTAGATAATACGCTATGTATAGCGTTATATTGTATGTACAATAATATATATATAGCAGTGTTAGTATACAGGATGATTCCAAAATTATGGTGCAGTCGGAAAGGACACATGATTTCTCCTATAAAAATAAGTCGAAAATATAAGATAAAAAGGACAAATTTCTAAAATCGTCTTTTACGACATATGAAAGTATCGTATTCTATATTTTTAACTTATTTCTACATAGACAATCGTGTCTTTTTTAATTGTACTAAGACTTTAGAATCACCCTGTACGTTGAAACTATCCTTCCTCCTCCTTTTCTTTCTTTAATGAAATTGCAATAATAATTAATATTCGCAGTGAAATATCTGTTACTTATCTTACAAGCCATCTTTTTTTTTATTGTATGGAATCTTAAAAGCAACCGAGAAAGCAGTGTGTATGGGCTTAAGTGGGTTTATAGTTCTAACGATAAGACACCGATGAATGTCGCTATTTAATGATTTGATATATGAGCACACGGCATTTGAAAAAGATATTTTATTTCCAAGAAAGAAAAGCGATTAAATAATAGAGGACGCCTCGCATGAATGCCCTCTAATCGTACATACGTCGTTTCCCCATTGTTTCTTTAGAGGAATGAGATAAGAGCGCAAGAGAACAAACTTGCGATTACGGGGCACAAATATTCTTCTTAATCGGAGAATACATTTAAACCGTGGGATATGGAAAATGGAATAGAATAGGAAAGTGTATATAGAAGTGATGAGTCGTTGATATAGTCTGAGACTGTTCCATTTATATTTGCGTGTTAAAAGCGAAGAAGTAATTTAATTAGGCAGAATGTATAATGGAAAAATTTAATTTACGTGTATCAACAATTTTTGCCATCGATAGTTAATGATATTTAAGTATTGATCTTACATAAAATGTGTGTTTTTTTAGATATACTTCTTATTTTTATTAACATTGCGGTTTAAGGTAACATTAATATATATGTGGAATCATGCATGTAGTAGATGTAATACTTCGCTGAAAGATATTTAATAATTATTTTTCTAATTCCTTTTATCTTGTTTCAGAAATTTATTTTTTCTGCTTTCACACTGACCACTAATTGTTTTCTTTTCCCAGCTTCTTTGAATTCTCTAATTGAACACGCACGCTTTGCTTGTTTTAGCATATATAATTAGTTAACTTAATCACTTAATCACTTAATGGTTGATCGCAAATATGGTCCATCTCTTTTTCTATCGATTTCTTTATACTTGCTCACACCGTTCAGTGTCGTATGCACATTCCTGTACCGAGACACGCATGCACGCCTATATATCATCTTACATTACCTCAATGGTGAGTAAACAGCTCTTACTTTTTTATCATCGTTGCTAATTACTTCACTTTTATTTTTTCCCCGTTTTTATTAGAACTTCCTTGTTTTATGCCACTTTTTTTACTCCTGTGCTTTCTTAGTACACGTTAACGAGGCACGTTTGATTTATTTTATGATTTTACACTTTGACGTTTCCTTTTAACGCTCGTCTTATATCTTAGCATATTTTATTCACTACGGTGTGTTTAGAATTCTGACGTAATTGTTACCCATATTTCACGATACAAAGAATATAATACTTTTTAACAGAATAAACAAAGTTTTGTATTTCGGCAGCTTTTAAAAAACTTACAAGTTGCTACGTAGATCTAATTTTAAGATCAGCACGTACGTAAAATAAGATACGCCTATAATTTACATGTAAACGGCTTGTATCTTTTTGGAAATAACAAAATATAGTCTTTTATGCTTTATAATAATTGAACATTAAAATACGATCATTTATTTATTAATTATAACTTTCAAGTATTTCGTCATAGAACGATGAACGATTTGTACAAACATTATTTAACTATACTGATTAAAATTTCTAATAATTATCCGATAGCATAACCAAGAATATCATAATTTATAATTATAAAGCAGTATACTTTTCCTATATTATTGAAAGCAGATCTTTCCACAGGAGAAGCAAGAAGACGGAGCGTGCATGCTGAGGCGACCGACGTTTAGTGACTTTTCCAAGATCGACCGGAAAGTCCTTATGGTAGGTGAGGGGCGTGAACGATCTTTCCCGAGCGAGATCCAGAGGCTGAAGGGCTGGCCCCGACGTTGGATCCACTCGGCCAGCACCTACATTTAGAATAACAACGATGACCGATCGTAACGAGAACCTGCTATTAAAACCAACAAATCAACTGAACGTGCAACAGGTACCCCACAAATCTGCCTGCAATTGGAACAACAATAACGATATTCGCAACAACGGCTCGACGAACTTGATCAAAAGAGACGGACTAACCGCGAGAGATCCAAATTATTATCCACGATCGAACAGCTATCAGAGAGATCAAACAAATTCGAATTATCGTCTGCCGAGAAAGGCGCCCATCGTTGGCTGGCAAAATGGCAGTCCAACGGTATTTCCAAGCACACCGTGTGGCACGCCAGATCCAGAAACGCACGATACGATCGATTTGTCTCGTTCCCAAAGCGTCGCCTCGTCTACGAAATATTCAGAGATCGATCCAGATTCTGGGAACACCGAAGACCTCAGTAGTTTGGCGGACGAAAGACTTCTTCTGTCTACACCAGCTCATACCATCGATCGAAGCGTGGAATCATTGTCACCCGATAAGGACACTTTCTTAACGACATCTCCGGAAATTGGCAAAAGCAAGGATCTAAGTTTGACCGACGATATAGAGGACAAGATCGATCTACTGAGTCCTGGAACAGATTGCACGGACGACAGAGCACCACCTACTCCTGTTGACAATAGTTCCCTGGCCTCGCCGAATCTTACGATAGACCCTATACCTGTCAATAAAATCAAGTTAATAATAACAACCCCGTTAGCCAACGAGTTGCCCCCGTTTGAAAAAAACGACGGATCCAACAATTGGAGATATTTGGAGGCAAAGCCAATAATCACCCCTAATCCTGGCTACAGAGACGACACGAGGGATTCTATCGATTCCGATAGCACTTTAGACGACGAATTAGCCAACAAGGGAAAAAGGAAACCTAAAGTGCCAGATGGTGGATGGGGTTGGGTAGTCGTATTGGCTTCTTTGGTCATCTCCATGATAGCCGATGGAGTGTCCTTCAGTTTCGGCCTTTTGTACATCGAATTCCTTAAAGAATTCGGTGCGTCTAAATCGAAAACAGCCTGGATAGGTTCTCTTTTTATGGCTGTACCGCTTTTGTCCGGTCCTATAATGTCGGCCTTGGTAGATCGTTACGGATGTAGGAGCATGACCATCGTAGGTGGCCTGATCTCAGGAATAGGCTTCGTGTTGAGCTCCTTTAGCAATTCCATCGAGGTAATGTATTTGACTTTTGGAGTCATCGCTGGTCTGGGTTTGGGTTTGTGTTACGTCACTGCGGTCGTGAGCATCGCGTATTGGTTCGATAAGAAGCGAACCCTAGCTGTAGGATTGGGCGCCTGTGGCACAGGGATCGGTACCTTTTTGTACGCACCCATGACCACGTATTTCATCGAGGAATATGGCTGGAGAGGCACTTGCTTGCTGCTAGCAGGCACCTTCTTCAACATGATCGTTTGTGGTACGGTAATGCGCGATCCTGAATGGTGGATCTTGGAACAGGAAAAACAGAACGGTGCAACCCCGAAAAAATCGACGACCAAGTCCGAATGCGATAGATCCAGTATCAGCCCTGCAGACGAGTTTCCTGGGGTCGAGGAATTGAGAAGAATGCTGAAGAGCGGACATACGCCGGAGTATTTGTTACAGATTCTCAGCGCCACCACGGACGGTCCACAGACGGCGAACGGGGATATTAGATTTAGAAGCGTGGTTAACCTACCTACTTTCGTGAAGCACAATGAAAAGGTGAGAAGCTGACCTGGATAAATACGGAATGAAAAGAATCCTGCAATTGCTCTCCGAGGGATTCCGCGATGAATAATAATGAAATTCTTTGTTTTTTAATATTCTTTTTCTAATATTCAAATGAAATACCACTGACAATGAAGCAGTAGAAATGAATTTTTATCTTTTATATTGGTAATTTGATAAATAAATATAAATTAATACATAGTACATTAGGAAATTTTAATAAATATGATTAGAAGACAGAGTCGTGCTTCGTATAGATAAAAACACAAAGATTAAAAAATTAATTGGAAAGAAAATTTGTACTTTCGTGTATTGCAGGTGCCCGTAGAAGTATTAGAATCGCTTTCCAGTAACCCGAGACTGTATAAGGTCATTTTGGAGAACTATCCCAACCTTCTATCATGTAGAAGTTATTCGGATAAAATGCTACAAGATTCCACTGGAGAAGTCGGCAATAAGAGTCGCGTCACAATGTCTATGAGGTTTCAAATTTGATCGATATGTACCGCTATTTTTATTTCATTTTTTCTTTTTTTTTTTTGTCCCTCTGTCATATTTAATGTCTTCCGATATCGTCACGAGTAAGAAATATAACAAAAGATTAATAATGAATTGTAGTAATATTATTCGTTTTAATTGAAAGGATCAAACAAGCACCTGACGAATCAAAACATGACAATTCGTATGCAACGAATAATGTTCACTCAGGGGCTGCATGCAACACCATAAAGAATCACATAACGAAAAGGATATCTAAAAAAGAATCAGAAGAAGCCAATCCTCTCTTGGTCAAAGAACTTGAATATACAGTAAGTAAAAGTACATTTATTTCTGTCTGATATAGTGAAAACAAAAAGCAACGACAAATTTTATTTCTTTTTACATTATTATATAATATTTTAGATGAGCGAAGGACGAAAATCAAAATCGATTTCTAAACAACGCATAGCGGACCTTAGTTGTGGAGTCGTCAGAACGGATTCTCTCCCGTGGTTAAGAAGACAATTTAATACCAATACTCACCATTTTAAAGATATTAGAGTTCACAGGAACTCGGTCATGTATCGTGGTGCTGCTCTTAATTTGCACAAATACAGATTAAGAGCCAGTAGTTGTCCTGATATTTATAGGAATAGTATGACTACATTAGCCAAAGAAAACGAAGAGGTAAGATAAAAATCGAAATAAATAAATAATAATAATAATTAGTTTTACCATCGTTATAGCCTGTAATATAACACCTATTCTAATCTTTTATTTCCAGAAATGGTACAGCGAATTAGTAGACTTACTGAAGGGTATGATGGACTTTTCAATGTTCCTGGAACTGCACTTTTTATTCCTCTCACTGTCAACGATCTTGCTGTTCACTTGGTTCATTGTGCCTTACTTTTATCTTGCCGAGCATCTTACCAGAAACAGTTACATCGAGTCTGATGCTGCGAATCTCCTTAGTATTATCGGCATTACTAATACGATTGGAATGGTATGATTCGTTTTATCTGCAAATTATTTTACAGAGATATCGATGCAACTATTTTATTAACTATTTTACAATGTAGTTGCTTTATATCGTTTTCAGATCGGTCTTGGATGGGCAGGAGATCAACCTTGGATGAATGTTAGTAAAACCTACACCTGGTGTCTGGTTGCTTGCGGCGTGGCAACGATTTTAATGTCAACGTTAACTCCTTATTATAATCTGCTGATGGTCACCTCGGCAGCGTTCGGTCTCTTTTTTGCGAGTAGCTTTAGTTTTACTCCTGTTATATTGGTAGAGTTGATACCTTTAGAGAGATTCACCACTGCCTACGGCCTTAGTTTACTTTGTCAAGGTATAGGAAATCTTCTTGGTCCACCACTGGCTGGTTGGATATTTGACGTAACGGACTCGTGGGACTTGTCCTTTTGTTTGGCTGGTGGATGGATTGTTATTTCTGGGTTTTTGGTAGGCCTCATTCCGTACACAAAAAATCGGAAGATTTGGGGCAAAGGACCCATCGAAATGGAGCGTGACAGAGATAGTATAGCTTGAATTTATTATTAATCGACTCGACTCTTCGAATCGACTTTCGACAAAGACAAGCGATGGAATTGTTAATTGATAATTTACTGTTATTTTAATCGTCGAGAGAAGGAAAATATTAATTGTTGCATTAATTTTTCTTTACTCTATAATGATTTTATCGTCAGATTTCTTTTTATTAAATGGATGTACTTTATATACAGTGATAATAATAATACTTATCGATCCGTAATATTCATAAAATAAACCGCAAAATGTACATATGTTAATAACTTAAAGTTATTTAAATTGCAGTGAAATATAGTTAATTGTATTTGAAATTCACTGAAGAGATCATAATATACGAAGAATTAGCAAAGGTACAAAGAAACAATGAATGTATCGTAAGATTTTTTTATCATGCGGCAAACGTAATTGAACATCGTATTTCGCTATTTAATTATTTTGTGGATTTACTACAGTTTGATTTATTCAATTGAAATACAAATGCATCCTTATCTTTTAAATTGCAATTTATCTTTCGATTAATATGTGCGATGCGTGTCGCTTGCGTAAATATATCGATATGCAATTGGTATATATTATTCGCTGTTGTTCCAACAGTACAAAGCTATAAAATACATATTATTTACTTTTCTTTAAAAAAATTAATTCACCAATAATTTTATTAAAGACAAAATTCTTTCTTAAAAACAAATAAAACAATAAAAAAAAGGATGTTTCTAAAAAAGGTGCTCGTAATTAGAAGAAACTTGCTTTGATAAATATTTACAAAATTTCTATATACGTGTATTACTAGAAAAACATGAACTAACATACAAATATATACTATCTGGTAATTCAATTTGAATATTTCTGAACAAGGAAGTGGCAAACTTAACTGAATTTATATACTTATAAAGGCGTTAACGACAAAAAAATCTTGCGTGTTCCGTCCGAAGGAACAAAAACGTGAGGTCCTTCGTAGGTAATTTTATGACGCCTGCTTTCGGACACAAGAGGCTATTTTTTAGTAGAGACTTTAGCATTTATAACGATTTTTTTCAACAATTCTAACAATCTTTTCTATTTTCTATGTCTATCATGTTCTCAATGGCCGTGCGTGTCATAAATCAGGTTACTTCCGAGGCGTCATTAGTACATTAGCGACATATTATGGTCTGATCGATTGCCTGGAAGATCATCTAGAGTATTGTTCGTGGCCTAATCATCTCGAGGCCTCGCGTTCGTCTAGAAAGCGTTCACCCTCTTCCCTTCAAGGACATGGTTCGAGCGCATGATAGGATATAACAGTATGAGTGATATCTAAAGAACATGCTGATTGGATTTTCTTCAAATTTGCTGTGAATACCACCAGATTGATATACTTCTAAACGTCTGCCTTATAACGTCCAATATAGATAACAAATTGAGAAATCAAGTCTGCCATGCTAATTAAAACGATGTACAATAATTTTTCGCATCGTTGTAACGAAACGTCCCAACTGTGATCGCAACCATTGTCAGGTAAAGGTTAGAAAAATTGTGAAATTAGCAAATGTATTCTCTAGTTAATAAGTATTCGGCATTTAACTATATTAACGAAGATTTTTGAAGCGCAATGTTACCATATTATACACCGTAATGACATATTTCAATTAAAAAATAAAAAAAATAAATCCAATAAACTTATTCGATTTTTAGAAATTTCTGTATAGCTTTTAGAGATATTTAATCAATCGATATCATGGTAGAGACGTAAGGATACGTAACTATAATGACTGCAACTTTACTTAAATCTGCTGTTTCAATATGTACATACTTATATTTTTGCTTAAATAAGCACCCTGTTGTTAGAAGTTTAACAAAAATATCAACAATTGATTGTTTCCATTACATTATAATGAATGTTATTAAAAAGTCTCGTTCTTAAAAAAGATCGTGCTTATAAATAATTATGTCATACTCATAGAGCGTATAAAAATGGATACAGTTCTTTCTCTACAATTTCTTAACGACGTGTTAACTTCATTTCCGGATTTCTATGTCATTTATCCTGTGTCTCTTGAGAAAAAAAATTTAAAAAGAAGAATGCGCTTTAAGTATATCGTCCTTACAAAATAAATTGTCAAAGCTTTCCCTCGGATTGAACTGAGAGTCGTAAAGTGCTAGTTTCTGCTACTGTTCTCTAGTGTGCATTGGAACGCTAGTAGCGCCTTGCTTCGTGTACACATGCTTCACTGAAACGCGACACGCAAAGGTACAAGATAAAATCAAATATTTCACTTCTAAAGATATAAGTCAATTGGTTGTCCATATTATCCCGCTATCACATTTTATACTCAATAATCAATGAGAGTTTTGATGCTGTTTGCAACAATGTTATATTTAATACTACATAGCGTAACAGTGTCAAGTGTGATAACAAATGTAAATTTTACCAGGAGTTTCTTGAAAGTAGATTTCAAGTAGTAGTAGTAAAAATTATACATTATCTTATACAATAAATTACACATATATCTTTTCGAAGTGGACACGGAGTCTAACAAAGTTTTCAGTTTCCACTATTGTGTATTTGTTGTAGCGCGTGTTTGGATCAAGTAGGGGTAGAGGTCGAAATACAGTTTATTATCTTATTGTCCTCATAGCAACGGATCTTCCTTCGATTATACGCGCCCAGTTAGGTTGAATTTCGCACGGTTGGTTATCCTTCTCTCAAGTTGCACACGTGCATCTTGTGGCACAGAGTATCGATGAAAGCAACGTCTTAAATTTTCTACCAACCCCACAAAGTGATACTGTGTTATTGTTAAAAAATACCACCTCTACAGAATTCATTAACTAATCGTGAAACATTTTTCATCACAAAGACGATATGATATGGGAATATGATTTTAAAAGAACAGAATGGTTTTGACTGCAACAGTGAAAAATGTAACCTTTTAAAATTATTACATTTAGCATCGATTAGTTTCACTTCGTACAACTTTTTTCTATTGTGTATTACATAGTTTATAACGATAGAATGTTATTGTTATTAAATTATTTTACTTTTATTAGCGATAGTATTTGTAATTTGTTAATTAGTGATTCAGTAGTAGTAGTAAAAAGTGACGATGATAGTCGGTGTTATCATAATTATCATTGTTTGCACTGAAACCTATAGATGGAAGCGCAAGTTATATGGAGAAAGTGGGCGACAACGTCCATTGGATATGAAAAAGAGAGGGAATAAAGAATATTAGTAAGTAACTATAATAATATTACATCATTCTATAGTACTATATCATAACATAAGAAAGAGTTATTCAATTTTAATTTTTGCCTACGAATTACGTACGACTTTAACGTTGTGTACAATGTGTTACGTTTTTTATAAGGTATACGTATGTACATATGCAATGTATAACGTATCATCGCTAATATTTGTATATGTGCACTCACAATGAGGTACTAGAGTATGCGCCCTATAGCATACATGTGACTTACAATTTGACTCATGCAGAAGCTTTAATAATTTATTTTCGAAAACTAATGGAATTACGGTTCTTTTTGTCTCTTAACAAGAAAAATGTGAACATACAAGTTCGAAAATCACAACTGATCTCAATTTCGCATGTATATCGTGAGTTTGTGAAAAAATGGCACAATTAGGAAAAGTAAATTTTTCGAAACACATTGGTATGAAATAGAAATTTTTAAACAGGAAGTAATTAATAACCTAACCAGCGATGGAAGCATTTATTTCCTTTTAAAATTTAGATAATAATTTTTTAGCCTTGATATATATTATTTTTTAGTCAAATATTGTTTAGTTACGTCGCTTACTATTAATTAGGATAATCTAAGTGTAGCGTTAAACAGTTTTGAAATCGTGACACTCTTCTCGTTAAATAACATAATTTTGTTAATTAAAATGACAAGGTCCTGATAAATGATCCCTTTTGTAATTAATTTTCATCAAAATTGACAACTTTTTAAATACTCGATACAAAGATGGGAATCAAATTGTCAAATTAACTTCCCTAACGTTGTTCTGTTTATGCAAAGTCAAGCTAAAACGAAAGTTGTGATTCATGGAAAGAAATGTCTTGTTAAAAAAATGAAATATCTTCTGTCAACTGTAACAGTTGTAACGTATAATACTTAAAAACTAGAAACCATTGTAACAAGTAATAAGAAGGAGATTTAATTTCTTAATCTTTATAATGCGTTATGCATTGCCGCAAAATATAAATTGCTGAAAGTGTATGTATAAATTAGATACGAATGTATATATTTGTATAAATATATATACTTACAATATGTTGAAAGAAACAGATTATTTTTATTTATTCGAATGTGGCTGAAAAAAAAGATAATATCAAAAAGGACGGAGACAGAAATAGCGTTGCATCACAAATTTATAAAAAAGTAACAAATATCACCGCCACAATCTTTTTCGTTATTTCTTGCTTATCTATTTCCAAAAAAAAATTGGAAATTTTTTTCTTTTAAATATATGACAATCGTAGATAGTTATAAATATTATCCGACAGAGTTAATAAATTCTACATACAAGTCTTCCTCTAAAGGTCCGGTATCCAGTTCAATTTCGCTTTCAATTTCGAATTCGCAGTTTCGCACGATTTCCGAGAAAAAAACGCGGATTTATCTTCTCAGGAGACAAACATGTGACCTAAAAAATTGTTCATATTTACTACTGATAATGTCAGGCACGCGTGATAAGCGAATTCAATTATTTTATAATATACAAAATTGTAAAGTAAAAGAGAGTAAAAAATATGTATGAAAGAAATAAAAAGTAGAAACGGAATTATCGGTAACATAATATTACCCAACCAGAATTAAAGTTATTCGGAATATTACGTTTAGTTAAATAGAAAAAAAATGTTAAATACAAATATAAAAAATGCTTCAAAACACGTAAAAATACTTATACGTTACATAATAATACTAAATTTATTATACGGAAATATTTTTCTATATGTCTTTGCGTTTGTCGTATCTTTCTTCCGGATAAAGAATAGTCTACGAATTGCAAAATTTTTGATCTGAATGTGTCTTCTCGGTGGTATTTTAGGTCGCTAAACCCGAAAATGTGAGTCACGGTTTTGAAAATTCGGTCTTATGAACGTCCGTCTTACCTGTACAAATCGGTGTAAGGGCGTGATCATACAGACAGATAAACTATAAGCAGCAAAATTGGGGTTAGTTGTACCGCTGCTCTTTTCGCCGCTTTCTGTATGATCACGGCTTAACCGATCGCATCTCGGCGCTGCGGTTAGAAAATGAAATATACCCAAAATCTAATCCGATACTCGCGATCCAAACGCACTCCAAACGGAGTAAACCGTACGGAAGATTAAGAGTAGTGAAAATCAAGTTGATCGAAATTTCTTACGCCGTATTTCCATGAAAAATGATTAGAGCCTTTCTTTCGATAGATCTTAAAAAAGAAAATAAGTAAAATATTCAGTATTACCGAAATACTGCTAACTTCGTACAAAGTAGGAAGCTTCTACGAACTTTTCAAACGCATGTTGTTAAAAACGTTGCTAAAAGAGAAAAATGTACCTGATTCAGATATCAACGAGAGTCTCACCTATTCTACATAGCCTCCGTACATTTTTAATGTCCCGGTGAAGTACTCGGATTAACTGGACTCGGAGTTGAGTTTCTGCTGGGAATTCTAGGAACTCCAACTACGTTCGCGAGATTCTCCATGCTTTTCGGGAAAGTCCTCGTGATAACGGCGTGTTCAGGACCGATTAACGCGTCGCCCATCACACCTAGCCGCACACCGCTTCCGTACCTGTGTAGGGTTATCGACATATCTAAAAAAAACGACATACAACCCTTATTAATGAGCACTAAAAACAAACGATCCGCTAAAAGTAGATGCGCGTTGAGAATATTCGGTGAACCATAAAAAGAAGAGGAAAAAAGTATAAATGACGGTGCATCTACGTAGATCGTCGATATTAGACTACGGATATTCGTGATGAATATAATCGAAAAAGTGAAACCGAGATAGTGTTACTACGTTTCGAATATTTTATATATTTTTGCATATTATTTGCATTCTGGACAGCTTGAAATTTTCTCTAAACGTATAAAAATCCGCGATTTGTCGATGATTCACGGTAGATAGTTATCGGAAGAAGTTAAAAATAATCTTCGATACCTTGTTCACGTAAAATAAACATAGAAGAACATAAAATCACGAAGAATATATATTCTGAAGCTGTTTCTATACGCTGTAGAGGGGAGAAATAAATGCTTAACTTTTTCACAAAACACGCTACATATTAAAAAAGAGCAACTTACTGCAGTTGCCTTGAGGGGGTCGCCAATACATCATCGCGTCCACGCCTTCTACGGGCACATCTCCGTTGACATGTGTCAAGGAGAGGGAATACCTTCTCGTTAACTGATTTAACATCACTTTGAGCAGTAACGACGGCAAACAGGAGGAAATCAATCCGCAAGACTCTTCAGCTGCCGTTATGGCGTACATCGCACTTTGCTTTGCTCTTGCCTCGCGCACATTTTTCTGAATAACCTGAAATAAGCACGTACTTGATCGTTTACATTACTATTAAATTAGTAATTATTACTGGTTATAGCTATATAGCGAACATAAATATTAGGACACCTACTATTAGGTTATATTTCGATATTTATATATCGAAAAACTCTGCTTTATTTACGTCTACTTTATCACGTTTATTTAACTTGCATTACCAGAAACTAAAAGCAACGAATAGAATTCGATTTATACTAAATATCAGTAGCTGTCCCGATACTTACGATCAGTTATAGCGTTAATAATGTAAACAGATGATAAGTTAAAACAAATATGCGATAGAAATTGCTAAGTCTCTTCTTAAAACATGATGGGCCATTATAGAGCGGAATAATAATTTAAAGAGAATGCCAACGTTGGTATTATTGTCCAAGATAACGAGCATAATAGATTGATAAATCGGGAAAATTGGGTCAAACGCGAGGGCGTATCGTTGTTACATAGTTTGTTTTCGTCTCGTGAGTTTCACGTTCATTTTGTCCTATTCTGCTATTTAAAAAAATTGGTATAATAGCGATGATTCGTTCATCAAGAGTTATGCTACTACGATGTTAAGAACTTTGCCGATTTTAATCGAGATTATTCCAGGTTACGTAGTTAGATACCTTACGATTAGATACTTAGGAAAATGGGAAAATGGTTAGATTTTTAAAAATTTCCTTAAAATTATCGAACCGTTATTTGCGTTATCGTTATCCTTCCTATTATTTTCCGTTAAAATCAGAGTATACTTGAAACCAAGATGTATTAACAAATTATCGTTCACTAGGGTAAAATTTCAAAACAATTATTAAAATAATATCGTTCGTCATAAAATAATATCGCCAAAAACTTATGTTTCGAAAATTCATCGATAATAGAATCAACCTTCAACTCGAATCACCAACTAAATAACTTCAATTATAATCGCACTCGAAGGACTTTTTCAACTAACTGAAATATTTAATCTAAGAAAACTGTTCGAGACGCGAATGATCTAAACGTAATCGTAATACCGTGCGTAAAGGTCTTCCTTGATCAACTTCGATAATTAACTTAACAATTAACTTATGAAAGACACGTATGCAACCGTGCAAACCTGTAAGATTTCCACCAGATCATCTTCGAATAGCGGAGTCTTTGTAGGAAGCGCAAGACACAAAATGCCTCTGGCTTGGTGATTCCGCAGAAATATGGCCCTCTGTTCGACAAATTTGCCAGTGGCGAGCACATCGTCCGGTATTCTAACGCCAGAATGGCGAAAGTATTCCTTAAGAGAATCTACCGTAGCGGCTAACAAAACTTCCGCCTCTGTCGCTCCTGTCATAGACGAGATTTTTCGTAGAACATCGAGTTTGATCTCCTCCGACCAAGCAACTACTTTTCGTCCGCAAGGGGACGTAATTTGAAGTCGATTGGCTTGCGGATGCTTCAGAAATAATTCTTCGAAAATTGTCTTCGGCGCTTTTATAGCAATCCACGCTATGGAAACCACCTCTATGGTGGCTTGATATATCAAAGGAACGTAGCACCATAACATAGAAGTCAGAGTATCCGAATGATAATGTTTGTGACGTGATTTCAAAGCTTGTAACTCTCGGATAAGTAATATCGGCGTTTTCAGAGTTATAACGACTGCTAGATACCAACACCATAGGATGGCATCGCAGAAGAATTGCAGAGGGTTCAAAGATTTTAATAGAGCGTGTAGAAAGACGGTATGACCGACGTTTCGTTTACTGGCTTCTCGCTGTAAGATGGAGAAAATGTCGAGAAATCTGGGTCCCTCTCCTTTCCTGTACTGTCTGGAATGAAATAAAGCAGATCGACGTCGAATTTGAGAAATTTGATATTTTTTAAATTCTTTAAAAGTTTTTTTTACATATTTAATTTAGTTTTATAAATTATAGAGTCTTGCGGATAAACTTTGTATGCTTATGAAAGATAAAGGGTTGATTTTTCTTAGCGAACGACGTTATACATTCACCTTGATACTAAAATGACTTTAAATAGCTGTTTAAAAAGAGGCAAACGTTTCGAAATACCATCTGTACAAAAAGCTACGTAGAAGAAAATATTCTAAAAATTCGGTTTAAAGAGCATAAAAACGTTATTTATTAATATGAAAATTAACTCCAAGTAGGAATAAAAGGAAAGAACTAAATACCTAAGAAGCGTACGTCATTAAGAGAATTAAATAACGTCGATCGACCGAATCATCGTCTCCGATACAATGCATAATTTTATTGTTAGATCCAAATTATCGAAAACCAAAAAAACCCTATAAAAATCAACGAACAATCCAAAAACATTGTACCGTACCTTGTCATCTCTTTCACCGAAGAGACTAAAACGATGACAGCGATTTTCAAGCATTGAAAAATACCAATCTGCTTCTTCAGGATTTCTGGTCTCTCGTTTGGATCGTTATTGTACAAAAATTCGTTCCAATAATTACTGAAGCTCTCCGTGAGTTTCTGATAAAGTTTTGGAAGTGCCGATGGCTCCGAGTAAAGATTCGTGAAAGGAGAGTCCGCTTCCTGACACGCCCAACTGTCAGTAGAATATCTCAATGGAAGGAAGTCGGTCAACGCTAGGTGTTCTTGTTGAAGGAGCAGATGATGAACCCTCACCAGACAGATTTGGTACTCCTCTCCACGAAGAAGACAGTTTATTACGTGCACCTGCCACGGTGGTTGTCCGAATGGAAAGAATTTCGACGTGAGATCGCTCACATAGTCCTAAAATGCATGAATCTACTGCAAATAGTTATATTACAGACTTGTTTGCCTTCGAATGTGCGGTTTAGAGCGTAAATAATGGGGGCTGATAGTGAAAAGCGCAGACGAGTAATAATTGAACGGCAACATCGAATACGACTCTGTATCGCGTTTCGGTTAAAGTCGAATTACAATAAAGTACGGCGCTATAGTCTCCGTCGATCGTTTTAGCGCACACAGGTTGCAGATATTTTGTCGGAAGGTGATGTAACATTCGATGCAAGAAGTATTTGAAACTTAAAGATAGACTACGGATGTTTATGCAAATTTATCTTGTAAATATTACAACAAATAATTTCGCTTTGAATATTTTGTATCGTGTGTAGTTTTAGACGTTCAAATTTGCTGCAAACGCCACAGATAAACATCCACAGTCTACGTATGGAAATTGACTTAAAAACCGCTTTTTCGCAAAATTCACTAAATGCGCTTTAGACGTTTTCTGTTGTTCCTTTTATAGTTTGATATCGCTTGATGATTAAATTCGAAGGATATATAATCTCTAGAAATAAATAATAAATCTATGGAATTTTGGGGACGATCGAGGTACTATGGACGATATTTGGTACTATGATAATCGACATTTTTGAAATGCTCGTTAAGCTGCGAATATACTTAATCGCGAATTAACTGTTGAATTTTTACGTTGCTTATCGTATTCTTTCCTTGTCATTTTCGATCGTGTCAAAGAATTGAAAAAGAAGCTTAAAGTTAAACAGGGACATAGAGAAAAATATAAGAACCGATTTTATCAAAGAGTATACGATATAGAAAAGTACGAGGAGAGTATAAAACAAAAACGCTCTTAAAGAATATAAAGAGTATAGAAACGTGAAAAACATGAAAGACAAATTTAAAAATAATCAAACGTGATGTAAAACAGAGTGGAGAAGATTGGATTTATGAAACCGACCTGAATGTTGAACTCTGTGATGGGTCGACCTCTGAAGGAACACGGTGAATTTAACAAGTGATTATCCACGGAGAAATAATCAAGATCCTTCCATACGTAAAGACCCCATCTCGTAGATAATCCTGCGCGAAGAAACCTTCTGGATGTAGTCAGATGTACCAAGTGGCCGCGAATACCTTCTGCGATCGAGCGACTTTGTATCAGCAAAGTACAAATCCCCTAAATTTAAGAAGCAGAGCGATGTAAATTGATAACGTTGAAATTGAAGAAATTAAATCGTCTAATTTTGTGTACCTACGTGATTTCGAAATTGATCCAGGATCGTTCGAATGTTGTTCTCTTCCACCACGACCACGTTCGGATATTTCCATTTTACGAAACGTATCCAACCCTTTCTTAACCATTTTAACACTTGAAAAAAAGTAAAAATATTTTTCTTATGAAAATGAGATTGCGATAATCGCCTCTTACAACATCTCGATGTATTTAAAAAATAAGCAATCGGTTCTTAAAAATGCGATCTCGTGCAAAAGAGCGCTATGATTCGAAATACATGTGTAATCCAACTAGCTTATTCGATTTATTATAACTGATTTCAATTTTTATCCGCAAGATTAATTCTTGAATAATTTTATTACTACCGTGAACATAATTCGTGTGGATATAAAACGAAATTTAAAAGTTTCTATGCTCGATATAAAAATTTCAATGACATGAAATTTATATAATCTTACGTAATTCTATAATCGATGCATTATCAAGAACTTTCTTATTTTTCGTTAAATATTCTACAAATAATATTTTGAAATGTGCCATTCCATTAAAATAATTGAGTTTTTCAGAAGAAATATTCCATTAAGATAGAATTTTTCTTCGTTTTTTTAACCAATCTTAAGTTCGATTATCCGCATGACAGCCGTTACTTAACTTGAAACAAATTGTCTGCGTAATTACTTCTCTACTTATGTTTACAATTCTGTAATATTTCGTTGAACCGATATCTGTGACCGAAAACAAACAGACAAAAATACGAGTCGTTTCCTATCGATCATTGCGAATTTTTCACGTATCCAAAGTGCATTATATAATGATAATTAACTCGATATACGACAAAGAAAATTGTGGTTAATAGATAGGAATGTAATAGAAATAATTTTAACGAAATATAGATTCGAGGAAACACGTATCAACGAAACGTGTGATTCGTCTCGTTAAATACAAATTGATATAGCACGCAGCATCGAGCTTTCGGCTCGTTACGAATCATCTTCGTAACTAAAACATCACTAACACATACGTTTACAGCAACGCGTTAATTTTCCTGTAAATTTCATCTATCGTATCATTTACGTAAGTGACACTTTCTTTCAAGATCTACATAGATTCAAAGAAGATTATATTACGAAAAGAATATAACATTTGACTTAATAGGAAGGAAATAACGAGAAGAAGAACGGAAAGAATATTGTGAATATACAAACATGTTATTTATATCGAACATATATATTACGTAAATAATTATGAATATTATTTATTGAAATATCTATTGCAACAACAACAAGATTTGTCTATAAATATTCTTCAACATTCTGCCATCTAGCACCTGTGCTCGTATCATTTTTCTGATTATCGTAAAAAAGGCAACTACAAATATCTTAACCTTTTGCCAGTGTAACAAAACGACAAAAAATTCAGAATGAACAATTCCGGAAATAATTATCTCAGATACAAAAAATACACATTTTCAACACTTTATAGAAAATAAGTATTAATAATTGCGTTACTGAGTCACTGTAAATTTATACGATTATGGTACTGCTCGAGTCTCTCTCGGCCTACACTGTGAAAAAATGAATTGTCGATCACGATCGGATGAATCTTCTTCGAGGATAATTACCCGGATAAACGAGTAGCATAAAAGGCACCAAAATGACCAGTAGCAATATACTAAAGCTCAAGTGCAACAGCAATGAAATTCCAAGGATGTCCAAAAGATAGAACGTCGCCATGATCCTCTGCGATAATCTCTGCACTCTTCCAACTTCCTTCCAATAAGGAACCAAAACCGGAAGCGTATCGACACCACTTTAAGATCAATTTAACTCTCAATTATAATAAATTTCGCTGGTAATTGTAAAAATGGTCGCGTGCTCGAGAATCCACGGTCCTATGTTGACTCCGCTCTCTATGCACGATTATGTCTCGAAGACATGACCTTCGACCTCGTTTGCAAAAGGCCAGCCAGACGGTAGCCCGATGATATTGCGAAGCCACTGTCCTCGGGCTCGTCGCGTTCCCCTCGTCCCCGGGAATCCTCGGGGATCCGTGAGATTTGCCGGGGAATCGTAATTTATCGTCGCCCATACCGCCAAATCCAATCACGGGTATGTTTAATTATAGGCGGCCAGTCGTAATAATCGCTGGATCTTTCGGCCTTTGATCGACGTTCAGGAATCGCGGGAAGAGTACGCTAGAATATTGGTGTCTATCGTTCGTTGAGAGATAACGAATTTCCGACGATAGGATGAGGTCTCTTTTGTTAGTGGGAATTAGGGAATTCCTCGTAATGCCTCGTAATGAGCTGACGATAATTTTATTTTGAGCTCGAGTCGATGGCGTGGTGGCTGCTTTATTAGTATGTATTGTTGTGACGGGAGATTGCTAGTCGACGATTTTAATTATTCGTATACAATGTGGGGCGTTTAGGCCTCCAACGATTTTACAATCGTGTATTTGTTATCCTTGTCCCATGTCCCAAATAATTTTGCTTCGACTTCGATTTTTTTTTTTTGACAAATTTTCAGATATAGTTCACTTCGAAACCTATTAGATATCGTAGTACAGACGTTAATAAGTAACCATGAAATCGTTTAGATTTTTTGAAAGCTCCAAACAGGTTAGAAAACACGACCTGGCCCTAAACGTCCCACGTTACACAGAGTTAGTAAAAGAAAATTTCCACGTGAAGGATGAACACTTTGGTGTAGAATTGAGATCGGTTCAATTTTTTAATACTTCTTTTTTCCGTTTTTCTCTTTCTCTTCCTTTCTCTCTCTCTCTCTCTCTCTCTCTCTCTCTATTTTCTTTTTTCTTACTTATGAGAAGTATACTTGATACTTCGTGATTGTAGATTAAGTCTTGAATTCATACTAAGAAATATACATATTTAAGTAGAGAAAAAGATCATTAAAGCAATAAAATACAAATTTATCATTCAATATTTTGTGATTTTGTATGGTAACGATGAGTGTGTTACGATACCTTGATAGGTAAAAAGGATACACAAATGCAAATCTTTTATTTTATTACAAATGTATATATATTTACAAAATGATATATTAATATACATATATGTATGTTTACAATGGTTCTTCTTTTTTAAAGTAACCTGTTTTATATAAAATATGTTATCTTATCTAGATTCTAAATCTGTCTAATTAAGAGAATATTGTATTTCTGCAAATTTTTCAATTTTTTGTTACCTTAATAGTATCAAAGAAATATAAATAGAAAATATTAAATAATTAGGTTTTTATCAATTTTCTCGTTAATTGCCAACAACCTTTCTCATAAATAAAATTGCGGCAATTACATTTAATTTACGTACCATGTAATAATTTTATGCAAATGTCAATGTCAATTGTTTCTTCTTCTAATTTCATGCGCCACCATCCACTATTGGCTTATTAGGTTTGTCGCGCTTAGCATTATGATACAGATACGAATGTACACGTAAACTGTTACTATTTTTATATTTATTACCACAAAGTCTACATGTTAGACTTTCAAGCGGACCGTGAATATATCGAACATGTAGTTTCAGATTTTCCTTACGCGTGAAATGACGAAGACACCATGGACATGAATACATTCGAATAACCTTACCTCTTTCCACACGTAATGTTGGGCCCAGTTCGGATACAACGCGTAAAGTTGTTTCCAATGGCAAACTATTGTTGGAAATACCTTTAACGGTTCGTCGACCTTTACTATGACAACCAGTTTCGTACGTAAATTCACTTTCAAAACCAGTCATGTTACTTAAACCTATTAAATAAATGTTAATAGAGTCCTAACGGTAATTGTAGTTATTTAATACCAGATAAAAACAAAGTATAAATAAAATTATAAAAAAAAGCAAAGTTCAGAAGAATAAAAACGTATATCGTTAAAATAAAAAGATAGAGATTAAAGACTTACCAAATGAATGACTTTGTGTATTTTGATTGTAGGGAACTAATTGCATATCTGGTACATAGTCTGTAAGATATAATATTTTTCATTTAAACATTTACCATCCTGCGGTATTGAATTGTATAAAATTGAGATTTGAAACACCCAGTAAATAAGCATGCAAATATATAATTGATTCCATTGTAAAATTAATTTGTGCTACATATACTAAAAAAATTTGTACGACTGTATATCCATCGACGAAAACAGTTGAGTGTGTCAAATCTTTTGCATCAACAGCCAGTAACTGTAGTCTCTTCGCTAATTTTAATCATCTTGTTTTCTCTAGTACTCATTTTCTAAGTACTCATTCATTCAGCAAATGTAATATTTTTCAGCTCCGAATGATGTCTTTATAGTCATCAGCCTACTAATTACATAACTTTTGAAATGATTACACTAATAAAACATGTAAAAATAATACCTTTTGTCTGTAAATTTTCTTCAGGTTTATAAAATGTCTCGTTAGGCAAACATGTTTTATATCCTGCTTCTGTATCTATGTCGAGCGTATAATCCAGTGGTCCCTGCTTTGCTGATTCTATATGACTTATATCAGCTGTGCAGTCTAATGGTTCCTCTTCTATACTTGTCGAACTGTTATTTTGTATATCTTGTATATTATGAATTGAATTAGATTCCTGTTGACAACACATGTCGCTGACAGTTGTATTCTCTATAAATTCGTTACTGTGTAATTCATCTTTTGATAATTGGTTTTTGCATTGCTGATTTTTCTGTACAAATTGTCCTTGTTCCTCGGAAGTAGGAGCATTTGTATCTGAATTAATACAATTAATACTGCTATTTTCTGTATTAAATATTTGATCCAAGTTCCCTGCATTCTTTGTTAAAGTTTCTCCAAGTTTCTATAAAATAAAATTCATTCCTTTATTTATCTTATTATCCTTTAAATTTGTATGTCTGATCGAACGTACCTCTTCTGTTTCTGTAGTTAAACCTTTTATTTGTAAAGTTTCTGCAACTTTCAAAAAACTGGCAATATCTTCTTGCTTAATGTTAACTTCTCCTTGATACATAAAGTGAAGCATTGCTGACAGATCACGGTAATTGACATCTTTTAAAATCACAATCGGATGTTTACAAGAGTTTCCCTGTATTATTACAAGTACTTTAATACTATAGAATATATAAACGTAAACTATATGAAATAAGTTTAAATATACCTTGAACAATTCCCTGAAGTATGTACTACAAACTGACAATATTAACTTATGTGCACGTAGTATTTGACCCTCTGCAGCTAATGTTACGTCTACTAATTGCTCATCGGTTAATAATGTATATAATCCAGAGGACAAATTTCTTGGGAAACTATTCCAAACTAAGGAAAACTGTTCTCCAGACATTGTTTCTTTATTCTTTCTTTCTAAAACGTTTTACAAATGTTTGAATAACTGAAAAATAAATATTTATAACAAAAATTATTATTCATAAATACTGGTAACTTATACAACTTTTATTGTAGTTTATTCTAAGCAATATTATTTGAACAAACTTTATTTAGTATTTATACAATTGAAATTAATAATAAAAATTTGCATATTAAGTTATATACATGTTAAAACTTTGTTTTCTTTAAAACAATATATTGTCACAAAGGATACACTGATAATAAAGGAACAATAAACATTATAATTTATTTAAAAAGTTAACCTTTATTGAAACGCAATTTGACGATCTGACGAAAATAATCCACCGAAGCTGATGTTCGTTATGTAAACAATACGATTTTAATAATTGCACTATAACATACGCTTAAAAAATTCATTTAACTTCATTGTCACCACTTTTTCAGAGTTTCTCGAGGATTAGAAAGCAATATTTCATCAATTTTCAAACAATTCATGTCTAATTTTAAATTACAATTTATAGTTTATAAAATAAATGTTTTGACGAATCAAAAAGTGTTCAGAATGATGTAAGATGGAGGAACAAATATCAATAACTTGAGATAAATTATCATGCTTTTTAATTACAAACAAACTTGGATTATACTAATATTGTTTCACATTTAGAAAGTACAGATTATGACAAGATATTTAATATAATACCACACACTGTCAATTTTTATTGCCTTTGTTTAATGCGTAATACTATGAATTACGCTATTTAATGTCGAAACACAGCCATTTTGATGACAATTATTTGTATGAGTAATTTGATGATTACAGGTTTATTATGAGAAAAATTGTCCAATTTCATGCCTAAACTGTGAACTAAGAGTGATAGTTATTAAGAAAAGTATAAAAATATCGGTAATTGAAATCATTTATTAATGTTTGTAATATCACATAGAATCTTGATATTCAATAGTCACATAATATTTATTTTAGTTTCATAATATATACATGTATCATAATTTTCGGTAAATATTCACACTTCCGGTGTCTCTTCAGTTTCGCGTAAACGAAAACATTTCCACAAACCATAACGAGCTTCCCAATCTATAAAAAACAATTCTGGCTTGTTCCAAAGTATATGATGTGCTGCGAAATTATATTGAGATTGAATAGGAGGATTTAGATGTGGAGCCCATTGTGCCCTTTCCATCATTACTTTATTCACATATTCGTAAAATACTTTAGCTTTATGAATCCAACATAAAAGAGACATAATTGCTATCACTGTCGCATGTAAATGATAAGATACTTCATCATGTCTATTTCGCTTCAAAGTTACATCTTGCAAATTCATTAAGAGACAAACCAGAGCTGCTGCTGTAAATCCACATGGTACCTCTACAGCAATCAGACATATCGTACAATAAGTTGATTCTAAATTCATACGAGATGTACAATGAATTATGATACTTTTTAGAAGGCTATCATGCAAAATTTCTCTGTGAAGTTTACAGAATAGCTTATCTTCTTTAAAACATGGACCTATGCTGAGATCAAATTGAGTATCTTCGAAAAATATTTTAGGTGTATTAAAATTCATTTTATTTCCTTTTCTATCAAGCAAATATTGAATAACTCTGTTACCTAATAAATTAGTTATTTTATTTGTTGATGCTATCATTTCCATTAATAATGGAAATATTTTTGGAGTTAATGTTTTTTCATAAAGAGTTACTTCGTGTATGTAGGCTGTGTATTCAAGTGTACTACCAAATTCTAGAATAATTTCATCAGTCATTCCTTTCTCAACAACCCATGAACACATATGTTGAACTATGATCAGAAGATGATCATTATATACATGTTTTACCATATTAATGATGCAGACTTCCAAACCTTTTTTAAGTGTTGCATATGGTAAAAAATCAACAGTTGCATGTGCACTAGTTATAGAAATATAAAAAAGATTTAAAATTCTTTCAATAACTACTATTGTTTCATATGTATCTGGCCAATTATAAACATCTAATAATTCGTATAATATTCTTATAATTTTTCTTGTATCTTCTATATTTATATTTGGAGATTCGATTCTGTCCCATATAATATGAATCATTGATGATGCATTAATACCATATTCCAATAAATTATACATAAGTTCAAAACAAAAGGTTTCAAACTCCCAAAGCTTATTTTCATAAATCGTGTTAATTACAGTTTCTAGAATTTCCTTAGACTTTTGAGGAATGTATATTTGCAATAAAGTAATGTAACATTCTCTCGTAAGTCGACATTTTCTTCGTCGTTTCCATTCGCACATGTTATACGTTTGAAAATAAGTTTCATTATAATACAAGAGGAGTTTAAGAATACATATAATAATAGCGTTTGGTTCGTAAGTCAACAGCTGCTCTTGTAATGCATTTTTTGTTATTCTAATTATATTGTCAAACATTTTGTCTTGTTCGCGTTGTGAATCTAGAGATGTAGAACACATTTCAAGTATATAATCCATTCTAGTTTTCAATTCTTCGTCACTAATCATTATTAAATAATATTATATTAATATCTGTAAAGGAACATTACAAACAGAATTTTGATTAGAACTAAGTTCTAAGTAAATATAACTGAATTTGCAGCTTTCTCTATTCAATTATTTTTCTTTATAAATCTTATATAGATGTCCTCGCTCTATATGAAGGAACAAATATACACATGATATTTAAAAAACAATTTCTCACTATGTATTTACATATATGTATATATAATATTCACAGATATGCATTAGATGTTCATTTTTCTTTTTACAAAATCATATCTAAATAACAAAACATACATATTTCATTCAATTTCAAATGTTGAAATGTAATTATTCCTATAAGAAATAAATATCTTGCATTTTTTCTCCCATTGCGTTTTGTAATACAAGTCTTCTGATTTAAGAAGTAAACTACAAAATAGCATTATTGCTAAAAGAAATAATAACATTTTTTTAGAACCAAAGATCACCACCAACATCCTCCTCTGGTTGCGGTAATTGTTGTGGCGTTTTTTGTTTTTGTTTTGCGTTATTTTCTGTATCATCATCACTTTCAGAGACAGCAAGGTCGTCTTGTATCTTGTTTTCACTTTTTTCATCTCTTGCTGGCAAACCAGCTAACAAGAAGTCTGAAGGATCGTAATTAGGATCAACATCCATACTTTCATCTATAATTTAAGAAACATACGATTTAATTAATGAAATGATAAAATGATAAATAAATTTATAAAGTATTTCATTCCAATTACCAACCTTGCTGAAGCAATTGTTGGTCTGCCATATAAAAGCCGACATTACCCAATTGAACCATAGCTTCCGCTGCTTGTTGACTATCATCATCTGCTAATACTACTCCACTTTCTGTACCTTCTCTAACTTCATTTAGCTCAAGTGTTTCCATTTCCGCATTTTCCGACTGTTCATCCGTACCAAATGGAACCTCATCAAATTCATCTTCGCTAGAGAATTGTAAATCTGTAACGAAGTATACAATGACGTTTTCATTTAAAGATATACATTTAAAGATAATTTTATAAAATCTTCTCTACCTTCTTCAAGGACATCTTTCTTTTTCGAATTTACGCTTCTACTACCATCGCCTTCCATGTCGCCTTCCACGTCCACAAAATCAAAATCATCCATATTCGATTTACCGAATGGATTTTCTGGCGAACTTGTTTGACTCTAAAAAAAACACCATAATTTACAAAATTTCTTATAGGGGAAAACTAAACATCTGTTTTTTATGGATAAATATTGTACCCCTCTAAATTCAGGCTCTACAATGGTATAATTTTCCTCATCTGGTCCAAGCCATGAAGGATCAATGTCTGCTTGCTCCATTGCTCGCTTTTGTACCAATAGTATG
This sequence comes from Bombus impatiens, assembly GCF_000188095.3. NCBI lineage: Eukaryota > Metazoa > Arthropoda > Insecta > Hymenoptera > Apidae > Bombus > Bombus impatiens. The sequence goes on from NT_176652.1 coordinate 345,658, forward strand.
TTATTTTCTAATTGTGTTAAATGTTCATCATACTGCAAGACAATTTGATTATGTGAATATAAGATTAAAATATAATAATTAAGATATAATAAATACCCCTAAAAAAAGCCTTTAAGTACCTCATCTAATGTTTCTTTACAAACTTTTACTAGCAATTCTGCTTTCTGCGTAAATGGAGATTCCTTTCCGTTATACACTGTACAATTTTCCAAAATTTGTTCAATATCCCTAAGAAACTCATGACGATTATGATACTTATGCGCTGGAAGAAATAGGTGTAATCAAATATTTGCCAAAAAATCGATAACATGCAACATTATTTTAAATATAGTTTAACTTACCAGATACCTTTTTGGATATAGTTTCTAGATCCATAGGTCTTTTAATAACATTATAATAATCTTTTACTAATTTCTTATTAACTGGTTTCAAGAATGGCCAAGCTTCTGTCATAGATTTCAATTTATTATTTACAACATTGTCTATGATAAAAGTAAGGGCGACTTGGTCATTGTCATCTAGTAGAGGATTAATTGCTTTTTCTAATCTCATCAGACGATCTTCCTTTTCTCCAAGTCTTTCTACACAAGTTTCCAGCATACGCTTAGCTGCTACTGTTAATGAACTCTTTGATCCATTATACAGAGTTGAGTTTTCTACAATCTGATTAACGTCAGCCAAAAATTCTTCTCGACTTTGATATTTCTTTAATCTTAAATTTTCACGTATGGTTTGTAAATCCATAGGTCTTTGTATGATTTTATAATAATCAGGAACAGCCTATTTATGAAATATGTAAATAAATTCTTCAGTTGCAGACAATTATAAAATAAATTTATATAAAACAGTTTAATAAAAATAGAACATACTTTGGCATTAACAGGAAATAAAAAAGGTTGAACGTCAGGTAGGTCTCGCATTTCGTTAAGTATACTTTCTAGCATTGTAGACATAACTACAACAGGATCTGTTCTACGTCTATTAGCAGGTCTCTGTTGTCGTTTAAGATAATCACAATGATCATCTCCGGTAGCTCTCCTTCGTTTCTTAGAGTTTACTGCCTCCTTAGGCACCTTCAAGAGTAACGTGCGTCTTTTCATTTCTTCAGCATGCTACAAAAGCAAAATTATAAATTAATATATAATAATCATTTAAAAGAATACTACTGTTTTAGAAAACTAAATAAATTACCTTAATTAATTTGGACGATAACTTCACTTTAGTTCCATCTACATTAACAAGATCTTGATCATCTGTATTAAGCTGTTTCTCAATTTCTTCCTCTTGTTCTTCTGTCATCGCAACATTCACGGGCGCTGTAGTTATGCTATTCTGATATAAAGGGCAAGCTTTATTCGTACGCATGTGACCTACATTACCACAAGCACCACATTTCAGTTTGAGATCTGGTTTAAGTTTAGGTTTCTTACGTTTAGTAGGAGATACTTCCGGTTTAGGATGTTTAGAAGCAGAAGAAGTAGATTGGAATGAATTACAGAATGGAAGGATACTGTTTGAGGACGTAGTGGTTGGGGTATTGGTATTACTACGGTCGAATATATTACTCAATGACGCATTGTTTCCTGCCATTGGGCCACCAAGCATACGTTCACGTTCTTGATTTCGTTTAATCCTACGTAGTTGTTCCTGAATTCTTCTTTTCTCTCTCTTCATTTCTTCTTTTTGTGCCTCGTCCAATGTTGCAAATTGTTTAATAAACGTTTCATCCTTAGAATTTCTAATTTTTATATAAGTATCTATTACCGCAGACTTCCTTACTAATTCTACCCTTGTATATTCTTTGCCCTCTGGATTTCTAAATGTCCGATAAATTTTAAGAACTCTACCCTGTTGCGAGTTAAAGTTATTTACGGGGCTGTCCTCCTCGTCATCCTTCTTTTTCTCTTTAGACTTTTTATCTTGTTCTTGAACTTCACCCATTAACATCTTTCGTAATTCATGTCGTTGTTGTTCCTCTCGTTCAAGTGATAATTGGGTACTAGTTTTTTTGTTGGAAAGCATGTTTTCTATGTTTTTACCCATCTCTTCTATATCAGAACTATCTTCTTCAGAACTCTCGCCTTCATCTGTACTCAAAACCTCATTAGAAGATAAAACACGATTTTGTAAATCAAAAATTCTCTGACATTCTTCTTTGTATCTTTCTTGATGCTCAGCTATAGAGTAACGATTTCCTCGTGAAAATTTAGTCATGCCCTCTTCTCCAGCTTTAGCTTTTTCTGTTGACAACGTTCTAACAACATCGATTACCTCCCATCGAGATAATTTTTTAATTTCTTCCTCAGGCACACCAAATTTTCGAAGTAACGCTTTTGCATTATTTAATGATAACCTTCTTAAATCGGCATCAGTTCCAGTCACAGTCCGTTTTGGTTGAGCTTCTTGTTCTTCCTAATTAAAGTCAGAAAACGAATGATTTAAAATACAAAATATGGAAAAAAAGAATTATAACTGAATATTAAATATTTACCTTACTAATCGTTGGTTTATTTGGTACTCGAACATAGGAAAATCCTTCACCACAACCTGTTGGGTCAGCTGGTCCTGCTAGCTGTAACAAGCATTTACCTTTCATAGCTTGAATGTATGCTCGTGTCGTATTCCAAGGCGCAACTTTAACTTCATCGTCCATTTTTAATTGCATTTCTTCGTCATCATCATCTTGAGGAGTAAATAGGAACTTTTCACCATAACCAGCATCCTTTAGTCTTTGCTCAGCTGCAATCATACTAAAATAAGCGCAGCATTGTTCCGGAGACACCATTGCTCGAATCTCTTCTTCGGTTGGTAACCTAAAGTCGGGTTTTATAACCCACCAATTTGAATCCATGCCTAATATAAAAGAGTTTAATGTTTGTCAGACTAACTTATAATACAAAGGTAATTCAAACAGTTTATAGTATAACTTATGCAATAATAAATACCTGTTCTTTTAAAATCAGCGCACAGTTTCAAACGTTTCCTAATACTACTCTCACTATGCGAAGGAAATGCTCTTTTAATATCATCCATTTTAATACGTCGGGGCGTATCATTAGATTTCCAAAATAATCTGTATATAAATACTTGTAAAAAATCTCTCACAAAATTATTAGCTCTCTTTGAATTAGGACCTGGAACTTCATATAATGGACATTCTTGACCAGCAACGAATAAAGCATCCATTTCTCTGATATAATATTGTTGTCTAGGTATACAGAAAAATTTATTAGTTGTAATACATTCTTCATACTATAAATAATTTCCATAAAGAAATGTTATTGAAATACCTTGTTCTTATAACTAAGAAATCTGTTTCTGGAATTTTGTGCTCATAAATTGGCGCTCTATACATATTATTTTCCACTGCTTGTATACTTTGACCAGGTGTAAGAATTCCAAGAAATGGGCTAGTATGGGCATAAGCGGTTTCACCATATTTGTATTTCTGTGGTCCTTGATCTTTGCCTGCCTTTCTCTTGTAGTAATTTTTCACTTTGGAACACATTCCTACTTGATTCATCAACGGGGGATGTTCTTCAGAAAATTCGATAAGTACCAATTCACCATCTTTGCCAGTTAAATCTTCAGGAGTTCTCATGAAAAAGACATCACCTCCACCAGATGCAATTCTTTCTTGTTCTCTTTGCTAATAAACAAACGTCGTTTAATTCTTGTTCCTACTTAACAAATAATGTAATAAAGCATAATACATACTTTGGCTTTCTTTTTGATATGCTTTATTAATGGTAGGACAGAATGTGGACCAGGATGAGCAAGCGGTCCGTGGCTAAATCTTCTTAAAGGTGGTCTATGGAAATTTCGAAGCCGAATTTGGCCCATATGAGTTTGAACAAATGGAACACGTAATTCTACTACTGGCGTACTATGTTGTATCAAATTTCCACCTCCAACTTTTAATCGTAATGTTGTTTCTGACGATCGCGGCATATAGTATCTAAATAACACAGAAAATAATAAAATTATTTCTTTTTGTGCGAATTAAAATTATTAAATTATTAACTTACGTATCATTTGAAATATTAAATGGATCTCTATCAGGTGATTTTGGTGGTGGAGGTGGAGTGTCTTCTTCCAATACGTTAATTACGCCAGCTTTTCCTAATAATAATTTACTTTTCTTCACATGAGGATGAGGTATTTTTACTTTTGGTTGAGGTCCATTATCTTTATGAATCAGTGCTGGATCTATGTCATCAGGAATACCAAGAACAATATTCTCATCATTTGGATCCAAAGTAAGAATTTTAGGCTTTGGTATCTTCTTCATATTCTCAGGATCCCAAATTACTTCTTCTTCCCAAAGTCCATACACCAATTCTTCATTTTCTACAGGAAAAATAGAGTACCAAGTATCATCGTAATTTTCTTCCCGATTTTGTTGCTGATTCCCTTTATTCATGTTCCTATTGATAAAAGTAGAAGTAAAAATGAAAAAAAGTTATATATGCAGTAATTTTCTAGTATAATATAACAAATAGATTACTACTTTGCTTACAATTTAGTTTTCTGAGATTGCATGTGTAATGGAGTTGTAATTTGCGAAGTGGCTAATCGAACGTTTGATGCGACCTGTACAGGTGCTCCTTTGCCTGGTTGACTGAATGCCTGAGCAGTTCTGTTCCCACTGGATGGTACCCATCCAGCTGCATTATTTTTACTATTTAATTTCTGTAATACCTTTTAAAGTATTTATATTCTTACTTGTTAACTTATATAAATATTTAATTAAGAATATCTTACACTAAGATATTACGTACCTTATGCTTTATATCATCACCATTCCATATGACATCATCTTCCCAGTGTAATTGTGATACCATTAAAAATGCATCATCAGAAAATTCCTCATTAGTGTCTTTGGCATCTTTATTATCTTTATTACTTTGTTCATCTAACTATTAGAAATATAATAATAGCATTATCCATGATAAATTGATTTGTAGAAATATTAAATTACAACTTCAAAATTATGTTTGATATTTCATATTTTGATATATATACAAATTAAATACCTTGTCAACGATTTTAAATCCATAGTTAAAACCATCCCCTGTTTCTGGAACTTGAAGCATATCATACCAAAGCTGTGCAGGACCAAACCGCCAATCTGCAACTTTTGGCCCCATATCTCCATTTTCTCCAGTTTCGCCTGATTTATCAACTTGTTCTTTATCTTCTACTGGCATTAATAATTTTGTTTCATCATCGGAACGACATATATCTGGTGTTGGGTCTGGACCATATTGCATCATCCAGCCCTAATATACACATAAATATTTAATTAACATACAATTGATACACTATAAAATTGAATCACTATTTGTACATACTTTAAACTTTGCTTTTTTTTCCTCCTGATCAGAGCCAGAATCAGAATCTCTAATATCATGATGTCGTTTCTTTTTACGTCTCCTTTTAACACCTTTCCATATTTGTGGAAGACTACTAGGTTTTCCTGGACCAAATAATCTTGAAAACCTCAAAACTTTATTAGCTCGAAAATCAGGAAACAATTCAGTAACATCAACATTGGCATATTTTGATGGTAGCATAGAAGCAAGAGGGGTTTCTAATTTACGCTGACGTGCAGCTTCTGCTTCTTCTGCAGTAAGTGCTTCTTTTTCTTCGGGAATTGGAGGAGGTGGCATTAATTGTGTATCAGATTTATTAACAACCTCTTCATCATCAGCATCATAATCAGCATTTTCCTTTTCAGTTTTTACTTCAAACATGTCCTGCTTACCTATTCATTAAAGTAATATTTATATTTATATATGTCTATAAAATTTTATTTTTAACTAAAAAAATCTTTTGATAGTTATATTTTTGTTATACTTACCACTTTCTTCTCTTTCATCCTCTGCTAATTCATTTATATCAAAAAAGTCAAGAGCACTAGGTGATTTCTTAACGTAACTGGTATCTTTCTCGTCAATCATATCATTTTTTTCTTCAGGCTTATCGTTAGATTCATTTTCTTTTTCCTCCGTGATATCATCATTTTGCATCATTTCACGAATAAACGAACTTAATCCAAGCCTATTCAGTGAAGCTATATGTTGCTTTGCCTCTGGATCAAGAATATCATCTTCCAGTTGACCATTGTCATCAATGTTGCCAAATAAAAAACCAGTCATATTGATCCCAGACGTTATGTCTTTATCATTTTCTTCTTCAGAATCGGCCATTTTGTTATAGTTAAAATTCAAGAAATTAGTATGATGTTAAATTTTCATAAAAAGATATCGGTTTTTCGAATATACAGTAGACGTATAGTACTAGCATATATTAATTGCACAGTTCTTAATTGTATATCATACATTTATTTATTTATAGTTCATTATGCATATACACTTATATATATTTATTATGATTTTACTATTTACAAACTTTTATTAATTACAAAATTAGCGAAGCAACGTTTTGTTTACGTAAACCTTTGCATCAACTAACCGCCATGTTCTTTAACATATTAGGTAGACTGATTCTCTGACGAGAACGATTAAATGACTGAAATTATATTTGGTATTTCTTACAACATTTAAAAAATAAACTCCCTGGAAATAGAATAAAGTTTATAGGATATTTCTATGTCCATGAGTGATAGGTGGTAACAAAGAGGAATTTCTTTTCCGTAGGTTTCCTCTGGTAAGCACGGTCGTGTACACAAGATTGTAAACACCAATGGAGAGGGTAAGGCTCTTAATGTCGGAAGTGGTGCTTTACAAATCGGTCACTATAGAACACTGCGATCGAGAATCTAGGATTTTGTATTTAGCGCCATCCTTCGGTGAAAGCATTGAAGATAAAGGATATAAACTAAACCACTTAAACTGAGCTTAATTAATGATTGAACTAAACTATTTTTCATAATTTTTCTCCGTCTATTTAAAGTAAATACATATACAATATTTCATCTAGTATAGAAAAATGTTGTTTAAATGAATATTAATTATAAACTGTTATTAAATATGTATTATTATTTCCAACAAAAAGTTTTAACATAATTACAAGATCCAAATCAGATATGTACACATAGATTTAGTATTTTTATATTTGGCGCACGTTCTAGACCTATATATACAACCGTGGTGATAATTATCTTAGGTACTTTCAATGTTAGTATTGGACAAACTACAAAACGATATTGGTAAAAAACTGATAGGTACATTTTTTAATTGTTGACCGCAACTTCACTACATGCTATAAACATTATGATAATAATTACTTTAAATTTATTGAATAATGATATAAAGACATTTTTTTTGATATAAAGATATTTAGAACCTATTTTTGTAGAAGTAAATTATACCGGTTTATATAAGTTGACAAATTTAAGAATTCTATAACTTGCCTCGAAAGAAAATGAATATGACTGAAAAATAAACTGTTATAGAAAAGATAAGACACAATTTATTATTTGTTCATATACAAAGTAATATTATTTTTATGGAAAGTAAAAATGTAATGTTAACACTAGGGTTGAATTGTGAAACACAAACGAAATTTTTACGAACTTGTTAAAAATAGTTACATTATTAAATATTAACACAATACTTTTCTAATAATGTTCTTCGCCATTGTCCTATCTGTACATCGTTATAATAAACAGATGCACCTATAAAGATGAAATTTATTAAGAGAATTTGAGATTTTACATTAGTAAATTTTTTTTTATGAAAATCATTTACAAAGAATCTTATGTATTGTAAATAACATGTGTTTGTATGATGTAGATGTTTTTCTACATAGTGCAAAATGCTGAAGAGGCAACTAATGTACCTCCATTTAGAATGTATATTACTAACAGTAACATAGCGGTAAGCCTGTTTTGCAATACTTTCAGCCAAATTAATATATATTGAACTGATGCATTATGAGAAAATAGAGTTCTTCTAATTTTTATAAATAGAAAGGAAGCAGAATAATTAAAAATCTCAAGTAATAATACAATGCACAAAATGATTGTAATCTTAAGTTATTATTTTACGAAATATAAAATGTGTGTAAAAAAGTGGCTTTTCAGATAAAACCAACATGTAGATCAAACTATACATATTGGGTTGCGACATAAGTAAGTTCGGTTAAACTCAATATTTTTCTTTATTTGACCGAATTTATTTATGCTACAACCTAATAGATGTTAAGTTTAAAATATACAAAATGTGTAAACAGTTTTCCTCACATTACATTATGAAACGAAGCATTTTGTTGTATCAGGAAAAATGAAATATAATTCACGCCTCTTTTCTGAAGTAAGCACTGGAACAGAAATTTTTTATCAAGTCCATTTTTAAACTATCGAAGGACAATCTTAAATCTCAACACAATCCTCCTGTTTGTTGCTGATAAACTTCTATTGTGTCTCCTTCTTCCATCTCAAGGGTTGTTGGTGTATCTAATTCGTTTATGGGTTCTCCATCAAATCTAAACCTTACTGCTGCTATCGCCAAGCCCTATATAAAAATATAATACTCTTACTACTACAAATATAATGATTTCTAATTGTTTAGATTATTTAGATACAGATATAGATATAATATAGATATTTATCTATACAAAGGTACATAAATTATATACACGCCATTTTATAATTCAAGGGTGTAACTTCAAATTATAATAATAAATTAAATACAGACTCTTACCACGCGATCACAGTAGGCATTCATTAATTTCCTGAGTGGTGTATGCTTCTTAATTTTAAACTGAACCACTGCACTATCTTGTCCCAATACTTTTAAATTTATGTGTTCGGATTCTGCTTTAGTTTCCTGTAACAAAGGATGTTCTTGAATCATCACTTACCATTGCATCAATTTTAAGGTTAGAAAATATTACCTTCTTCTCGTCAGACATGTTTACAGTTTTTCACAAATACGTTAGCTTGTCACTGATTAATAAAGAAACTTCCACGAAATTTTTTTAACTACCGTGTCAAATATTAGACCACTTAAAATTCTTATAAATAAACGTAAGTACAAATGAATCACTCGCAATAATCCCGCTACTACCTTTGTAGCTGTAATCACAACGTTTCCATACTACGCAAGTAGTATACGTACTATCATAGAAAGTTATTGGCATACACACGTTTTGAAAACCTAGCATACGTGATTAATAAACTTTTTAGGGAATTTCGTTACTCAGTCACGATCTGGTGAAAAACAAAATGAGTATTATACGTAACTTCACACTTATCAAAGAGTGCGCAAAATTTTCAATTTTTAAAGAAATAAATCTAAATAAGGTTGTCTTTAATGTTTACATTTTAAGGTTAAATTTTAGCCGCATTTACTTATATTTAATACATTCATATTATTATAATAATCAATTACCTAACAATCACTATCGTGATTCATGATGAATCTATCATGATGAATCACATCTATATATCCATTATTAGAATATAAAAGGTACGAAAATGTAATTTCATTTTATCAATTAAAATCATACAATTAAACTGAAGTATATTCAAGCATCAAACGATTTCTCTTTTACAAATAATTATGCAATTAAGAAATAGAAAGTTATTCTACATAAAATTGTATTATTAATCATTGTATTAACAAAAGATCAATCTTACAATAAACAAGACCATTCTACCTTAATTTCTTATATATATATATATGTATATATATATATATATAACGCTACTAAAATGCGCTATCACAGTATCAAAATTTGCATAATTCGAAGCCTGCATATGCATGCATAGTATTGAATTTAAAATAATCAAAATATACAAAATATATTCACTACTATTTTATCTCATGGTAAAATAATCTAAAGCAAAGTGTACGTCTATATGTATATGAACAAAATATAAAGTTTCGTACTGCACATTATGTTCAGAACGTAAGTAAATGTTCCATCATGTTTGAAAATTTTTTGGTCCTGAAAAGGACCGTTTTTGTTTCTTAAACAGTTTGTGACTGTCTATTTTGAGCTAGTGTACTTGGTGACTGCTTTGGTGCCTTCACTGACTGCGTGTTTTGCTAATTCTCCGGGAAGTAAAAGTCTTACAGCAGTTTGAATTTCACGAGATGTAATTGTAGAACGTTTGTTGTAATGCGCCAATCTTGATGCTTCTGCTGCAATGCGTTCGAAGACATCATTGACGAAACTGTTCATGATGCTCATCGCTTTGCTGGATATACCGGTGTCAGGGTGTACTTGTTTCAACACCTTGTAAATGTAAATAGCGTAGCTTTCCTTCCTCCTCCTCTTCTTCTTCTTGTCAGCTTTACTAATATTCTTCTGAGCCTTACCAGCTTTCTTCACAGCTTTTCCACTAACTTTCGGCGGCATGATGATGCTTCAAATCTTCGAATTATCGTAGATGAATACAACCGTACGACTCACTCTTTCAGAGAATACTGAGCGCAGTGAGGACGCATTCCTTTTATACGCTGGAATAGGGGCTACGTTGAACCAATCACAATTCAGCTTGGAACTGCTAGCGCCTTTCTACAATCTGATTGGCGCGCTGCTGCTACCATTGCATTCTCCACGATACAATTGATTTTATACGCGTAACATATCTAACATATTTCTAAGGCCTTTTTTACAAATTGAAAGTGTAAAAATTATATAGTTTTCTTTTTTTATATTAAAGAACATAATGGATGTGTGTAACAAAATTGAACTAACAAATATCATGTATTTTATAGTGAAAGTTACGCAAGAGAAAATAATATGTAGCTTTAAAAATTTAACGCAAAAGAATTAATATATGTATGTACACATATTGATAAACTAAAACAATAGAATATATTAATAAAATATTTTCACATAGTTTGTAACTTCAGTACTTATAAATAAAAATTATTTCCGAAACTCACGCTTATAAGGTAGAAAGGAAGAATAATGGGCTAGGTAAAAGAGTAGGTTGATAGTAAATTAATAATAATTTAGTACATTTATTCTTGGTTTTAGCCAATCTTTTAAATTATTTCTTTTCTTTTCTATACTATTGGCATTGCATAATTGATTAATATATTACAATAGTATATAATTTATTTAAAGTGCTTATTATAAAGTAAAATTTATACAGTAACTAAAGTAATATTGCTATTATCAATTTTTACTACTTTCTTTTTGGTGTATGAATTGAACCTTGTAATAAAGAAAGAAAGATATATATAGACCTTTTTAGGTAATTTATGATCAAATTAGGAGATAGCAGATGGTTATTTACTGAAAATTCTCAATGCGAGAATTGATTGTAAATTGTTCTCTGTTTCAAATATATGTATGATTCTTTGCAAAATAATTAATCTACATTAAAGAATATTGAGTAACGATTATTTCACATAATCAATTTTTTATATTTCGTGTTCTAAATTTTAAGCTGCCTTTTCTAAACAAAAGAATACATGTACGTCTTCTATTCAATACATATATAAATATATACATATTCAGAATGAAAAATACGGCGAAGAAACAATACAATAAGTATTCTAAAAGCAATTGTAGTTATAATTTATGGAGAGATATTTAAACAAAATATATCTCATTAAATATAATACAAAATACATAAAATTTTTCTTCTATCAATCAATATTTAAGCATTATATATTAATATAAAAAATGCTTTTTGTTAGATCATTACATTATATAAAATATAATTATTATTATTAAATATAATTGTGTTATGTTAATATATATATATATGATATATTATATATTAACATAACACAATTTAAGAATGAAATTTTAAATTTCAAATATATTATCAAATTGCAAAATTATTCATTTATAAAAATAATATAAAATAACAGCTTATAAAATTATTGTATTTCCGAACCAATGAGAACGCTGCTCGTCAGCGATTGGTCAGCTTTTGTTGCCACAGACCCTATATGAATGATGTTCTTGTACTGCTTTGCGTATTCGTTTACATTGTTCGAGTAACGACGTAGGGAAGAGAACAATTTTCGATGTTAGAAAGTGTATCGAATGTTTTTTGCGCGATGAAAAATGGAAGATCAAAAGATGCGGTTTCGCTACATTATGTATCAGTGCTTTAAAAAATGTAGTACGCCTAAAAACACTGCAAAGGAGATTTGTGACGTTTATGGTGATCGGTCTATAACTGTTCAAACAGTTCGGACTTGGTTTAGGAGGTTTAGAACCGGAAATTTTAATCTGAAAGATGAAGACCGCAGCGGTCGTCCATCCACCACTGATATTGACCTTATCAAGGCCTATCTCGATGAAAATCCAAAGTCTAGCCTTCGTGAGATAGAAGATGCTTTAAACATTCCGCGAACAACGATTCATGAGTATGTAACAAAGCTTGGGTACGTTAATCGCTACGACGTGTGGCTCCCCCATCATCTGACGGAGAGCAATCGCATGAATCGAATTTTGATATGCGATTTGCTAATTCAACGCAACAAAACAGAGCCATTTTTAGAAAAGTTAATTACTGGAGATGAAAGTTGGATTCTCTATGATAGCATTGCGCGCAAGCGATCCTGGTCGAGTCGAGATAAGTGTCCTCCAACGGTAGCAAGACCTGGACTTCACCCGAAGAAGGTGCTGCTTTCAATTTGGTGGGACTGGAAGGGTATCCTCTACTACGAATTACTTCCGGAAGGGCAAATATCCTCTACTACGAATTACTTCTTTCAATTTGGTGGGACTGGAAGGGTATCCTCTACTACGAATTACTTCCGGAAGGGCAAACGATCAACAGTGAAAAATATTGCACCCAACTCGAAAAACTTAAGGAAGCCATTATCACAAAACGTCCTGAAATGATGAACAAACGTGGCTTCGTATTCCACTACGATAACACGAGGCCACACATTTCTTTAGCGGTGCAAATGAAACTTCTAGAGTTTGATTGGGATGTTTTACCACATCCTCCATATTCTCCAGACCTTGTACCATCGCACTATTATTTGTTTCTCCCCCTAAAGGATTTTCTTCGCGATAGAAAATCCAAATCAGTAAACGAAGTGAAAAATGGCCTCGAAGAATATTTTAAAAGTAAGCCGAGAGAATTTTGGAAAAATGGTATTATGAGGCTACCGGAGAGGTGGCAAAAGGTGGTAGAACAGAAAGGATCATACATTATTTAAGAAAGTTACACAGAAGGAAATATATTTTATACTTACCTCCTATTTAAAAAACGAAAAGAACTTTCCGGACAACCTAATAACTGTTCTATTTAATCATTTGTCTTCATTTTAGTATAAATCTAAAATGTCCAGTCGCGAAAAATGAGGGAAAACAAAGGCGAAGGGAAATTCGTCTCGTTTGTTCAAAGCGGAACTCGCATTTCCCGTTAGTCGTATCCATAGACTTTTGACGAAAGGTAATTGCGCCAAACGCGTGGAGTCTGGTGCTCCTGTCTACCTGACTCTAGTTATGGAATATGAATTACTGAAAATTCTCAATGCGAGAATTGATTGTAAATATTAATAAATAAAAAGAAAACATTATGGAATATTTGGCTGCTGAAGTTCTGGAATTGACTGAAAATGCAGCACGAGACAATAAAAAATCCAGAATCATACCCAGACACATTCAACTCGCCATCCATAATGACGAGGAATTAAACAAATCACTATCTGGAGTCGCTATCAGACAAAGGGGTGTTTTGTCAAACATTCAAACGGCAACAATATATCCACGAAATGGCCCTTTTAAGGGCCAAAAATTATCTTCAAGACGAAGGATCTTCTCGGATTTTGCTTTGTCCTTTTAATCCTTCGGATTTACACAATTGTCACAATAATCATCGGTCACGTTACTAAATTTTGTAAAATGATTAAAATAAGAAATTTCATGGAAAATTTTCAAATTTATTAGTCAAAATATTTGGAAATTTTTCCGTAGCTATTATTTTAGGATATCCTATATGTCGGAGATGAAAGGACGCCGGGGCCCCTCTGGAACTTCAGGATAACCTCCTAACATTGTAATCTAGAGTCTCCTATAGCCGTAATGAAACAATCGCAGTTATCCAAGCCGATGGTAACCGTCCGGGATTAGTGACGGTGAGCTTTGGCTCGGGGCGACAGCCTGTCGCCCAACGTAGCCGCGGTCAATGCCAACGTAGCCGCGGTCAACGGGACGGGCGCTCCGTCTAACAAAGGTGCGGAGCGGTGTTGTTTATTCGACCAATCGCGGGGAGACGTAGTCGCTAGGAGAGACGTCAACGGGAGTCGTAAATTCCCGTTACGATTATAACAATCGACACCACGAGTTGATCGATCCCCTGATTTCCGTTAGGAGAAGAGGGGTGGTTGAATTAGTATAACACTGTGATTCACAGACTTATAAGGTTTTATTTTCAACACTTAAGTTACACTGTTGAGTAGATATAATTCCTAGATGACAACTTGTAGCCCGAAGGTACGATAGATATGCACGATAGATATGCACGATAGTAGATAGATGCACGAGCGATTTAGAACGCAAGCAGCGATATAACAATAATGATAAATAAAAAAAATAAATAAATATTTTCTATTTTATACTACAAATGCACTACACTATACACTGCGCATAATATGTACATTTCAAGCTGTACGGCCGCGCTTGAACCGTATTTACATTATATCTTCCTATACTTTATATCATCCTATACTTTGATGTTAACGATGATTTCATTGAAAAACTATTATTTGAAAAAGAGAATAACAACATATAACAATAATTTTTCGTATTCAATACATTTCATCTTATTTTAGAACTAACAAACATTAATAACAAATGTATTTCGTAGAATATTAGTATCGCAATATTTTACTTTAATTCGCCGCATTTTATTGCTATTAATTAACAATTTGAATAATATATTTTTACATACTATATAAATATCGAATTTTCTTAATAACATAGAGTTCGAATTCTTGCATTTGATACATTTAGTTCGAAGTTATAATTATTTTAAGTTAGTCGTCGTTCTTCGGGGCATTGTCAATTTCATTTACATCTTTTACAACTTCTTCATTATATTTCCAGTAATCATGAATGATTGTACTTTTATGATAATTTAGTATTAATAGAATGATGCTTACTAAAATTTTGAGTGTCTAAAGGAATAGAAATTTCGCATTTTATGACCATCCTTCTTTTTAGGAACTGCCTTTTGATAACTAGCTAAATAAAATCTCCAATATAATGATCAGTTAGCGAAGCGTTAATATATACGTGTTTACATCATTTAATTTACATCAAAAGTGTTCTCTTCTCAATGCGAGAATTGATTGTAAATTTTAATAAATAAAAAAAAAAAGTGTTCTTTACATGTATTATATACAGCAGTAGAGGATGTGTTCTTTGTGTGCTGACTGACAGATTTTCAGCAGATGTTCGTTACAACTGCAGAATACGTTGTAGCGGGCAGCTGTACTCCAGCGAGATCCACTTGAAGCCGACTTTTCTGTGATTGGCTGGTAAGGTAGTGGTGGGGAGAACTTAAACGACGCCTGATATATAACTGCGGACCTCTGTTGCTAAACGACAGTTCTGGGATATCTCTCAGAGATAGCTGTTTCTTGTGTTCAAGAAAAGTTTTCATCATGACCGGCCGTGGAAAGGGAGGAAAGGGATTGGGAAAAGGAGGAGCGAAGAGACACAGGAAGGTTCTTCGTGATAATATCCAAGGTATCACGAAGCCTGCCATTCGTCGTCTAGCAAGACGTGGTGGCGTAAAACGAATCTCTGGTTTGATCTATGAAGAAACCCGAGGTGTACTGAAGGTATTCCTTGAGAACGTAATTCGTGACGCTGTCACATATACTGAACACGCAAAAAGGAAAACTGTAACCGCAATGGACGTGGTTTACGCCCTGAAGCGTCAAGGAAGAACGCTGTACGGATTCGGTGGTTAAATTTCTACGGATTCCGTCTACTCAGCTTCATATAAAACGGCTCTTATAAGAGCCACAAAATATATGCGGATGAATGATTCTCGGAAACTATCATTGTTACTATTTAATGATGAGTAGGATGAAATTTTTAATTTTTACTATCGTTTGCACCAAATGTTTGTTGAACGTTTGAATATTTGTTGAAATTATTTAATATTGTTTAAGAACGTAAAATGTACTTCAATTTGGCTTTATAGTTTTGTATTTGTATAATCGTAGTGTTAGTAGCAGTTGTATTGTAGTAGTAATATTTCTAACGTTAAATATGTGTAATACATGTATATGTATAGTTCAATGCAGAATCAAAATAAAACGCAATATCATACAAAGTGTCAATATAATATAATTATGCATGTTTCGTATTTTCTCTGTGCATTTCAATACTTTTTATGCAATATCGATTAAAGATATTGTTCAGAATAAATATTTAGAAAAGGGTATATTTAATATGCGCAGATTGCATTGGAAAAGATTTACGAATACAAATGAAGTAATTTTTATAGAGCTTATCTGATAAATCTTATTCCGTACAAATATATTTGTGATATTAGTTGATTGGAGATGCGCTATGAAAGAATATTACATAAATTAGCGCGGTACAGGTAAGTATTTTAATTATAGTCTAATGTAAGTGTTTTGTTATGTGTATTCACAATAATCTTTTGACACTGTTTCAGTAATCAAGCTTTTTCTCAATCTAACCTATTAAGCATTGTAAAATTAACACGTAGAAAGATGTCAACAGACCCAAAAGCTTTGGAAAAATCTAAATTTGTATTAAAAGATATGTATTTTGCTGGTGTTAATGCAGTTTCACCTAAAACTCTTATGCTAAATAAAGTTAAATTTAAAGATGGAATGTTATACATTGGAGACCAAAGTTTTGAACTTAAAGAAAATGTTTATTTAGTTGGTTTTGGCAAAGCTGTCATGGGTATGGCAGTAGTTCTTGAACATATGCTTGGCAGTTATTTGAAGAGAGGTGTAGTTAGTGTTCCCTCTGCATCGACAGACTCGATGTGGAAATCTGAAGACAAATCATATTTTCCTTTAATAGGAAGTGGCGTAGTAAAATATTACGAAGGTTCTGAACATAATCAGCCGGATGATAGATCTCTAGAAACAACACATGAAATTATAGACTTAGTCGAATCTCTTACAGAAAATGATACTTTAATTGTATTGATATCCGGTGGTGGTTCTGCGTTGCTTTATATGCCAAGGCCAGTAATTGAATGTGAAGATAAATTATATGTTTGTAAAATGCTTCAAGCAGCTGGAGCTGATATAAAAGAGCTTAATATAGTGAGAAGTAAATTATCTATGGTGAAAGGTGGTGGTTTAGCTCGAATGGCCTATCCAGCTACAATTATCAGTTTAATATTATCTGATATTGTAGATGATCCTATAGAGTTAATTGCTAGTGGTCCGACGGTATACAATAGTAAAAGTCCAAAAGAGGTAATAGCTATATTGAAAAAATATAATTTATTTGAACGTGTAGATGGTGATGTGAAAAAACTTTTAACATCTAAGGAAAAATTTAAAGATAAGAAATTGCTAACTCGAAAGAAAAAACAATTCAAGCATGTAACTAATATTATTTTGGGAAATAATACAGTGGCGATTGAAGCAGCTTCTTTGCAAGCATATCATCACAAGTTAACTCCAATAATATTAAGGCCCGATGTTGTAGGTAATGTACATGACGTCAGTTTAGCATATGTTCATATAACAAGTTTGATATGTCTTGCATTGGATAAAGCTTTAGAAAAAGAAGAATTTTTTGAAAAAGTAAAAGATATACCCGTACTTTCTTTATCTGCTGCTAAAGTGGATGAAATTTATAACTTAATTGATAATATGAGTGAAGAAGGAATAGTATTGATTGGAGGTGGTGAACCAACAGTAGTAGTTAAAGGAAAAGGGAAAGGTGGTAGAAATCAAGAATTAGCGCTACATTTTTCATTAGACTGGTTGGCAAAAATTAAAGGTTATCCTCGATTTTCGGAATATGAAATAATAATGTTGAGCGCAGGAACAGATGGACAAGATGGTCCAACTGATGCAGCAGGTGCATTTGGTTATCCTGCTATTGGCCCACTGATACATGATGTATATGCAAGAGTAAAGTCTATAGCATCAAAAGTAATAATTAAAGAGGAGGAAAAGAAAGAAGCTCTTAGGAAAAAACTGGAAGAGCAAGAACAACTTAACATACAGCAGCAACGTAAAGATCTATGCAAAACGCAACAATTAAGTGGGTTTATAACAAATAAAAAGAAAGAAATAATAAAAACAATGGAAAAAGAAGTTAGGCCTAATAAAGAAATAGATGAAAATGATGAGGATAATGTAGTTCCATTTATACTTCAAACAATGGAAGTAGAGCGTATGTTACCTGAAAATACTTTAAATGAGAATGATTCATATAATTTATATTCTCGATTTAAGAGAGGTACAGATTTATTTAAAACTGGTTTTACTGGTACGAATGTTATGGACTTACATTTCATCTATATAAAAAAACGTAAATGCGACTGTAAAATAGATTTTGGAAAAGAATTTTTCCAAAATACTTTAGATGTACATGACTTACATATTGATACCTCAACTATAGAAAAATATAAAAATTTGTATAAACGAGAACCTTTTCACTGGGATAAATTTTTGTCTAGACCATCGGCTGTGGCCGACGAAAAGATTGACCAACTTAATATAAAAATTATTGATGCTAATTTGACTGATCCATGTTGTCGTAAAGACAGAAAATTCCCACTTAAAAATCTTTTGGAAGATAAAGATTTACCACTGTAACATATTTTGTAAAACAGGGAAATTTTCTACGCTATATTAAAAATCTTATAAATTTAAATGAAAAGTTTTATTTTTTAAAGATATTTGTATACATTAGAACTTAAACATGAATAAATAATATATGCATGCAAATTATCATTAAAACTTTTTAAAGTACAAATAGTAATATTTATCACGCTGATTTTAATGAGATATACACAATAGATTTATCCGTTTAACTTCTTTCGTTAAATAGAATTAACCACCACATGTAACATACGTATATATGAATGTATATACAATTCACTTTTAATCGTCATTAACGCAATCAAAAATTTGATTAGTGAGATTCATTAACATCTGTTTACACTAAACAATGAGGATAAAATAACTTATATTTAGATAAAAATTTAGAAATAAATTTTTATCTAACACACACACGCGCGCGCGCGCGCTCGCGCATATGTACGCATGCACGCACACGCTCGCACATACAATGCTCATTCTACATACATAATAGCAAGTGATTTGTACTACACAATTACCTTGTATTATTGTTGCATATAACATACACGATATTTAGTACAAAAATTCGTATTGTTTGCTAAAGATCCCAACTAAACAAATGATGTTTAACTAGCATATCACGCACGCCATCTTTCAGAGGTTGTGATTGTTCTTTTTTTGGTGGTAATTCCCAATCAGGATTTAAATTAAATGCAAATTGACTTAATATTCTTAATTCACATTTAATTTGTACCCAGCCAGGACTATTGATAAAACTCCACGGTTGGTACCTGTAAAATTAATAATACGTAAATTATTGCAATAAAAAATATAATAGAATTATAATAAACTATTATTATTTTGTTCAATATATATCTAGTACCATTTTTGTACAACTTCTACACACGAACATAAAACTTCAAGCCATAAATGTAACACTTGTTCATTTAATCCAAGACAAATAAGAGATCTTAATTTTACATCCATTTGAGCATGTGCATTATCGTGGGTTAAATTTACTGACTGAACGCATCGGTATAATAACTGAAATAAAATTGGTTAGGGTTAGGTTATAAATTTTGATCAAATAATCTATTGTAAAGATATAAATAGTACTACCTCTTCAGGCGTGAGAACTTTACCATCTTCGTCCAGTCTATATGTCTTACATAATACTAATCTACTGTAAACTGAATTAAAGTCCTTTTCCACTTCTCTATTTGAAGCTTCTTCGATAAAAAGCCATGGATGACATGGACCACCTAAGAATGATGGTCTACGCATTCCATGTTCTAATACTGCCTTAATAGCGGGGCACAAAGTTCCCCTGACTAAATCAGTAACAGCTTCGCTAACTGCATCATCTCCAGCACACGTATATTGTTTACTTCTTTCATCTAATAATTCTACAAATTTTGCAGGAAACCATCCTCTTAATCCATTAAGTTCTCCCACCCAACAATGTTCATCTTTTTGGCTTATAATTGTAATTATATCATTTTTTCGAAAACCTAATTCATCATCATCATGTCTTTCAAAATCTGTATAATGTGATCATAGAAATTGAAAGAGAAATGATCTTATTGTATATTAATATTACGTATAATTAGGAATATTTTCATAACTTAAATATATGTTAATGACATACCTAATAACGCCTTAGCTCTCCTTTTTCTAGTGCGTGAAACATTAACATAATTATCATGATCTTTCGCGTGACTCTCCATACTATAATCTGCTATAAGCACAATATTGTTTAATTTAGGGTCGACATTTATAAAATGTCTAGCAACTTGCAAAACAGCTTCTCTTAAATCAACCAATATTTCTAAAATATTTAGAACGTGTGATTTTCAATTTCTTTAAAACGTCACGTTTGTTTTATTCATGACATCAATATACCTGTCTGTCGAATATTTTTTGACTTTGCATCATCTTCAGTATCATAACTTCCAAACAAGAACGTTTGAAACATTGATTTATTTTTTTTCATTTGACGCCTTCAAGAAAATACAGAAATTTAATTACAAATAAATATTTAATTAAAAACTTAATGAAAACATTTCGAACGATATAATTTTAAATTTATTATACCTATTGAGATGTTGTTTTGGTAAATTTGGTACAGCATCGGGATTACCCACTAAGCCACCTTGATCTGCCATTAAATATGCCAGGTGTCTACGTCTGTGAGTTTCAACCAAAACGTCTGTTAATGATCCACTTACTTCTAAAGACGTCTAAGAAAAGATGATAACTTTCGGTTATAGAAATTGGCTCATTACCTGTATAACAAATTTTAATAAGATTTGGAAAATGTGAACTTACTTTAAATAATAGATCAACATCGTCGATATCTCCGGGTATATCCGAAAGAGCATTAAATATTTGCGCAGAGTTTTCTAATTCCTTTAATTCATGTTCTAAAAAGGTATTTAGAATTTTACACTTGTGAATATATTTACTATAAATATTATATACCTTTAATTTTTAACATTCCAAGTGTAACTTGAAACAAAACTATAGATCCATCAAAAAGAAACATATCCCATATACGGAGCAATATTTTCTTATGTACAACAGATGCAAATAAAGTCAGGAACCAATGTAAAGATATTAAACTTAATTCTATATCATGTTGAACTAAAACATGGTCGATATCAGGGAGATAATTAGCTACTAATGTACGAAGTACTCTTTGATCAGCTTGAATACCTGTGAAATATTTTTAAAATTAAAATCCATTATGTTTCTACATAATTTATTACATGTTAGTAGTATATTACCTAATAACGTTGAAGAATAGTAAGATGCTGGCAATAAATCTTCCACTATTGTAGCCATCATCCAAAAAGCATCTTCTTCTTCTAATAATAACAAAAGAGAAGCTGCTATTGTTCCTGTACCTTGGCAATATCTTTGCAAAATAAATAGATTATGCAATAAATAAATAAGGATATTACAATATTATTTAATATTACATACAATATTATTTCATAAAAGTATCATTACCCAATATCAGGATATAGCCAAGCAAGAGCACGCATAACACGTCTTAAACGTGGTATTCCTGTGCTATGAAGGTGGCTAAAGCATGCATTAGCAGGCATAATGCGTAAAAGATCCTTTTCAATCTGTTTATTAGTTACCAATGCGTCATTACTCGATGCTTTTACTATATCTTTATACATTATCTCAGAAGAACATTTTTTCTGAAGTGCTCCTGCAACATTGAATAAAGTAATTTATTTTGTATCTGTATATTATAAAATATTAGGGATGGGGGAAGTTGTTGCGATGAGAAATTTGGACAGGAATGGGTGAAATCTTATTACTCTTGTATTGTTCGGGACCTCAAAACATAATTAGGAATCAGACCAGATAATTGGACGCAATCGATTCAAGAACCTGATGTTCCTTACCTGACATTCTCATCCAAATTTGAGGTCTCAGAGAATGAGGTATACCACGATGAACCATATCTCGCAATTTATCTGTACGTGGCAACCTTCTATCCATATTTTGCCAAGAAAATTCAGCTACTTCTTTATTATGGCTGAATTCCAACAGAGCAACCCATTGTAGTCTAAATATAGAAGTATTTAAAGTTAGCTTTATTAATTTTATTAATTTGATAACTATTATTCATTTGATTTCTTCATACCTATGTTGGGGATCTTCAACAAATGGGATACCTAACAACTTTTTTGAACTTTGTTCTGGGCCATCTTCTTCTTCTACACGAAATCCAAATTCATCAAACCTAGCATAGATTATATTTGTAAACATAAGAAAATTAATTATAATGTACTAAATTATCATGTGTTATAATAGTATTTTATACTAAAAAATTTGTTATAAGCACCTATATTCAGGTTGCGAATTGGGATCATCAGGTTGATTTAATTTAGCTAAAATATCTTGGGGCCACATGGATGGCGTTAAGGCAGAAAATGGACCTCCTGGTGCAGGAGATAAAATTTCGCCACATAATCCTGAAACTTCTACTTCAAATTCATCTTCAGAAGCAGCAGTTTCCAATTTTTTCTAAAGAGTAAAGATATTGTGTAATTTCAAATGCACAATATGCTAACAGATGTGTAATCCGGTACTTGCTAATTTATGGTAAACTAAATATTACTTTACAAAAGCTCTTTATTTTCACAAATACCAAACTTTTAATGCTCCTTTACTTATAAATAAAATAATCGAATGAAAAATTCATTAAAATCAAATAGATAAAAATACTAACGTTATGGTCATCCTTTCCAACATAACCTTCATGATCACGAACATTAAATAACGATTTAGCAATATCCATTTTGTAGAACTTTTAGATATTTATTTATTGTTTTTTATATATTTGTTTATTTATTATTTTACATTATTTTATTTTAATGATATCATTATATTCCTCGTATTTAAAAAATATTAATCTATACACGATGTTCACGGTATTGACACTATTATTCTGCTATTATATTTATGTCGCCATCTAACGAACCTACTGATAATTAAACCGATAACACACCAATATAAATATTTAAATCTGCGCAATGACTTACAGATAGTAAATTTATCGTCTGTTACGTTTAAAACAATTTTTGTGGGGAACTTATATAATAATTGTTGAATGGTTGATTTACAATTACGTTATCTTATTATACATTTTCAGTAATCCTTTACAAATATTTATACATAATGTATTATTATCCGATGGATATTAAAAAGTATGTTCCAAATCGATAAAGAAAAGGTAACACGTATTAAAAAATATTTATTCGTATTGTATAACAATTTAACATTACGAAGCAAAAAATTGATTACGTATCAAGTGTTTACTACAATATATATAGCTATGAATCAGAATGAAAATAAATGTAGCTCATTTCAACACATCACGTATTGTTTATTGTAATATTCTACATAGTACATTTATCAAGTTACGTTCTAATTTTCTTATTATGTAAGAACAATTTCTACTAAGAAGACAAATTAATTACACGTAACTAATTGAAGTTGCACATAAATATGTGTAAGAATTAACATTATGTTGTTTTAAACGCGATGCCATAATTCCGGTATACAGGAGCTTGCAATTAACGTGTATCAGCAGGTGTGCTATAGTATATGGAAGGAGCGGGAAAAGTATCTCAACCAGAATCTAGGGTTTTTCGTTAGCATTCACGGTATCGAGCTGCGAATTGGACTTTACCGCCGACATTATACATAGAAAATGAATCCGATTGGGCAGCGTGGCACGAAGGCCACATCCGGCAGCAGCACTGCAGTATTGGTCGATCCCGCTTCAGTAACACCGAAGTTGGTCGAATTTCCTATATATTATTGATAAATAGCTCGCGTTACTCGTGTGACTCTTACCATAAAATCAACGTCGGTGTCCGTAATTAAGGAAGGAAACTCTCGGTTCACCGGAAACATCGTATATACCAATAACCAAGAAGAGACGCAGAAACGGTTAGGGAGTAAGCGCGTTAATTCTAACAAGAGAATCATCGTAAGGGATTATCGTGCATTGGGTGTGACGGACATTTATATATCCGAACGCGAGTTGCATGAAAGTCGTGCCGTGTTGCGTGAAGTGTTGAAGGAACGCTCGATTATTCGTGGATCTCGATGGGTGTATGTGCGATTATGTCGAGCGCCACCGAACCGAGGTGAGCGGTATAGAAGGGGAAACTGGCCAAAAGAAGCTGCCTTCGAATCTGTTTTTTGCTCCGCCATTGTACGCTACGAGAGTACCGCGAAGGAAGCCGCTTGCCTCATTTTCCCCGTGTTTTTATCTTCAATTACATTTTAACGTACCGAACGTTAGCTCGACCGTGTAAACGCGCCTACGTCCGCGTTTAACGCACCGTCTCGTGGTTACGCTATTCACGAGGCGAAGCACGTTAGTGTCTTCTATCTTTCTCTGTTTCGTGTTTTCTATCTCGCTCTAACTTTTTCTCTTGCTCTTTCTCTCTCTCTCTTTGACACACGCACACACACGCACACACGTGCGCGCGCGCAAGCACGCACGCACATACACGTACATTTCTCATTTTCTTTCTCACTCTCTTTCCCTTTCCCTCTGGTGTATATAATACCTCTCGATGCCTTCGACATCTCTGCGGAAGTCGTATGTGTAAAGGTTTTTCGCGTACGTGGACATCGGTGAATACGCGAAGTGATTCGTATAATAGCAGTGTCTTTTGCCGGGGATACAAATCTTGCGCGTCATTATGCAATAGACGACGTACAACTGACGAGAAAGAACTGCCTCCTCTGTTGAGGACGAGGACGGCGGTGGTGTTGTGCGGCATGTTTTTATCTTTGTTTTCCAATTCCGTGCCACGACGAGGAAACGCTGCC
>NT_176652.1:371475-391573 GCF_000188095.3 Bombus impatiens
GCTGCTGCTGCTGCTGCTGCTGCTGCTGCTGCTGCTGCTGCTGCTACTGTTGCTGCTGCTGCTGCTACTATTGCTGCTACTACTACTACTACTACTACTACTACTGCTGTTGTTTTCTATATTTCGCGACGAGTAATCACGTGGGAATGCGTCAAACGATGCAAGCATATCTGTTATTAATCTCCACGACATGTATACTTGGTAGTGATATCTAGTGTAATTATGTGCAACACTCCGTATCATAGTGCTGACCGGAAATTTCTACCTTCGATTAAGCTTCCTTCCTACCTCCTTAATCACTTCTATTCAACGTTCTGTCCTTCGTTATTTCGTCAAACAACACAGTGTTCGGGACTTTCTTTCACAAACGCGTAGCAGCGTTTTGTTTCATCGCATTCCAATTTCTTAATAACGCGTTGATATCGTTATTCGCCGGCAGCCGCTTACCGTCTCAGCTTACTCTACGTTCGAAGTTCACCGCTCGAATACTGTGATCCGACATATATTGGAACATATATCTTCGTGGGAAGAACGATCTTGCTTTTCTGACGTTCCTCTTCGCTTACTCCGCGTGTTTGGATGTTGCCACACCGAGGAGTATCGGTTTGAAGAATCTGCGATTTTCAACGGGCTTCCTTCCTATTCTGCGAGCGAAGAGTACAAGGTAAGCGGAATTTGTATGCTTTACTTGCTTCTTTATTAAATTAAGTATCGGTGGCCTTTCCCTCTCGCTTTCGATATTTCGAAATAAAAATTGTTTCACGTGATGCTGATCACTAGTACATATACTAATTAATTATGCATTAAAATTGCTTCTATTTTGAGGTATTCGTGATACTAACTACTAATGACTTGTTTATTTATGCATTTTTTATTTGATGTTTTTTATTAAACGTTTGGTAAATGACAGCCAGCTTGTACCTTATGAACATATGAATGCTGAAAAGGAAATTAAATAGTGTAATTTGCGATTTATATAATAACGTAGTATTTTGTTAGATACAAATACATTTGTTATGTATACTATTAATTTATTCAATGTATGCCATTTGCATTTAAGTAAATTTAGTCTTAATTCTTGTAAATATACTTCCTTAGATGTATTATAATGAGTATCTTCATGTTAATAACGGAGAGCCAAAGTAATTGTTACATATATATATATATATATATATATATATATATATATATATATATATATATGTATGTATAATCTTAATCTAAATAATAATATATACAATCTTATAAATATTTATTTTTGTATATTTATTTGCAGATTAAGGTTATGAGTTGGTCCGCAACACGCAAATGAAACACAGAAATGAAGAAATTACACAGGATGGAGATTACTGTTGAAACAACATAATATTAAATGTGGAATGAATGAAGATAGAATACAAGGTTCAAAAGGAAAATAAAACGGAAGAAAGAAATTATTCCAAAGCATAACAATAGTTAATACAAGTGCAGGACAATAAATCAGTAATGGATGAATGGGAGTGAGAACAGCACATGTGAAGTGTAGGTGTGGGTGCGTACGCACGTGGGAGCCTCTGGATGTCGAGGCCGCAGCACTGGCAGTGTCAGTGGCAGTGATGGCCCCTGCTCTGACGGAAGGTGGTCCTCAAAAGCCTGAAAATTTGCTCCCTTCCCTTCCAGCTGGTGGATTTCTTTCCCCAGAGCAGGCTACACAGTTGTGCCAGAATCGTGAAATTCTGGCGAAATTTGTTGTTTCTGCAAACGTCCAACCATCAAAGATTGATGAACAGTGCTTACATGGTATATCCAAAGACCTCATTCGTGATGTCATCAACTCGAAATATGCCAATGATCTTGATAGTTTGTCTACATTTACGCACGGATCTGACTTGATTACAAAGAAGGCATTAATAAAACAGGACTGCGAACAGCTGGACATTACGGGCAGTCCAGGGAAAAAGGTGACTGATACTATAATGAACGACCCATCTATGGGTGATCAAGCGGACAATATGGGTTTTTTGAAATCAAGCGCAGATTTGCCTTTGGTGGGCTCAGAAACAGTAGGAGATAATAAAAGTCTGGATGTGGATCAAATAATGGCCTTTGGTACAGATATAACTGCGGATAATGAACAATGTAACATGGGCAATGTTGGTGATATTGGACAGAATGTTGAGGAGATTTTACAAGTTATTAAATCTATTGAAGGTGTGGAAAATGCAGAAAATATATCTACAGGTAGTAATGAACCAGTGCAAAGCACTGTGGATGGAGTTGAAATGTTTTCTATGCCTGAAGAAGGATTTCCTTCCTTTGAAAGAGATTTACTTGATGTTGATGTTATGAGTATTTGCAATATTGCTGATGCTGTGGACCAGCAGAAAGTCAACACCTTAAAGTTACAGCAAGATATTGTTGCCCAAAAACAACACGAGAGTGAAAGGAAATGTGCATTTTTATTAAGAAGACTGAGGAAGCTTCAAGCAAGAATAATAGGCAGGCATGTTGCTGAAGAAAACACTGGAGTTCTTGAGCTTGCTCATCATGGAGTGAAAAAATATCTTTTTCAAGAATTGGTTAATATCAGTTCTAAGTCTAATGTTAAAAACTTTCCTGAGATTAGTAGTAGTTTGAGTTCGTTTTTGCAAAAAATTGAGAAAATGTGTGTTGCCCAGAGCAATAGTGTGAATCGTCAGCGATTGTGTTGCCGATATTTTGGTGATGGATCGCGTGACAATTTGGGTAGTACTTCTGGTAATAATAGCAACCGTCAGTCAGTGTTTGGTACACCTCAAGTTAAAGTTAGAGGCGAAGAAGTAGAAAGTGTGGCAGGACCTTTAGCCTCGCAATTACATATTGTGGAATCTAATCTTGACTCTGATTGTACTGCATCGAGTAGTGGCGGAGAAAGTTGTGATGAAATGCAGTCATTTAACAATCCACATCAACAAAGAATATCTATGTAAGTTTTAATTTCTTTTATAAAAAAAAATCCATGTTTAGATTTGGGACCATTCTATTTTCCCTATAGTTTTAATAGAATGGAATCTGTGAATTTAAAATAATTTTGTACATTTTATTTCCTAGAGTAATTTTGTAATGCAAAATTTAGTACTGTTATCTTAGTATTCTTTTAAACTTCTTTGTTTTTAACACGTATTTGAGTTTATAAAAAACTGGAAACCGAACAATATTTTGGGCCGGTTTAGATAAATTTTATTTGACTATTATGTCGCTTAGTATGGCGAGTTTATGTACATTATTACTAAAGATAATTATTAAATGTAGTAGAAATAAATAGATAATAAACAAAAACAAAACAATAGGTATATGTTATTTCAATATTTATAGTAACATTTCAAATATTTTCGATACATACAACTGTACTTACTATAAATTACTTGATAAAATATTTTTAAACAAAATATCGATTGTTACTTTGTCGGTTAGTATTTCTTTACTAATTTATTTCTTATGTTTTTATATAATACTTGTAGATCAAAACGGGCAGCATGGAGGTATGCTCAAGATCGTGCAGGTGTAGCAGCAAGATGGACGTGGCTGCAAGCACAAATATCGGATTTGGAATATAGGATTAGACAGCATAATGAATTGCAACGGCATATTAGAGCTAACAAGGGTTTAGTGATACTTGATAATGCAGAAACAGTGAATGGGTATAGTGGTGTTTTACCAGGTTCTACAGGGCGTTATAATTCACCAGAAGGTGAATTACCTGCTAGTAGGACTCGGCCGTTTGTCTGGAGTTTTTACAGGAAGAGGAAATTATTACAACTAGATAAGTTACATGAAGTCTCAAAACGTGCTGCAAAAGCATCAACTGTAAGATGCAACTGCGATCGTGTATTACCACCATGTGCTTTATGCACTGGAAGATTAGATCCGATGCAACCGCAAGAACCAATTGAACAAATGTCTGTACAAGAAAGGGTTGCACTTGTGGATCCTAGCTTTCATCCTGTTTTGTCATTTCCTGATGGTAAAACATTATTTCTATATATGTACATACCTTGATAAGAAGATATAATTTGTTATGATGTGTAGCATAAGGTTTTTGAGAATCTACATTAATCTATGTAACCTTTTGCTGTGCAGAAATCACACAGGGAACTCATCTTGATGCTATTATGAAAACAGTGGAATGGCAACAAAAAATGTTAAGGGGAAATTTACGGATCACACGTTTAAAAGATAAAGATACCAATGAAAGGAGAAATAAGAAACTTCCAGGGCACAGAGCAAAATATGCAGCAGCTCGGTTAAAAAAATCATCCTCAAGTATTCTTACTGCAAGTATGTAACATGTTGCATCATACAGTCGTGTAGTAAAGAATTCTTTTTTAGTCTTTTTAATCTTTGTTTGTTGATATTCTTTATGTAGGAATTAAGAAGAAGATGCTAAAAGGAAAAAGAAACAGGCTTGGTCATGATAGAAGTGTTCATGGTTTAAGTAGGAAGAGGGTACAGAAACTGACAACTGAAGATGATGATGATATTAGTGCACTTTCCAGCTCTAGTAAGCATTCATCTCCAGTGCCTTCTCCTTTACATCACACCATTGCTTCTACTACAGAGAAGAACATAGTTAAAGAAAAGAATTCTCATGGGTCAGTATTATTAATTACATTTATTAAGAAAATATACATTAAACATATAATTAAAATTGTTAAAATTTTTTCTGCTTCAGACGATTGAGGCAAAATTCGTACGATATTGATAATATAGTTATACCATATAGTGTAGCTGCTTCAACTAGGCTTGAAAAGTTACAATACAAAGAAATATTAACACCAAAGTAAGTAACATTTTATTGAATACATTTTTGTATCTCAAGTGGGTAGTTATTAATGTTACATTATGTTTTTTTTTTTTCTCCAAGGTGGAGGTTATGCGAAGAGCCTTCAAAGTTGGATATTAAAAATGGTGTTATGCATAGGCCTAGTCAAGACAGTGATGTAAGTACATTTAATTACAGAAGTATAAAATTTTAAATACTTTTACACCAGTGAGATTAAATGTATCTATACATTATCTTTAGTTCGAAGATATGTCAGACGAAACTATAGCTTTAAGACATGAACGAAGCGAACGAGAAGAAAACAAACGTTTTATGACGTATATGAATATGCCACATCAGTCTCGTATTCGACATAATCGTAGGACAGATAGTCGAGCAGATAGTGGTGCGAATACACCAGGTAATTGTACATTATAATTTACTTAACACGTTGACGCCGGCGTGTCCCATCAGCGGGTCACACGTGTCCGTCCCGAGGAGCGGCTACGGGTTACACATGTATTTGACAAAATGGTTAGTGACTCAGCGCCGCCCTACGAAGCAGACAGTGAATTCGGGCGCCACCCCACAGAGAAAACCATGAATATCGGCACCAGCGTTAACGTGTTAATTTAAATTACCTACAATTAATCTTCTCGTGTTCAGGTAATTTATAAATTATTTCTCAATCGTTAGATCCTATGTCTCCACACGCAAGTGATTTTGGTGGAGACATGATGTCACCAATTACGTCACCTCCTGCAACTCCACAAGTACAAGAATCAGAACATCAACATAACTCTGATAATTTGCATCGATCATCTGCTTTGCAAAATGCTTTACGGCGTCGTACTGCGCCTATGTTAAGAGTGGGGAAAGACGACACTGGTACTTCGGTAAATGAAGATGAAAATGAGGTATTATTTTTTGATCTGATTAAAGTACGTTTTTAAATACAAAACAGAATACTTAAAAAAAATTGTATACTGTTCTTCGTTAGATTTTGCCGTACGAACCAAGGATATTTCCATTATCCGAAGAAGTGTATGACAAAATGCTGGAAGTGATGCCAGATGGGCATTGGCAAGCTTCTTCAGCATCTCTTTGTTCCCGTGATGAAGAAAAAGCGGACGATGTACGTACACTGTGTTTGTATTAAATATTTGAGTGTTAATTATCAGAACTTTTTATTATGAAAGAAATATCTGAATGCTCGTACTGATTATTAATATAAACTTTGAGCCAACTTTCATGGCTCCTCGAGGCTATCCCTGGTAAGCAGTGTCATTTGATGCTTCCTATTTTAAATACAATTGATTTTATTTTTATCGCATATTTCAGATTTTAGTAATATTTAAGAGAGACTGCATTGCGTTTACATGAGTTTTATAAGCATTAGAATATTTTGACGAATTAGCCTGCTGATTGTTTTTTTCAGCTCTTACAAGCTTGTACATTTAAATATAGTTTTTGTAATATATGCAGAATAACCGTTGGAAAAAATAGTTTTTCATAACTATTTAGGTAGACGTTAATATTTCGTTTCTAGGATGGGGAAATGGATTCTCCAGAATCAGATTCGACAGAATCAGCTTGTTGTGACGTAGAGGGTGAGGATCCCAATGATCCTGAATGGACAGTAGCTGACGATAGGGATACTGAAAAGGAACGAATACGTCCAACGGCTAAAAGATAGGATAAAGTCTTTAATACATACAGTATGTCTACGTCGTCGTTACTATATGCAGAAGCTACCTGTCAATTGTTATATATACCTGTCGGTCATGTAACATGCACCTTAAGTTAATGGTATTATGAATCTGTAAAGTGTATTATAAATATAAATTTTATAACTTCATTCTGCTTAAATTAATGGGAAACCTTAATAATTGCTTTTTAAGTATTGCTATCTCGGCCAAAGCATTAGAATTGTACGGGACTATCATCCTTTTATTTAGGATAAGGATATTGTTATATTTTTCTTTCATTGTTATAACCGATAATATAGGACATAGTCGTTCAACAGTTAGAATCTCATATGACCAGAAATAGACGATTTTATATTTAAAAAAAAAAAGACAAAAATAAAAAAGTGTATTTATATTATAATCAAATTCTTACGTTAAATAAAAGTGCCAACTAAAATGTTCTGTAGCATTATCTTTCGATGTTGCATATTTTTTCTAGTTACGACGAAGCGATGTTCATTGTACAATAATTGCATCCATTCGACAAAAATTCAACTACTACGAACACACATAATAATGTATTGTATATATGTCTATATTGTGTACATCGTTATATTTCTATACTTGACTTCTCTTATGTTGTTTATCATTTCTTCAAGTGATTTCATAATTTTTGCATCTCATATAACAGTCAAAAGCAGTCTACCTATTAAATTTTAAAAGGACACGTATATGATCATTTACATTTAATTTATGCATTTTACGTGATTTTGTGTTATCTACAGGTAAGAAGATAGAACTACAGAAGGTTGATATATTTATTAAATTTTAGTTTTTATAATGAAATGAAGTACTAAAAGTAAATGACGTATAATATTTTGTTATCAAGAAACAATTGTACCCTGTATTTTGACTGTTATGTTCTTATTTATAATTTATAAAGCATGAATTCATGTTTAAGTTACATGTTCAAAATCTTACGTCACTGTGATTTCATAATTTTTTAATAATCTGTGATATTATATGTAATTTCTCTCTTATTACATATTTTATATTTAGTCAAACGTACTACCTATATTTAAAAGTCATGCGCTTAGATTTTGTACATCACATTTTGAATGAAAATAAACAGGCAATGATAGAAAATGTTTTACTTTTACTATTTATGTGTTGATTAATATCACAAATTATATCAAAATGTTACATGAAATTTAATTTATCGCATCATGAATATAAAATAAACAGGATTAAAATAAATGTGTGTTTCTGCACAATCTTGTTATTTTTTAATAATATTTGAATTTTATTTGAAAAATCTTACATATATGTTCATATAAAATTTATGCTGAATCAGAATTAAAATATACACAGTTAATATTCTTAATATCCTCACAGTTGAAAGACTAAGGTTCATTTAAATATTACTAAAGGAAATATATTGGGTATCTAAATTCTCTAAATTTACTATTACAGCAGTCTGACTCGTATCAAAACGTGGAACAGATATTAATCTAACAATTTGATTTTCATCACCTAAAAATTAAATTATTAATCGCTTTTTATTTTAGTAAAAATCGTAGCTTTTATTCTGCTACAATATTTTACAAACCTTTCCACAATTTCGTTTCAAATTTGTCCGTATTTCCCACGAAATATATATCTGGACATGTTTCCATAATAAACAAATCTTTCTTGTAGTATGGGCAAGCTAGTAGTGTGTCTGGAGCAGTTGGACACACATGTCTCCATAATAAGGTCTTTTCTAGCCATTCAAGAGCTGAAATACCAGTTTCACCTGCTACTTTAATGATATCTCGAATTGATTGACCACTAGTACCAGTTATTATTCGGCCCTCAATTTTACTAATCCATGGATTTGTGGTACTTTTAAAGCTTTCAAGTCTATGTTATTGAAATAGAATAAATTTGTGTGTACATAATAAAATGGAGTAATTACTTGTTTATACAATTCGATATATACAAACCTAGATGATTTAGGCAGTAAACAAGGATGAAATGGTCTCTGAGGCAACATAGCGTTAGTGGGATCATGTTCTCCTGGCATTAAAGTAATAGAACAACATGTTGCTAAATTACTTAAGAATGTATCTACAGATTTTATTGCTTCTCCAAGTCCTTTAGCTATGTCTGTTGCAGCCTGTGATGTATCATTATTTTTTATGGTATTACCTTAATAAAGACAATAAGGTATTATACAATTATAGTACTATATATAATTTTTATAATAGCGAATGTGATTTACCTGCTATAATGAGTCGAACAATAGAAGTATTATCCTTTTGTATTGTTACATTACCAGCCATTCCACACAACCATTCCATAAAAAGGGAGATCCCTAAACTGTCACAATTATTAGATAAATTTAATCCAGATACTATCACCAGCTTCTTTTGTGATATGCATTCTTTTAAAGATTCTTTTGGCGCACATCCAGGAAAACACCAATCCTTTACCTAAATAGAATTATCACCGTTACGTTAAACATAAGAAAAATATAACAATAATTATACTTTTCTAGAATTAAAATTACCATAAATGTGCCATCACTATTTTCATTGCCTAATACAGCACAAACAACTCCGGTAACAATTTGCTTTAAATCAACTTGCTCGCCTACTAATTTAATTCGCAACATTTCATCTTCCAGAAATGGTTGATCTTTCTCTGAGCAATAATTTGGTTTAGAACAGGAAACATTAAACTGATGTTCTTCACTAAGTTCCCTTAAAATTGATGGTTTCCATGGTTGGTGTTTATACAATGTGCCAATTATTATGCACTGTTGGTTTTCTAAATTTTCTAAATCGGCCAATTTGACAATCGGAACATTTCCTGTGCGAGAAAGAAAACTATACGCATTATATTATCCATAAGAAGATTTTTATATATATTTTTATTATATGATCATAACCTTGTAATATAAGAAAAATTAATAAACATACCCCATTTAGCTTTAACACGCGGTGTTAGAACATCCCTTAATTCGGCAAGTCTAGCAGAGTATATGTGCGCATATTGTTTAGAATAGTCACTTTTCATGTTTACAAACTTTTTCGAAAGATCTTTATAATCAGCTTGTTCCCTTTCAAATACTTCTGGCATCTCTTTTCCCGGCTTCACAAATAAATCATTACATTCTTCTTTAGTTTTATGAACCATTTTTGACTCAGATATATGCGAAATTTAATGAAATAATTTACGTTCAGCTATCACTCGGTTATACCGGGTTTACCGCCAAATTGGTCTGAAACGCTAATCTCACTAGCGCCACCATGAAACCACTTGTATGAAATACAAGTTTGAAATACAATAGATATCTTTTAGCTTTACTACAACTTTGTCTTAGTGTACAAAATTTGCCAAAAATATTTTACGTTCCTATCAATTGATATTAAATATTTGAAATAAAGAGAAAGGAAAAGTAATATAAAAAAGTAAAACATATAATAAATGATGCGGGGACTAGTAAAAAAACCACTTGAAGCTATGTATTTTACTCGTTTTATTATTTCCAAATCTTGCTTAGAACCTGAAGAAATTCTTTCACAATCTAATAATTAATTAATGATAATTAAGTTTAACATTAACGCCTGACAACGACGAAGTAAAGATTATATACCTATATATATGTATATATATTAATATACATATATATATTTATATTTTAATTATATATATATATGTGTATATATATATATATATCATGTATAAGCTAATCCTTGCCCAGACACACGTGTTGATATGCAGTTGTTCATTCAATTTTTTCTTCTACGGGCATATAAATAAAATCTTATTGCTTAATATTTTTTAAATATATATATATATATGTATATGTACATATATGTATATATATGTGCATATATATGTATACATATGTATATATATGTATACGGTATCATTACCATTACATATGATGATATGTTTTTGTAGTCCCAATGATTAATATGCACAGATTTGTGCAAATGCCTCAAGCGTGAGACATATTATGGACGGATTGATCCAGATGCAAAATGGACTTTCCGAATAATCGAAGCAGATCGCAAGAATTTCTTTCGCACTAATACGTGCAACAGCTCGATCAAAATCTTTTCGTTTTTCTGTTTCCTCCGTCTATTTCTTTTACTTTGCCCTTCTTTTTTTTGTAATTGTTTGCATTCGAATTCGACTGCAAAAAAAAATAGCTTAATCTAATCAGCTGGCGTTAGTTTGCGACCGATTTTCGGAATGTCCTTATGTATCCGGCAGTATTTTGACGAGGCCTAAGATTGTCGTTCTAACCTCGCCCGTGAAGAAGGTGACGAAAAAAAAAGAGAGAGAGAGACGCGGCCGCTCACGGGTCGCTGTATTTTCTTTTTTCTTTATCCATTCTCTATACGTAACCATATTGAATCGATCGCGGAGAGGCATCACTCAAAAGCCCCGTCGACATACTGGTTATTTCTTTCTTTTTTATTTGCTCACTAAATATCAGATTCTTAATTCTGAATTAATTTTATATCGCTACGGTAAAGTTATTATTTTTTTTCTTTTTAAATATCACAATAACCTTACACAGAAAGCTGCAACTAATTTATAATTATATTAATATTAATAATATTATTATTATATCATTATTACTTTATCATAATTAAATATTATTATTTATTATTATTTATTATTATTGTTGTTTTTATTATCTACCTCGTAAATACGTTGGGATTTTTATCTTTTTTTTTTTATCCTTTTATCTTTCAACGAAAACACCCTAGTAAGTAACTCTTACGCGCGATTCTTTTTAGGGTAATTGCTTCTTTTAAACACATGACTCGTGCGTATTGGCGACTTTAAATCTCGCATTTATATCCGTTGGCGGAGGATGAAGTGTTCATTGTTTTACGCATGTGTTCAATTAAAATTGAGTAAAAGTAAATCAGCCGGTTTCTCTTGTTTCTTTTTTTTCACTCTTTCTGTCTGATTCTTTTTTAAATAGTTTTCCGGCACGTCCCCGTTTTTTATCATCGAACCATACGTTTGAAGTTGTCCTCTATCGCTTCCTCGATTTCGATCGAGAGGCTTTGTCGGTCGCGATGTTTCGCAACATCAAGTATTTAAATATGCGTTACGACATTAATCAAGAATAGATCGTCAATCAAGAACAGTTAGATTCTTCTTTTTCTTTCTTATGTATATATTTTTTGTAAAATAAAAATTTAAATTAATTTAATAGAATTAAAAGTAACGAGGATTAATGTTTTTCTTAATGTTCATCCTCAATTAATTCTGTTCTCAATTAACGACATTTTCTACACAATTTCACCTAATATGTGCAATGTGTATACGTACATCGAATTGAAAATTCACACACGTACTTACTCTAGTTATATGTGTGAATTTGTCGGAATAATTTCCATTGTTTAACAAGATCCACGATGTTTGTTCACGGAAGAAAATGTTTCAGTATTGCGATCAAGAGAAAGATCGATGATACGTTTGCGATAAAAAGTGTCGAAATTCATGATAAAAGTAAATTAAAAATTTATATCTCGAAAACTACGCAATAACATTATCACGTTATTTTTTTTTTTTTTTATAAAACGTACCCAATCTGTTAAATTGCATGGAAAATCTTTTGTCGAATTAAAATTGAACATTCTTAATGAAAAATTCAAATGAATCGTTGCGTTTGGTACGCTTTGAATATACCCGTCCGAATATAACTCGATCGCTCGAAGTAACAATCGTATCGATATCTTGATAAAATATGGCGCGTGTCAGTAATCGTTTGCGCGGCTAACGAGTGTACGTGCAATAACCAGGTGTGAAGAACAAGAAATGATCGTTGCAGATCGTTGCAGTGTAAACGACATTGCTGAGCGCGAAGCAATTGCTGAACGACGGCCCACCATTTGAATGAATTTTTTCCGTGAACAGGTATCGGCTTATAAACATTATAAACATATCACAATTCGGGCGTCTTCTATTAGAGAGTGTTTTGTAATATGTATATACGTCGCTATCTTTCTTTTTTTAAATCACGTTACACACGATAGATTCGATTAACATAATAATTAGACTGCTGATTTTTATGGAAATTCACTTTTTTGATAATATAGTTAAAAAAGCACAGACTTGGTAAAATATTGTTTCATCTGCCAAGTATTATAGAAAGCGATATACTTTGGATGATTTATACATTCTTTCACATTATGCGCATTCTCTGAAATTTTGCACTTTCAAATTCCTTATAAATGCATAAAAACCCGTAGTCTAACAATAAATGTCACCGAACATCGTTTCCTGTTCGTTAATTTCTATTTTGCGTGAATAATGACGTGAATTTAGTTTCCTTTCCAATACAAATTTTCCTATCGTTACACATGTCGAGCTTGTAGCTTTTATGGTTTTATGGAAAGTAAATCTTTTAAAGTATAATCTTTCAACGCATACTCGCATACAATTGTTTTTCAGACTACTTCGTGTAAACTGAGATTAACGATTAATCGAAGTTTGTACATTAAAATAACGCTTAAGAATAATAATCGACATCAACGTTGATTAAATCAACGATCGATTTTTGTAACATACTTTCATCCTACATGTTTTAATAAAATTCTAGTTAACAAATTGTTAACCTAAGAAGTTTAAATTTAAACTTTCATAGTATCTTCCCGCTCGACTTTCTAGTTATTCTTTCGATGTTTAGTTTTTCTACACGGGCTCGCTATATTCGATAGTGTTATGTACTTTCATGGAAAATTTAACGTGTTTTCTTAAATAATCAGTGGTTATGTACCAACGGAGTGTTATTACACCACGTTGAAAGTCGAATGCCCGAGAGCACTCGAAATATATTCGATTACTCGAGGTTAGATTTCGATTCGTATTGAGTATTCGACTATATGAATTGAATAATTGAAAAATCGTCTTATCGAATCCGATAGAATTCGACTTATCGGACTCTGACTCGAATAATCTGTCATTCAAACAATATCCGAAATAATTCGATCGATCGAATAAGTTCAATTAGAAAATTGTTCAATTCTTTTCCAATTATTTGAATGCTACTACGATTTATTCGAATTTTCAAACGACGCGTTCGAGTTTTTTCAAAATTTAAAATTTTATCAACAAATAGAAAAGGACCAAAAAAAAAAAGAATAATTCAATTAAATTTCCCAATAATCTACAATAATATATAAAATTAGAAATATCTTAAGATTATCAACCAATATCTTTTAAGATATTTGATACGATCGGCGATATTCAAATTCGTTGGTTTGATTCGAATAAATCGAGCACGTTCGTTCGAGTATTCGGATTTCGATGAAATCATTCGAGTCGAATATTCGGAACATTCGGTCATCTGATTATCTATCCTACTCAGCATATAACGAATGCATACACAAAGCTTGCGTGATAGTGACAACTATACATAGACCCTGGCATTTTTTCCAATATCTAAATGTTCCATTTTTCTTTAATAAATCATTTCTTTTCCTATTAATATTAGAACGTACATATGTTGATGCTAGGTCCTTCAGGACAGAAAACTAACAGGCAAATAAATACAGGGACATATGCTACGCGATTAACCTTTCTCTTATACATGGACAAATACTGTAGTACAAAGTGCTACTACGATTACACGTATAGATTTTCACAGATACAAATTCACAGATGTCTACTCAACGAACGACGTTTGTTCAGGTGTGCTTATCAACGATGAAATGCCTCTTTCTTTTTGGATATAAATAATTTTCGTTTAAATACGCGGTTTATTATCAATACAACAGGTATCTTGTCTTTGGTTGTTGCGAAATCACAAAGATTATAAATATCAATAAATAAGTTAGAGAAAACGAGATTAAATATATCGTATTATTGGTACGATATGGGATAGTAAGAACGTTGAAACTTTGCTTTCTATGTAGGTAAATACATAAATGTTATTAAATACACAATTAAATAAATTAATAAGTTCTAGAGAAGATAATCGACGCGAATAATTAATCGTACAGTACGAAATACAAGTACGGAGGATAAACAGCTTTCAAGTCTTTTACGTTTCAATTTTACGTTCTACATATTTTTCACGTTTTCTTCATTATTTTACTGGATATACGATTATGTAAATTATTAGATTATAGAAAAACAAATATTCGATAAAATATTTAAACGCGAGTACCTATCTGTCGTAGGTTAATGTTGGAAATCGCCTTCTTGAACGGAGACTAATTAAGCTTTAAAAAGTAGAATTTAGAAGGTAGATCTTTTACCTTGTTCCAGAAATTCTAGATTACCAATGCCAGGCTACTGAATTACAGCTGATTTTCTGCGCGTAAGAGGTTCTTCGTATTTTCCTTCTTTTCATCGTTAATCACTTTTTATGCGCATAATTTAGTACAATTTCGTACCAAGAAGTCGAAGTTAAGTGGTGTTAAGCACGCAACAGTGATTTGGAGTCGCGTTCGTTGCGATTCATAAGCGGATGGTAGCTAATTAGTGGTAAATTAGTAGATGGAAAGTAGACCTTTTACGCGTCTACTTTGCGAACATTGTTACGAAAGGCTGGAATTGTGCAACACCAGTTTCTGTTTCACAATGTGTTTGAATAATTTTCGTCGCGCCTTCCGTCGAGGCAATTATCTCGCTGGTGAAAAATAAAAATCATACAACTTATTTTAAACGCGCTTATCGATGATCTTCCGAAACCCGAAGTAGACAGCATTTTGAAGATATTATTTAAACAGCTAATTATGAACATTGAAACGTTGTTATATTTTCAAGAATTTTCTTTTTACATATACGAGATGTTTCGTTATTTTTAGGTCCTAATTTAACGATCGATCAAGCATCGAAAAACGTCAAAACTAGATCACGATTGTGTTTAAATTACAGTTGATTTATTTGAAATCAGAAGTCAACAATAAAGAGAATATTATTCTTTCGAAAAAATACAAGGAATATTAGAGACGTATAATTATTATAAAAAACAGAGCAGCTATAATATAAAATTATAATTTACAGTTAAAAAGAATAATTTTCAATGCTAAATCGATCGTTAAATAAGTTTCATCAATGACGAACCACCCTGTACATCGTAACATTGTTAAACTTCGGTGTTTAACTCAACCATAATAACGTTTATCGTTCTCCTTCGACGATGCACCCATTCTATAAACGTCGTTCGACGCGTAGACATCGATTCTACTAATTTCACACGCTTCTTTTGCCTTTTATATAACTTTCATCTGCTTCGACCCTATCGGTTTATCACGAATATCATAAATATCTATATAAGTAAGTAGATCTCGAATTCTTGTATTCATCGTTCGCATACATTATCGAGTGCGTTGTTAAATAAGTGTAGACTTTCTTTGTTTTGGTTCGTGTCTTCCCATGTGTAATATTTCCCCCACCCCCTCCTTTTTGCTTACTTCTGCGATATTTTACAATTTCATCGTTCCAATAGGTGATCATCGTTGTTAATCGATTCTTCGATCGAGGCTTGTTTAATCGGCTTCTATAATTCTAATTAGTCGGAATCAATGTCCACGGACGATCGAGCCAGTCATCGTGGTCATCGTTAATAACTATCCCATTTATGCACAATTGTAAACGTCGATAATGAAGATTATCGTTTATTATTTGATATGTATGGTTCGCTTTGCAACATCTATCTTCCTTCTTTACAGAAGGTTCTTCAGAGCATAGGGGAATTTTTTATCAAAAATTCTCCCAAGTTTGTGTGGATTTTCCGCAGATATTCTATTATATAAGGATCTTCGGAGCATTCGTTTGTCGAACACTTTTCAGAGTTTTTTTTATTGCAGATTTTTCAAAATTTACCGATACTTTCTCGCAAGTTTATGCGATTTCCGTAGTTATTTTATTACGTAAGAAAACTCCGAAAAGAGCAATCCTCCGACACTTCTCACAATTTGCAGAGACTCTCTGTTGAAGATTTTTCAGAATTTCCCGATACTTTCTATCTAACGTCCCTCAGGATTCGTAAAGATCCTCCGTGTAAGATTTCTTGGAACTTACGGAGATTCTCTGTTCGAATTTCTTTACATTTGAAATTGTATTTAGGATTTACAGAAATTCTTTCTATCCAAGATTCTTCAAAATTTCCTATAGGTAGATTATTCTTTTCTTTTCTTTATTAGACAATCTTTAATCGAATATTTACAAAACAAAAAGAAAATTGATTTCCATTGTTCCACTTAGTTTCACGTAGTAAAATTATGACGGCGACGCATGACGATATGTGAATCGCTGTTCGTCCGTACCACGATAATTACACGCTTAAGAGATACCTATGAGATTCACCATCACGGACACGTAAAATAGCATCTTTTATTCTTTGGGATTGTTTACGCAGCCTTGACAAATTAATAAATAGTCGAACCTTTCAGGTACCTATGTGCAAAGAACATCTGATAGCGAGAATGAAATTTCCTTGAATAAAAACACCTATATGTAATATACATATAACGTCGAAGCAGACGTTTCACGGAATTTCCTAATTGTTTTATTAGAAGAGTCGATTAATCGACTTGAATCAACGTCACGAGGATCGGTGACGCGGCAATTTCTGTCAGGAATTATCTTTTCGTGTAAAATATCGACGAATTGACTATCGACATGCGGATCGTCCGCGGGAATGAATGGGATGGAACATCCGCGTTACCGCGAGACTCTTTTTCAAATCTCGAGTTGAAAGGTGAAATACACTGCTCGGTACAATCAATGATTCGAAGTATAAAAAAAAAAAAATACATATATACATATATCGTACACCATTCGTACAAAAATATATCGTAAATCATTCGGTGGTAGATTTCCTCGGTTTTAGTTCTTCGGGCTACGAGGTTCGAAAATAACACGATAAAGCGTAGTTACGTGGTTGTTAGATTTTGTAGTCTGAAATATTTCACTTTTGTGAAATATATTTATATAAAGAAAGATTTAATTGCTGTATGTCCCATTTTTTTCAATGTAATTCTACGAATTATAAGTTTAAAAAGTAAGAGGATATTTTTAAATACGTTTTTTCGTCAAATATATCGTACGAAGAAATTGCTATTTGCGCTTTAATTAGAATCGTAGATTATTCGAAGTTATTCGTAGTCTACCTATCGATCGAATCGCTTTTCCCACTGTTCTTCGGGACAAGGACTGGCTGTTAGAAATTTTCTTGATGTGCCGTTCGTGTTAAGAAAACGTGTTGGAACGATTGCTAGGAAACTACGAGAGCGTTTACAGGGAACGATATCACGCATGAGATACGGAGTGTTGATTCCAATTGCGGCCGAACAGAATCGGCTGTGGAATTGTTGAAACGCAGAAAGTGGCTTCAACTCGGATGCAAGGTCGGATAGAAGCAATTATTGCGCACACTTTCATCGTGGTGCATATGGGTTGCATCGGTTTGCGTGTTCGCGTGTCGTGTATGCGAAACCATGGTGTACGCGTATAATATACGAAAACTTTCAGTTACGATTTGTTAAATAATAATATCTATGTTTACAAGTAAGATCGATAGATCGTTTTCTAACTATCTACGTTGAGCAGTGTATTTATCGACATAGCTGATAGAATGGAGTCAGTCGGAATCGATTATATTATCTTGGAAATAATGACGCGAATTCGTATTTTTTGAAAATTATAAAGACTGGAAATTATAAAGAGTACCGTACTTTGGATATTTTATATATTTTTATAAGTTACGTATATAGTTTTATAAGTCTCGTATTTGCAAATTTCCCGTAAACGCATATAAATAACGATTAACGGTAACAAACCGGATAGTTGCGATCGATGGGGACGATGTTATTTGAGAAATATACGATGTAGATCGCCTCGACTCCATCCTGTCAATCAGAGGGATAAAAATTACTTTCAGGCAACGTCACTTCCGCTAATATACGCGAAGCATCGCCAGACGG
Organism: Bombus impatiens; assembly: GCF_000188095.3. NCBI lineage: Eukaryota > Metazoa > Arthropoda > Insecta > Hymenoptera > Apidae > Bombus > Bombus impatiens. Next base: position 389,895 of record NT_176652.1, read on the forward strand.
ATGTGCAACTAAAACACATAGAGCACGGAAAAGAAGCGCACGCGACATTATTAATCCCTTTCGAATAACAACTACGTCGAACAATCTACGATCACACACGTTTTTTTAATCGCGAAACGTTCGAAAAACTCGACGAGAAAAAACATCACGAGATGTATGCTATTATAGATTAGAACGAGTTACAAGTTCTTTTTTTTCTTTAACACCTTAAAACCTTTGTATATAATAATAAATATAGCGTTTAAATTATAGCCGAGTCTAATATCTGTAAATATTTATACACGATAGCTACGGTCCCTAATTAATGCGTCGTATTATACTTTCGGAATGTATGGACTCGACGATTTTCTACCTTTAAACTCTTTACCTATTCCTCCTTTCTTCTTTTTACCACTTTCTTATTACTTTCAATGATTAGAAAGATCGAAAAAATTGTCGATAAGGTAGGTCACGATCGATCGAGGACAATTTTCGAAGACTTTCAAAAGCCCCTCGCTTTTCTTTTCCTTCTTTTTTCCTTTAATCTATTTAGACGAGAATCTACGTCGTCCGGGTATATTAGAAAAAATGATATGTCTTATTGTACGTGGTCGCGAGATTTCGCGTTCCTATCACTTTTATTCCGACGTTCCTTGTAACCTACTCGATTGCTGGAAGAAGTATGGCGCGATCGCGCGTAAAACTTTTTTCACAAAGTCGTTCTATATACCTCGATAGAAAATCGAAGCATAATTGAAACACGTATTTCGCAATAACATCGTTGCAATAAGCGTCGAAACGCTTTCGACGACGATACACGAGATTCTGCAAAGCTTCGATCGCTCTCGAACGACGATTAGAACCGACCATTACATTTCTACGGTTCTCTTTCCAAGTTCTAAAATCGTATAAATCACCAGTTAAAATGTTAATAAATCGCGAGTAATCTTTACTGCCTGGAATTTCGTCGCGTTTCAAATATTTCTTATCCAAATTACAACATCCTTCGCAAATATATCGCAACATCGATCATCTATGAAACTTTTGCGGACGCTTTCGAGTTATAGAAATTTATTTACACAAATGTAATTTCCATTCGTGTGATAATTGCGTTAAATACGGATAACGTATATTCGAAGATATGTCGAAATTTGCGAATGTTATTTTTCGCGAAATAATTATATAACGTTAAACGCGAACGTGCCGCCCTTCGATTTCTTATACTTTCATCGATTTTCTTACCTAGACGCTCGAAACATGTTCAGCCGTTATTTCACGGCTGCGCTATACTTCTTCCATTAAGAATACCTCTTCCTTCCCTTCTCGGTGGAACGCTGAGCATTCGTGTCGTCGTGGTCAGCCTCTATTCCCACTCCTCCATCTTACACTTCGATCCTATCAAAACGTAATATCGTTTGAGAAACTTGGTCACGAGATACGGTCATTTTTACCTTCCTCCCGCTTATCGATTTACAAGGCGTGCGAGCTCGTGGTCACGATTTACGGAATGAAACGCTCGAAACTCGGTAGCTCGACACCCGAAGGCCTCCCTATGGACACGTTTGCTTCGGTCTAACCAGCGTTCCGGTGAAGAATATCGTGGACAGAGAGCGAGGTTACGCGATCAAAAATAATTTCTCGGATGCTTGGAAAAATACCGTTTCGAGACTGGCCTACTTTTCTTAAACTCGGACTCGCCG